>NC_138176.1:148658494-149185293 GCF_964165515.1 Mesoplodon bidens | reverse complement strand
GACCCATTACCCTAGTGGAATAAATTGCAGGAAGGAAGGAAAATGAACAATTATTGAATACCTACAGTGTACCGAAAACTCTTTTATTAATTAACTAATTAATGTTTGGCTGCTTTGGGTCTTAGTTGCTGCGCGTGGGCTTTCTCTAGTTGCGATGAGCGGGGGTTACTCTTCAATGTGGTTCACTGTGGTGGCTTCTTTTGTTGTGGAGCACGGGCTCTGGGCACACAGGCTTCAGTAACTGTGGCACGCGGGCTCAGTAGTTGTGTCAGTAGTTGTGGCGCACGGGCTTAGTTGCTCTGCGACACGTGGGATCTTCCCGGACCAGGGATCGAACCCGTGTCCCTGCATTGGCAGGTGGATTCTTAACCCCTGTGCCACCAGGGAAGTCCCCCAAAACTCTTATATGTTGGGTTTTTTTTTTTCTTTCAACATCTCATTTAGTGCTCTAAACTGGGGATTGGCAAGCTATAGCCTATGAGCCAAATCTAGCCCATCTGTTCTTATAAAGCCCTACTGGAACACAGCCATACCTGGTCATTTACACTTTGTCTGCGGGTGGCCTTTGCACTACAATGGCAGAGTTGAGGAGCTGTGGCAGAGACTGCATGGCCAGAAAAACGTAAAATATTTACTCTTCCTCTCTCTTCAAGGAAAAGTTTGCTGATTCATGGTCTAAAAAAAACAGAGAAGGTAAGATCTATTATCGTCTGTTTTTATAGGTGAGGAACCAGAAGTTCAGACCATTTGAGTAAATTGCTTAAGGTCACACACCTACTAAGGGGCCCAGCAAAAACTTCAGGCCAGGTCTATGTGATTCTAGAACCCACAGGCTTTGCATCTGACCACAGGATATATATGTTTGATGCTAGGGAGGCTATCATTTATTTAATACCCCATGACTTGTCTTCATACTTTTGCAGGAAGGGATCCATTAGCTAAAATTACCTGGATTTTCAGGCACATATCAAATGTCTCTGCCTGACCACATTAACATTATTTTAAAAGACATTTTCTGTGATTTCCCACCATAAAGTTATCTCATGCTACTGTAATTACTTCCAGAAGGACATGACTACTTGAGGGCAGGGGCTGGGTCTTGTGCCCTGAGCCTTCAGTGTCATCCTGGCACATAGTAAACCCCCAACGTATGCAGGTTGCAGGATATCCATTTCAGGAATGACTGTTATTTTGAGAGAGATAAGTTCTTTTCACAACTACCAGATTTCAGGAGTTAGTATGGAAAAGCTCCTGCTGTGGGGTCACTGACCACCTAAGCTTCAACTCCTGTGCCATTACTTACCTGCTATATTACTATGGGCAAGATGCCTAATCCATATACGCTTTTGTATTTCTATCTGCAAAATGAAAATAATACAGTTATTTCGATGAGATGAAATAAGAGAAGTACTTACAGCAATTCCTGGCCCACAGTAAGTGATCAACCTAAACATATGTTGTTATTATTATTGGCTAAGGTCTTTGCATCAATGCTAGGAAAACTAAATTCATTTAGTTTTCAGAAATTCATTTCTGAAGAGCCATAAAATCCTACAAAATGGAAAAGGCAGCAAAACAAATAAGCAAGGAAAGGAGACAAGAGAAAGATGACGAGGAAAGCAAATAAGTCCTTCCTCTGCAAAATTTTTCCAGAAAATGTTTTTTTTATCAATACTTAGAGATACTTGTGTTATTAGGAATATATCTCGCCCTACAGAGGAAAATAAGGGGAAGGAAACTTTGCCCAAACAATGGTTTTGGAAGACAAGGCCCAAATATTAGTGCAGAGAGGGGACTAAAGAAGTTTGTAAAGCAGCACACATAATCATATTAATTTGCACATAATAGCCAGCAATGCCCAAACTGGCCCCTCACTGAGATTCGCGTCATTACCCTAAAGAAATTAAACTGCTGCCAAGATCCCACAACATGTGAATCAGTTCTACCTGGAATAGCTATTAGAGTTATAATCATGCCCCATTTGAAGTCCTGACTTCGTGAATATGATTGAGAGCTTGTTGAATGAAGCAAAATTTGTCTAAGCCTCCATGGGAGGAAAGGAACGGACCTGCTGCTGATGGCAGGCATCAATCACTGGGTCCTTTCTGCCGACTTTCAGAAATCCAATACAGAATGAGTCCCTTATGGATTCTCAGACTGTTCTTGGACACATCATTAAGAGGTGATTCCCGTTGATTTCCTGTTCCCTTTACTCTTTGTTTAAGTTCAACCATAGACATCCGCACTCTCTCTAAAATGTTGTTTAAAAGACATGGTTGGGGGTGGGGAGTGGGGACAGCTTCTCAGACTCTGAATTTCTGTTCTCTGTAGGTTTTCTTTTTCCTCCAGAATATCAAATTATCCTCTTTGCACACACTTTACTCTTTAGTAATTTGGTTTTATATCTTAAGTGATTTCAAATGACACAAAAATAGGGGTCTATGTTTTCTCTAGTTTTGTAAAATGTAGTTCTTAGAGTTGGAAAATCCATTTGGTCTCTAAAATGGATCATGAATATTTTGAAGCAGCTACCAGCAAAAGGAAGTGAAATTTGCCAGCATGGTGGCTACTCTGCTGATGTGATATGCGTCTTCATCATGGGCATCTGAGAACTCCAGAGGGATCCACAGAGCCTTGTACCGCCCTTCTCATACCCTCTTCCTGGGACTTTGGTCACTCTGGTTCCTTTTAAGTAAGTCTCTGTGTTTGTACCATGAGACCCTACTTCCCTAAACCTCCCAGATTGGACCCAATATTAGTGCTTCAGCCAAGGGCAATCAGAAGTAGATTAGACATCAGGAAGACTTGTGGCCTATGATGATATTCTGGACTGAAAACTCTTACCAGTAGGGGTGTTCATGTTGGACATTGACCAGCCTAACCAGAGCCTGACTCTTAGGGTCTTATGATGTTAGGGAAGAAAAAAACCCAAAACCACAATAAACATAGGGACAGAATTAATAAGATACATTATGTGGACAGGAGTAACCCTCTCAGAGAGTAACTGAAACAAATAGAAGCTGATTTGAAGAATGCAAAAGTCACTGGAGTCAAGATCAGTGGTCGTTGTGACATCATATACATATATCCATACACACGTAATTGTTGTTTGAAGCATACTTCAAAATACCTCGCTGCTCCCAGAGTATTTTTCTAGTAAGGTGTGTGTGTGTGTGTGTGTGTGTGTGTGTTTGGTGGTGGTAGGGGGGTTTGGAGGGTGCGGTTTACAGATTAAGAATATGAAGCAATTTCTATGTACCTGACACTTGTTCTGGTTGGCTTTCCATAACCATTGGACAAAGACAACTTCAAAGAGCTTGAGTGAGCTATTTGCCTTTAATTTCTGATTAGCTTAGTTTCTGATTAGCTTAATCCTGAAGAAATCATGCCAAGCTGGCAGACCATTTGAAGGGACAGCCAGGCAGAAAAAGTCCTGTGCATAAATCTCAATAGTGAAGGTATGAAAGGTAGTCCTAAGTAGCAGGTCCTTGGCACCTGGGCTAAGATGGTATTATGGGTTGAATTGTATCCTTCCCAAAACTCCTATTTTTTTTTTTTTTTTTTTTTTTTTTTTTGCGGTACGTGGGCCTCTCACTGTTGTGGCCTCTCCCGTTGCGGAGCACAGGCTCCGGACGCGCAGGCTCAGCGGCCATGGCTCACGGGCCCAGCCGCTCCACGGCACGTGGGATCTTCCCGGACCGGGGCACGAACTCGTGTCCCCTGCATCGGCAGGCGGACTCTCAACCACTGCGCCACCAGGGAAGCCCCCAAAACTCCTATTTTGAAGCCCTAATCCCCGGTGTCTCAGAAGGTGACTGTATTTAGAGCCTTTAAAGAGCTAAGTTAAAATGAGTCCATTAAGGTGGATCCTAATCCAATCTATTGTCTTTATAAGAAGATGAAATTTGAAAACACAAAGAGATACTAGGGACGTACATACAGTGGAAGGACCATGTGAAAACAGAGGGAAGACCGCATGAGGACACAGCAAGAAGGTGGCCATCTGCAAGCCAAGGAGAGAGAGGTTTCAGGAGAAACCAAACCTGATGACACCTTGATCTTGGACTTCCAGCCTTCAGAACTGTGAGAAATAAATTTCTGTTGCTTAAGCCACCCAATCTGTGCCACCCTAACAGACTAATACAGATGGAATACAGGAGGACTCACTCTATAATGAGTTAGGAGTGTCCAAGATCCAGCTGTAGTGAACAGTGTCATTTTGACCCACAGGAGAGCATGATGGGAGGGGGAGGACATTTGCATTTGAGTGCCTATGGTGTGCAGGAAGTGAGACTGATACTCTGTACACTCACATTTCATCTGCACAACAAGCTGGTGAAGTGACTTACTCTCCTTTTGTAGATGAGGAAGCTGAAGCTTAGCAAGTGAAGAAACATGTCTGAGATTGCAAGAGAGGGTCAGGTGTGGCAGGCTCCCAGGTGGATACCAGGAAGACTTGCAGGAGCCTCCTGATAGAAGAAAAGGGTCTGGGTCAAAGTTAGATTCCAGACCACCTGGTGCTGAGTTCTGTTCAGTATCATTAATGCTCCAAAATATGTCAAGGGCTGGCTACTCTGGTAAAGAAAAGTGTCTCAATCCATGAACTTTGGGGTAAAATCATGGCTCTGCCACCTGCTAGTTGGAAGATCTTGGGCAAATCACTATCTCACTAAACCTCATTCCCTTACCTGTGAAATAGTAACACTTCTTAAAGCATTGTGTTCAAACTTTATAGGATTGTTGAAAAATTAGATGAATTAATACATTTAAAGTTATCACCATATATATTTGCCAGGGTTCTACAGAAAAACAGAACTAATAGGATGTGTATATATAGAGAGATTTAATTTAAGGAATTGGCTCACGTGATTATGGAGGCTTGGCAAGTTCAAAATCTGATAGGGAAGGCTGACAGGCTGGAGATTCAGGAAAGTATCACAGTTTGAATCCAAAGGCAGTCCAATATAGAGCTGATGTTGCAGGTAAAGTCCAAAGGCCAGCTGCTGGAGAATCCCTCTTGATGGAAGGAGGTGTGCTTTTTGTTCTACTCAAGCCCTCAACTGATTGGATGAGGCCCACTCACATTAAGGAGAGCAATCTGCTTTCTCCAAAGTCCTCCAATTTAATTAATTAATTAATTAATTAATTATTTGGCTGCGTTGGGTCTTTGTTGCTGCATGCGGGCTTTCTCTAGCTGCGGCGAGCAACTACTCTTTGTTGCAGTGTACAGGCTTCTTATTGTGGTGGCTTCTTTGTTGTGGAGCACAGGCCCTAGGCATGTGGGCTTCAGTAGTTGTGGCATGCAGGCTGAGTAGTTGTGGCTTGCGGGCTCTAGAGCACAGGCTCAGTAGTTGTTGTGCATGGGCTTAGTTGCTCCATGGCACGTGGCATCTTACCAGACCAGGGCTTGAACCCGTGTCCCCTGCATTGGCAGGCAGATTCTTTACCACTGTGCTACCAGGGAAGTCCCAAAATCCACCAATTTTAAATGTAAATCTCATCGAAAAACACACTCACAGAGAAAGTGTGGTCAAGATGGTGGAGTAGGAAGACCCTGAGCTCACGTCACCCATGGGCACCTCAAAATTACAGTTATTTACAGGCAATGATCTATGAGAATGACCTGAAGACCAACAGAAAAGATTTTCTGCCACTAAAGGTATAAAGATGGAACCACAACAAAACACTTAGGAGGGGTGGAGATCCACAAATGTGAGGATAATCACAATTGCCGAGGTTCTCTCCAAGGAGCAAGGGGCCTGAGCCCCACGATAGGCTCCTCTGACCAGGGTCCCTGTACCAGGAAGATGAGCCCCTAAACCTCTGGCTTTGAAGGCCAGAGAGGCTTACATATGGGAGAGCCAGAGGGCTGTAGGAAACAGAGACTCTGCTCTTAAAGGGCATGTGCAAAATTTCACATGCTCTGAGTCCCAACTTAGAGGCAGTAATTTGAAAGGAGCCTGGGTAAACCCACTTACTGATCTTGGAGAGCCTCCCAAAAGGCAGGAGGCAGGTAGCAGCCCCCCTTGGAATATAGATGCTGGCAGCAGCCATTCTGGGGAGCTCCTTCTACCACAAGAACACTACTACTGGCAAGTGCCATTTTGGAGTCCTCCCTCTAGCCTATTGCTGCTAGGGCTTACCTGCCCAGCCCCTAGCCCCACAGCCAGCTGCCCCAGGAACTGGTTTCACCCACATTAGGCAGGGCTTGGCAGCCAACCAGGCCAGGGCCCAGTCTTACCTACCACTTTGCCCATGGTAGTTGGTCCTGTCAAAACAGAAGGGCCCACACAGCTCACAATAGGGAGCACCCCTAGAGTATATAGCTCTAGTGACCAGAGGAGAGTGTATTTCTGGGCCTCTTGGGACATCTCCTACATAAAGTCACTTCTCCAAGATCAGCAAACATAACTGACCTACCTATTCCATAGAAACAAACACAGAGAATTAGGCAAAATGAGGAGACAGAAGAATATATTCCAAAAGAAAGGACAAGACAAAACCTCAGAAAAAGAACTAAACAAAAAGGAGATAAGCAATCTACCTGATAAAGAGTTTAAGGTAGCGATTATAAAGATGCTCAATGAACTCAGGAGAAGAATGGATAAACACAGTGAGAATTTTAACAAAGAGTTAGAAAATATAAAGAAGAACCAAACAGGGCTGAAGAATATAATAACTGAAATTTAAAAACACTCCAGAAGGAACCAACAATAGATTAGATGATACAGAGGAATGGATCAGTGAACTGGAAGACAGAGTAGTGGAAATCACTGAAGCTGAACAGAAAAAAGAAAAAAAGATTTAAAAAAATAAGAATAGTTTAAGAGACCTCTAGGACATCAGGAATACTAACATTCACATTATAAGGATCCTAGAAGGAGAAGGAAACAGACATCCAAGTCCAGGAATCACAGAGAGCCCCAAACAGGATGAACCCAAAGAGGTCCACATCAAAATGCATTGTAATTAAAATGGCAAAAATTAAAGATAAAAAGGGAATCTTAAAAGCAGCAAGGGAAAAGCAACTAGTTTGTACAAGGGAATTCCCATAAGACTCTCAACCCACTTTTCAGCAGAAACTTTTCAGGCAAGAAGGGAATGGCATGATATATTCAAAGTGATGAAAGGGAAAAACCTACAACCAAGAATACTCTACCTGGAAAAGCTATCATTTAGATTTGAAAAAAAGATAAAGAGTTTTACAGACAAGCAAAAGCTAAAAGAATCCAACACCACTAAACTGGCTTTATAAGAAATGTTAAAAGGACTTCTCTAACTGGAAAAGAAAAGGCCACAAATAGGAATGTAAAAATTATGAAAGGGAAAATCTCCTTGGTAATGGCAAATATACAGTAAAGGTAGTAGATCAACCACTTATAAAACTAGGAGGAAGTTTAAAAGACAAAGGTAGTAAAATCATCTATATCTGCAATAAGTACTTAAGGAATACACAAAGCAAAAAATGTAAAATGTGATGTCAAAACATTAAACTTGGGCTTCCCTGGTGGTGCAGTGGTTGAGAGTCCGCCTGCTGATGCAGGGCACACGGGTTTGTGCCCCAGTCCGGGAAGACCCCATGTGCCGCAGAGCAGCTGGACCCGTGAGCCATGGCCACTGAGCCTGCGCATCCAGAGCCTGTGCTCTGCAACAGGAGAGGACACAACAGTGAGAGGCCTGCATACCGCAAAAACAAAACAGAACAAAACAAAACAAGAAAATATTAAACTTAGGTGGAGGGGGTAAAAATGCAGGGTTGATGGAATGCATTTGAACTTGAGATCATCAACTTAAAATAATCAGATATATACGTATACATAGGTTGCTATATATGAATCTCATGGTAACCACAAACCAAAAACCTATAATAAATACACACACAAAAAAAGAGAAAAGAATCCAAACATAATACTTCCCTTAAATCACAAGGGAAGAGAGCAAAAGAAGAAGAAAGGAACAACAACAACAAGAGACCCTACAAAAACAACCAGAAAACAGCTCACAAAATGGCAATAAGTACACACCTATAAATAATTACTTTATATGTAAATGGACTAAATGTTCCAATCAAAAGACATAGAGTAGCCGAATGGATAAAAAAACAAGACTCATATATATGTTGCCTACAAGAGACTCATTTCAAATTTAAAGACACACAAAGACTGGAAATGAGGGAATGGAAAAAGGTATTCAACACACATGGAAACAAAAAGAAAGCTGGGTTAATAATACTTATATCCAACAAAATAGACTTTAAAACAGAGTCTTTAACAAGAGACAAAGAAAGACATTACATAATGATAAAATTGTAAATATATATGCACCAAACATAAGAGCACTTAATATCAATACAAAAAGCAAATATTAATAAACATAAAGGGAGAACTTGACAGTAACACAATAATAGTAGGGGACTTTCACACCCACTAACAACAATAGCCAGATCATTCAGACAGAAAAACAATAAGGGGAACACTAGCCTTAAACAACAAATTAGATCAGATGGATTTAATAGGTATACGTAGAATATTCCATCCAAAAGCAGCAGAATACACATTCTGTTCAAGTGCACATGGAACATGCTCCAGGATAGATCACATGCTAGGCTATAAAACAAGCCTCAAAAAATTTAAGAAGATTGAAATCATATTAAGCATCTTTTCTGACTACAATATCTAGAGACTAGAAATCAACTACAAGGAAAAAACTGCAAAAAACACAAACATATGGAGGTTAAATAGTAAGCTACTAAACAACCAATAGGTCACCGAAGAAGTCAAAGAGGACATAAAAAATACCTGCAGACAAATATACAGAAATCTGCTGCATCTCTAATACACTAACCTCAAACGATCAGAAAGAGAAATTAAGAAAACAATTCCGTTTGCAGCCCGCGTACTGCAAAAACAAACAAACAAACAAAACAAAACAAAAAAGAAAAATACTTAGGAATAAATCTAACCAAAGAAAGTAAAAGACTTGTATTCGGAAAACTGTAAAACTTTGATGAAAGCAATTGAAAACATAAACAAATGGAAAGATATACTGTGTTCATGGATTGGAAGAAGTAATATTGTTAAAATGACTATATTACCCAAGGCAATCTACAGATTCAATGTAATCCCTAACAAAACACCAGTGGCATTTTTCATAGAAATAGAACAAATAATTCTAAAATTTGTATGGAAACCAACAGACCCCAAATAGCCAAAGCAATCTTGAGAAAGAAGAACAAAGCTGGAGGTATCACACTCTCTGATTTCAAACTATATTACAAACCTACAGTAATCAAAACAGTATGTTACTGGCACAAAAGCAGATACATAAATTAATGGAACAGAACAGAGAGCCCAAAAATAAACCCACCTTATATGGTCAATTAACTTATGACAAAGGAGGTAAGACTATACAATGGGGAAAAGACAGCCTCTTCAATATATGGTATTGGGAAAACTGGACAGCTACATGCAGAAGAATCAAATGGGACTACTTTCTCACATCATATACAAAGAAACAAACCAAATTCAAAATGAGTTAGAGGCTTAAACATAGGACTTGACACCATAAAACTCCTAGAAGAAAACATAGGCAGTACACTCTTTGACATTGGTCTTAGCAATATTTTTTTTTGATCTCTTTCCTCAAGCAAGAAAATAAACAAGAAAAGCAAAAATAAACAAATGGGACTATATAAAACTAAAAAGATTTTGCTATCAACAAAACAAAAAGGCAGCCTACTGAATGGGAGAAGATATTTGCAAATGATATATTTGGTAAGGCGGGGGTTGATATCTAAAATATGCAAAGAATTTATACAATTCAACATAAAAAAAAGAACAACCTGATTAAAAAATGGGCGGAGGGGGCTTCCCTGGTGACGCAGTGGTTGAGAGTCTGCCTGCCGGTGCAGGGGACACGGGTTCGTGCTCCGGTCCGGGAAGATCCCACATGCCACGGAGCGGCTGGGTGCATGAGCCATGGCTGCTGAGCCTGCGTGTCCAGAGCCTGTGCTCTGCAGCGAGAGAGGCCACAACAGTGAGAGGCCCGCATACCGCAAAAAAAAAAAGAAAAAAATAATGGGCAGAGGAAGTGAACAGACATTTTTCCAAAGAAGGCATAGAGATGGTCAACAGACCCACGAAAAGATGCTCAACATCACTAATCATCAGGAAAATGCAAATAAAAACCACAGTGAGATACCATCTCACACCTATCAGAATGGCTATAATTAAAAAGACAATACATAACAAGTGTTGGCAAGGATGTGGAAAAAAGGGAACCCTCATGCTTTGTTGGTAGGAATGTAAGTTGGTGCAGACACTACGGAAAACAGTAGAGTTTCCTCAAAAAATTAAAAATAGAACTGTCATATGATCCAGCAATTTCACTTCTGAATATTTACTTGAAGAAAACAAAAACACTAATTTGAAAAGATAAATGCACTCCCATGTTCATTGCAGCATTATTTACAATAGCCAAAGTATGGAAGCAACCTAAGTGTCCATCGATAGATGAATGGATAATGAAGATGTAGTATATATATATGCAGTGAAATATTACTCAGTCATAAAAAATGAAATCATGCTATTTGTGACAACATGGTTGGATCTAGAGGGTATTACACTAAGTGAAATAGAGAAAGACAAATACCACATGATCTCACTTACATGTGTAATCTAAAATGCAAAACAAATAAGCAAAACAAAATGAAAACAGACCATGATACAGAGAATAAATGAGTGTTTTCCAGAAGGAAGGGATGTGGGAGACTAGAAAAATAGGTAAAGGGGATTAAGAGATACAAACTTCCAGTTATATAATAAATAAGTCATGGGGATATAGTATACAACACAAGGAATATGTTCGATAATACTGTAATACTTTGTATGGGGACAGATGGTTATTAGTCATATTATGGTGATCATTTCATCATGTATGCAAAAGTCAAATAATTATGTATCGATAGTACATCTGAAACTAACATAAAATTATACATTGTCCGTACTTAAATTTTTTAAAAAAGAACCAGAATTAGTGTTAGAAAAAAGAAGGGAAAAGGGGCCATTATGAAGATAGAGATCGTAAAGAAATAAATTTTGGTCCATAGAGCTCTTGAAATCATTTTAGTAATATTACATGTCTGCTTTTTAAGCTGTGTAAAACACTTGAATGGATATATAAAAAGATTAATATTAAGTTTATAATCAATGTTTAATTGTTTGGGAGAATCCAATTTCCTAAATTAATGGACTTTGATTTACTAGCTGTATGAGGAGTTTTTTTAAGGAAATACTGATCATTGAAATTTAAAACAAAATAAAAACAAACTCACAGAAACATTCCGAATAATGTTTGACCAAATATCTGGGTACCTAGCCAAGCTGACACATAAAAATTAACCATCATGCAGTCCTTGATACTTAGCAAGTGCTCAGTAAATACTCACTATGACTACTTGTTATCATTCTTATTAATATGAAAAAAAGAGCATGCTTTCTCATATTAACTCAAATGTGGTCAAACACAGTTGGCATGTCCAGGGTTAAAGAGAAAAAACTGCATGGTCTAAAGAGGAACAAAAATGACCAAACTTTTATTAAGCTAAACCATTATTTAAAACCCTTTTTTTCTTTTCTCAGAAAGTAAAGAGGAAAAAGGGCTGGTACATCTAGATAAATAGTAGCTGTATGACACTCCCTCTGGGAAGAAAGATTTTCAACGCTATGATTCCAGGATTCAAAGAATGTAACCTCCTTCTCTATAACAAATGGGACCACTTTTTCTCATATGACTAAGTTGTGGTCAGACCTGCACCTCAACCCCCTGTTGTAACTGAGGTGGTTTGGGTAAAACTTTTTCATTCACGGCCCTCAATTACTATCACTGAAACTAAATGTTTATAGAATTTCAGAGTTGGAACAAACAAGAGTCATCCACCCATGGAGATGCTGAAGGGTCACAACAGTAGGTAAAAGGTGAGGCCAAGTGGCAGGCCTCTGAGCCTCCGATTTGTTTTCAAATAAATGTTTCATTGTTTTCCCTAAATATTTGTCTCCCACCTAAGATTTCATTCATTTGTAGAAAGAGTTTTATGGTTTGAAAAAAAAAAAGTTGAAAGCCACTGAATCGGCCCAACATCATATCTGACGCTACTATGTCCCTGTCAAGTGTTCATTTAGTCTATGCCAGGGATCCCTGAGTTAGAGATCTCCCTATTTTATAAAATAGCTTGTTCCATTGCATCTTTTGAGAGCAGAAATTGTCCAAAAGTCCTTTCTTATATTGAGGCCACAGACATCTCATACAAGGTGGTCTTATACAAACTATTACCTTTTCTAACCTGGGGAGAAGAAAGAAGGAAGGGCCAGAACAAGAGAATAAGAGAGGAAGGACGGGCAAAAGAAAACAAATAGGATAACCTTAGACTGTGTTTCCAAAATTTCATCATTCAACCTCCAATTTTTTGCCATATCCAGCTCTAGTCAATTTTTTTAACAGCTTCATTGAGGTATAATGGACATACAATTGACTGCACATGTTTAAAGTACACAGTTTGATTAGTTCTGACATGGATATATACTTATGAAATCATCACCACCACAGAGATGCTGAACATGTTAACCACTCCCAAGGTTTTTTTGTTCAACATTGTAATCACTCCTTCCCACCACTCTCTGACCTCTGTCAGATAGAAAGATAGATTTGCTTTCTATCACTACAGATTAGTTTGCACTTTCTAAAATTTTATGTAAATAGAAGCATTCACTATGTACACTCTTTTTGTCTGGCTTCATTAACTCAGTGCAATTGTTTTGAAATTCAACCATGGTGTGTATATCACTAATGCATTTCTTTTTACGACTGAGAAGTTTTCTATTGTATGAGCATACCATAATTTGTTTATCCATTCACCTGTTGATGAACATTTGAGTTGTCTTTGCTATGTGGCTATTATACGTAAAGCTACAGGAATGTCTTTGTTCCAGTCTCTGTATGGACATATGCTTTCATTTCTCTTGTATATGCAAGCAATAAGATGGCTGAATCATAGATTAGGTGTATATTTAACTTTTTAAGAAACCGTTAAACTGTTTTTCAAATTGATTTTACCATAATTCATTCCCACGAACAGTGTATGAGAGTTCCTGTTGCTCCATACACTTGCCAACACTTTGTATGGTAGGTCTTTTTAATTTTGGCCATTCTAACAGGTATGCAGTAGTATCTCATTATGGTTCCAACCGGCATTTTCTTAATGACTAATGATGTTGAGCTTATTTTCATGAGCTTATTTATCACTCATATAACTTCTTTGGTGAAATGTCTGTTCAAACTTTTCACTCAATTTTAATTGGGTTGTTGGTTTTCTTATTGAGTCTGGGGGAGTGCTTTATGTATTCTAGCCGTAAGTCCTTTACCAGATATTAGATTTTCTCCAAGTTTGTGACTTGTCTTTTCATTCTCCTAATAGTGCTTTTCTAAAAGCAGAAGGTCCTAATTTTGATAAAGCTCAATTTATTAACTTTTTTTCTTTTATGATTTTTGTTTGTAGCTAAGGGATCTCTGTCTAACATAAGATCAAAAATTTTCTCCTATTTTTTTTTCTAGAAGTTTTATGGCTTTGTCAGGTCTATGATGCATTTTGAGTTAATTTTTGTATCTGGTATGAGATAGATATCAAAGGAATTTTTTTTGGTTTGTTTCTACTTGCAGATAGCCTGGCTTCCCTGGACTCTCAGCTCTGTCTCTGTGACCCAAGGAAACTACTGTTCAGCTTTGCTTGGGTTCCCCATTCCTGTGGGGAATGACCTGGAAACTCTCCAGGTAATAAGAGCTCAGGCAGACGTAGAGCTCACCTCATTTGTCTCCTGTCAGTCAGAGATCACCACTCATCGTCTGATGTCCAATACCTTGAGTACTGTTACTTCATATGTATATTTTTATTTTCAGCTGTTTCAGGCAAGTGGATAAATCTAGTTCCAATTATTCTAGCTTGACTAGAATTGGAAGTCCCTATATTCTTATTTAACCTACTATTTTCCTTTAAAAAGCCTAACTTTTCCTTTATTCACCCTAAGCATTTGTATTAACGTAATCACAGATTTCAGACACTGCTGTATTGTCTTTATTATAAAGCACGTTAAAGTAAACATCACACTATTAACATTTTAAAATGTACATTTGTATACCACTTCAAATGATCATGTTTAGTTCAGTAGTACCCATACTACAAGTTGGACAAAACCAGCTTCAAGCATTCACCTTGACTACCCTACCTCATTCACCTTCCTCCCCCACTCATACCAGGAGCATAGAAAATTCTCTGGGAGACCAGTAATCTACTTTGTACCCATTGTTTTTTAGACTTTTGGAAAAAGGAAACCTTTGTATATGAAAATCTTGCTCACGTATGAAAAACCTAATCCCTGGCATATTCCAGAGCTTTGAAGACAAGTTACACACTCCTGAGTCAAAAGATGAAGGTCCTCTGTCTCTGCTTCTCTTCTAGCTCCCATCCTCTCTGCTCTGCTGGTTCCCAGCTGATGGGTGTGTTACCCGAACCTGCACAACATTCAAGAGACTGATGGCGACAGTTAACCTTGACACAGTTAGGGATTTGGGAACAAGGAAGGAAATCGCTTAACTCTTTGGTAAAGTCAAACCAATCAATGTTGCTATTTAAGCTTTCAATTAAAAACAGGGCTTCTCTGGTGGCGCAGTGGTTGAGAGCCCGCCTGCCGATGCAGGGGACACGGGTTCGTGCCCCGGTCCGCGAAGATCCCACATGCCGCGGAGTGGCTGGCCCCATGAGCCATGGCCGCTGAGCCTACGCGTCCGGAGCCTGTGCTCCACAACGGGAGAGGCCGCAACAGTGAGAGGCCCGGTACCGCAAAAAAAACCCAAAAAGACAAACAAACAAAAAGAACAACAAAATTCTATTCTATTCTCTTACAAATCTTCACTTTATGATCTATATTTTGTGTTACAGAAAGGAAGTTGGAGACTGAGGAGAATAAATTTTGATATCCTGAGTATATTCCCCCACGAGGAGGACCAGTACCCAATAATAATGGGAAGATTTTTCCTGACTCTTCCTGCCAACGCCCACAAAGTATTCATTGTCTTCCAAAGGCACTCTAACACATTCAAAAGCAGTTCTCAGGTTAGTAATTCTTTGTTAACCATTGACTTTATTTCTGCTTTAACAGGGAATGCAAGTACAAATAGCCTGTAGGGCAAGGTAGAGAAAAAAATCCACATCACAAAGATATGTGGCATTTGGCATGCATGTCAGTGTTAGGGATAAAAGGGGAGTGTTGGGTCTGTGGAGACCTAGAGGAGGTGTGACCTGTCCAAAGAGATCCCCCGAATGTCAGCTGATGGTGATTTGAGTATTGCTAATTCTTTCAATTTGTAAAATAATCTGGAAAGGGTTTTTTCTATGAGAAATTATGAGAAATTTCCTGATATTTAAAAAAAAAGGAAGGAAAGAGAGGAAGGAAGAAGGAAGGAAGGAAGGAAGGAAGGAAGGAAGGAATCTCACAACATTAATCAGTAGACTGCACCACAGGACACCATTTGGCAAACTTGTGGGAAACCTCTATCAAGGGTAATCTGTATTTGAAACTTCTCTGACACTGTTATGTAAGGAAGTTGATCCCTCTTTATCGGTTGGGCTGGTTGTGTGTGGGTCAAAAGAGTGAGAGGTGGAAGGAATCAGATTATCTTCTATTATTTTAGGCTGAACTATATTAAAGTTCTGCTTTTTTTTTTTTTAAGTCAAAAAGGGTGGAATATTTGCAGTGTCAAAAAGATTAGCCTAGGGCTTCCCTGGTGGCACAGTGGTTGAGAGTCCGCCTGCCGATGCAGCGGACACGGGTGCGTGCCCCGGTCCAGGAAGATGCCACATGCTGCGGAGCAGCTGGGCCCCTGAGCCATGGCCGCTGAGCCTGCGCGTCCGGAGCCTGTGCTCCACAATGGGAGAGGCCACAGTAGTGAGAGGCCCGCGTACCGCAAAAAAAAAAAAAAAAAAAATTAGCCTAGTAGAGCTGTTGGTAAACACCATGACCCTGGGCATAGTCCTATGATTGAGGTAACAACTCTGGATATTTAGTGGCTGAGGATAAAGAGTATTACAGAGGGTGGGCTACCTGCTGTTACCAATAGACTCTAAAGCAGTGGTCCCCAACATTTTTGGCACCAGGGACCAGTTTCATGGAAGACAATTTTTCCACGGATGGAGGGGAGAGGGATGGTTCAGGCAGTAATGTGAGCGATGGGGAGCAATGGGGAGCGGCAGGTGAAGCTTCACTCGCTTGCCCGCCACTCACCTCCTGCCGTGTGGCCAGGTTCCTAACAGGCTGCAGACCTGTAGCTTTCCATGGCCTGGGGGTTGGGAACCTCTGCTCTAAAGTATAAAATGGCTTAAACACAGTAAAAGCTTATGCCTCCCTCACTTACACAGTCCAAAACAGTTTCGGCTTGCCAGGAGGCTCTGTTCAACACCTTGTTTGGAAACCAAGGTAGAAGTTCTTCAATATTCAACTTTCAAGGTCACTCCATGAGCCAATATGCAGCAGCAGAAGAAGAAAGTATATGAGAGGTTTCTGCAGGCCAGATCTGGGAGTGGCCCACATGATTTTTGCTCACATTCCACTGCAAGGGAAACTGAAAAAGTATTCCCACTGTGTGCCAAGAAAGAAGAGAAAATGGGTTGATGATCAGCTGGCAATCTCTGACTCAAAAAGGAAGGCTCAAAGTAAGTTGGCAACTGGGTTAAAACATAGGAGATTAGACACATCAACCTTTAGGAGATGTCTGGCTCTGATACCTCAGAATTCAAGCACAAATTAAGGAAAGAAGTTTTCCAGAGGACCTACAGAATTTCAGGTTTGGAAGACACTTTTAAGCCATTTTGTAAGTCAGCTTTAATAGTGATTGGTAGAAAGAACATGGACCGTGCTACTAACTAGCTCCGTGACCTTTGGTAAGTTTTGACCTGTCTGAGACTTAGACTCCCTTTCTATAAAACGGAGGTAAAAATATATAATTTTTAGTGTTGTTCTAAGAATTTGAGATGACATATAGTATACATGCATGACACATAGTCATTATGAAATCCAGCCACATGGTTATCCAGGCTCTATTAAGATGCCTCTTCGGGCAGGGAGCTCAATGCTTCCAGGGTAGCCCTTTCCATTTCTATGCAGAGCTGACAGCCAGGAATGTTCTTTGTCTCAAGCAAAATCTGTTTTCACCTTGAGTCCTACTTCTATGCACTCCTAAAACCACACAGAACGAGGTGAATCATTCTTCGGCTTGCCAGTTCTTTGGATATCTAAAAATAGCATTCATACTCTGAGGCTGCTCTTCCAGTTTCTTCTGCTTTGAATCCCTCACCATTCTTGTTGCTTTTATCTGAAAAACCTCTGCTTTGTCTTTATGCTCAAAACGTGATTCACTTACACTCCAAGTAAGATCTGAGTAGCATAGAGTACAGTGGTAGCATCTTCTCTTTTGTTTAAGAAATGCACTAGCCAGGGTTAGGGTATCAGTTATGCTACTATAACAAAGGAACTTCAAAATACACTCATTCAAATAAGAGAGAAATCTTTTTTTCTCTCATTTAACAGTCCAGGGTTAAGCAGGTAGTCCAGGACAGGTGCGTGGCTTATTCAAGCCCTGAGATTTCTTTCACTTTCAAGGTCTTCCTTTCTGCTAAGATGTCTTCATGTATGGTTACAGCTGGCTCACCAGTGCCACGTCCAGGTCCCAGCCTACATTGAAGGAGAAGTGCCGGGTTAGCAATGTTCTTACATGGAGGCAAACACAATACATGCTCAACACATCTGTTCCATCCATTAGTGAGAACTTAATCACATGGTCACAACTAGCTGCAAGGGAGACCGGGTAATGCAATTCTCCTTTGGCGGGAGGGAAAGAGGGTGGAACACTGTACTTTGCTCTAATGGAAGTGGGTTCTATTACCAGGAAGAAGGGGAGAACGGACACAGAAAGAAAACTGAGTCTCTGCCATAAGAAACTGTAAAAAGCTAAAAGTCCTCCAAATTAAAAGAAATTAGGAATAATTAGCAAGAATAAGGAAAACTTGCTAAGAGGAAATGGTGGAAAATACTAAACAGGGTATCTGTAGCTCTGTTATGTGGCAAGCTGGAAGGTAATGACAAATGGCTACATAAGTGGAATTGTTATCATCTTTACCTGGAAAATGAATGACTAAACTTGGTGGATGATTTCACCGGAGAGTTAAGTTAGAAGTTAAGAAGTTAAGCATTTTTTAAGTACTACATGTTACAGTTATGAAACAATCTAGTAGAAATCATCTTTCCAAGAAAAAAAAAAAAGAAACCTCTGTGAAATGAGAAAAATGACTAGTTTTCCTGTTCACCAAGGAAGAGTGAGATTGACTGAACTAAACAGAACTTTCCAAACTCCAATGTCAGTTATCCTGTCCTCAGTAGAACAGGCAATTTAATCTGTAAATTCCCCAAATGTCAGTAAATGAAAAAAGTAGACAAATTGGAGAAAACAAACATTTTCATTTTGGAGTCGGGTGGGAATAATTACTGTGAAATATGTTAAGTGCCTAGCTTGGTTTCTGGTGGTTTCTTGGGGTTTTAAGATTTCATTTTCATGATTCATTGGCCACAAATCATCAAAAATACCCAGAAGTAAAATATGCTTTAGGCTAAATGCATAAATCCCCCTCAGCTTTTAGTAGGACTCAAATATTGACATTTAGAAGGAGCAGTTTTCTTCCCCATATGGTAACTACAATCAAGCCCCAACATTATTGTTGAAAAGTAAACTCCAAGTGTATATACCCTATTGAACATTAGTGAATTCAGCAAAATCATCTCAGTTTTTAAAAAGGATACTCTACTAGCTAATTTAATTGCTTTTAAAGGAGAACAGATAATACTAAAATGACCACATTTTACGTTCTCCGTTACAGTTGACAGTTAGTGCAGTGGCGAGAAGCAATGTCTGAGAATGCATAGTGCACTAGGCTGGATGCAGAGCTAGTATGTGTCCTGCTCAACAGCCTAAGGTGTTACCAAAATTTCCCTGGGTAAACTTTCTATTTGAATCACTTTCAGAAAAGAATAGAGGTGATCAAATCTGAAATCATTCTTTGGAATGGGGAAGTCCCCATTCTTGAACAAGAGCACAAGAAAAAGATTTTGGAATTTTTAAATTAGTGTGAAGGCAATTACTCCAGGAGGGTTTAGTGCACTTCTCTCAGCATCTGTTCTGTGGGATTTCTTTCTTTCTTTTTTCCCCCAGAGGTAATTCTCAACAGCCTTCTTCTAGAACTAGCTTTGAAGTCCTCTGCACACCTGTGTAGATTATAAAGCAGGGGGGCAGGGCTTCCACACCCAAACTCTAAATTTACAATGCAGCATGACAGTTAAGACATGCCCCCCAGCATCTTGTTTAAAAGTTAAACCCAAGCTCGATGTAATCTCCTGCAATGGTTAACCCTTGCCTGGATTGAGCACATATTCCCCGTATTGGAGAAGGATAGACTCTACTTCTATAAGCTGTAACTCTTTCTTCAGAAACATACGACACCTGGGTGGATAGGCTTTTGTGATAGGGGCTCTCAGAACATTATAGAGAATTTCTGACAGTCCCTTATTCTTTCCTTAGGGGCCAAGAGTGACAAAATGTACATACCTGATAGGTTCCTCCACCCCCTTGGTTCCTTGGATTTTGAATTAACATGTTAATGACACTCTTGGGGAATAAAGGGACAATTTCTATTTCTAACATTGCCTGAGCCACAGCCTTTACCCTATTCTCTTTCTTCTCAGATATCCCCACTCCTTATCCTGAGGGAAAGTGTTGGGGACTGGCCTTATTTCCTGATGTAGGTGCAAGGATGGAATTTGAAGGATCACAGGAAGAGTGCAAGAGGCTGGGACCAGAAAAGCCAGGACAAAACAGTAGGGCTTGGGTTGACTTCGGCTGGAAGAATTCTAGGACCAGGGATCAGGAGCTGTGAGGGGTCAGAGAGCTGGCGGTGCTGGGCAGGCAGAGACAAGGGAAGAATAGCCAGGAGACCTTGATTGAAAGCCAAGGTTTGCCTGAGGCAGGAAGTTCCTCACATCCTTCCAGCGGGGTGGGACCAGACCCTGGGCCCGGCTAGCCTTGGCCTTGCAGGTGCAGGCAGGGAAGCGGCTGCACCTGGCTCGAGTGGGTGTGTAGGTGGGAACGAGAGAGACACCTGGTTTCTGGCTACAGATCTGGTTCTTATCCAATGCCACTCCCTAACCTCATAAACCATGAACTCTCTGGCTCCCTCCTTGGAGTCCCAGGAGCCCTCTTCCTAGCCTGTTTCTCAGTCTGGCTTTTATCTTGTGATTTTAACTTTGCCATAGACTGGTTCTAATTTCCCCCTCTGTGTCTAACTAAGATCAATCCTACTCTTATTCCTGTTAGGGCTGATAAGGACCCTCCCAGAGTTTTTTCTCTCTTGGGCCCCAGACTATTTTCAACCTCTAGTTAAGATGAATCTCTAGGCAGTAGGTATCATCTTGTCATGAAGAATTTTTTTTTTTAATCTTCTCTCAGTTAATTATTTCAATCCTTGGTTCTGGCCATTTATGCATGGGAATAAATCATGACATGAAGAAGATTTGGCCAGGATCCCAAATCTTGGAACCCTCAGTCAGATCATACCACAACAAAAGACCCCTAGGAGACACTTTTCTCTTTGTCCCACTGCCCTTCTCTGGCCTCCTCTCTGGCGGGTTGTGAGCCTGTTGACCGTAGCTTCCTTCCTTCTGACCCCAGGTTGGTTCTAGGATCACAGCCCCCTACCCCCCCAACCTCCACCAAGCTGGAGGTTGCCTCCATCCAGCCTGTCTTCCTGAACCTGCCTCAGGACATGGACTCAAATAAGACACAGGGAAGACAGAACCAAGATTATTCCACATACTATTTTTACTTACATATTTTATTTCCTCCTACCATTATATGTTCTACTCCCTAGAATAGTATAATCTTACAAAATCCATTGTCTATTGTGTCCATTTCAGACTTTCCCATCTTTATGAATAGAATTTCTCTCCTTAGGAAAAAATGCACATACAGAGACAAGTGCATACAATTTCAGGGTGCCCATGGAGCCCCAGAAGCCCCTGCATGAATCCTGGGTTAAGACCAAGTTAGTATGTGCCTTCTAACCTTGATAAATTGACTTTTAGACACTTTCATGAGGCCTTATCTGTTCATTTTGATCCAAAAAAATTTTCCAACAAGTTCCCTGGGCTCTGTGCAGCCCTTCTTTCCAGTTCCTCTCTGTACAGTTACACCAACATTATCAACACCATCTTCATTAATAACGTCATTCCAGGGCTTCCCTGGTGGCGCAGTGGTTGAGAGTCCGCCTGCCGATGCAGGGGACACGGGTTCGTGCCCCGGTCCGGGAAGATCCCACATGCCGCGGAGCGGCTAGGCCCGTGAGCCATGGCCGCTGAGCCTGCGCGTCCGGAGCCTGTGCTCCGCAACGGGAGAGGCCACAACAGTGAGAGGCCCGCGTACCACAAATAAATAAATAAATAAATAAATAAATAAATAAATAATAACGTCATTCCACCTGGGCTCCATCTTACACCCTAGACCTGGGTAAGGTCTATGCAAGTGAGGGGCCCAAAGATTAAGCCTCATTGGCTCCATGGTAAGTCCATCTCTGTATATTAGCTTGTAAGAGGCCCACCAGGAGGATGCCTTGCTCAGTGATTTCCCATCTATTTGGAGGGTTGGGAGGGTATTTCTTTTACATGCAGCTCAGAGCTCCTGCAGCTTCATGTCTTCAGAAAGCCTGCACCTGACTGCCAAGCACAACAGCAACAGCTTATGATGATTAATTAGATTTTTAATTAATGCCTCACCACTTAATTAAGAAGGATCCCTTGGAGTAAAACCCCAACTAAATATTCTTTTATTAGTCCTCCCTGCCCGATAGCAGAGGAAACGATGAGACAAAGGGTGTGATGTGTGTTGGTTTTTATTCTCCCAAGAGGTCATAAAGATAATATCAGAACAGCTGTATAGGTTCCAACTTCTTTCCATAAAACATTTTCATTCTCTGGATTGCCAGATGTCCTTTCTCTGTGACTCATTTTCGTTTTAATTATTCAACTCTTTTTAATCCAGCAACATTTATTGAGCAGTTACTATGTGCTAGGCATTGTTGTAGGTGCTCTGGAGAGTCAAAGAGGGTAACTGCTGACCCTGCTTTCCAGGGAACCCTGGGCTCAGAGAGGCAGCAAGTCCCACCGGGGTGAAAAGATAATTAGCACAAGAAAGATGAGGCAGGATAATAAAGAAATGACCATCAATGGAGCTTGACACTCCCTCTGGTGACAGTTCCCCAGAAGAATCCCAAAGCTGGCTTGAGTAGTCACAGTGTCATCATGGACCAAGCCTGGTGCTGGACACTTTACATACATTAATTCTCCCAATTTAGAGTAGAGGACAGTGAAGCTGTGAGTACCTTGCCCATGACCCTCACCCTGGTTGAATCCCCTTGCTACATCCTCCCATCGCACTGGGTTGGTTGCCTGTCATCACACACACACCTCTCCTAATAATTGTTCAACGCCCTCTCCACTGCAGCCTCCATCAGAGAAGGGACTGTGTGTCTGCATTGGTCACCACTGTATCCCCAACACCTGGTACAGACCAGCATAAAAACTCAATAAATATTTGGTGAATGAATTGATGGAATGAGGGGAGGGAGGAGAGAGGGAGAAAGGGAAGGAGTGAAAAAGAGACGAAGGATGGAAAGAAGGGAGGGAGAAATTGGAAACACAGCAAAGCCATAATTCTATTCTAGGTCTGACTCCTTTAAAAGTCCAAACTCTCTCTACGGTGCCACACTGACCTTCAGGATCATCAGAGTGTGTGCATAGCCCTGAAAATGACTTCTGGGAAGGAAATGCTTGCCCGTGTGTAGTCTGCTTGAGAAGGTTGAAAATCATTGTCATTCTGTGATTGTCACCCCTTGTGTATAGTGGTGCACCAGTGGGAACGGGTGGTTTCAGGCCAGTGGGAGCAAAACCCACAGTGGAACATGTCCCCAGCCTCGGGCTTCCCACACTACCCATCCAGGCAGGCTGGTCTCCCCTTCCAGGCTGAGTCAGCCCCAGCCTTCCCCTGAGCTTGGCCTCCAGAGAGGCACTGAGGTCCTGTCTGTCCAACTCAATGTGGAAAAATTCCTTGTCCTCTTTGCTCAGCCAAATCAAGATGGTCAGTCCTCTAAAGGAATTTTTACTAATGAAACTAAGAAAGGAAACATAGTTTCCCAGAAGACTACAATTGGATGAGCTTACTGAATGTATTTTGCTAAACCATGTTTACCTAAACTGAGAGTGGTAGTACAACTCACAAGTTGAACTCCCAGTTTTCATTCCTTTACCCTTCCTATCTGGGCTGTATGCTAAAATTAAATATTCAGAGTTTTTCTTCAAAGTAGATTCAGATTGACAAGTCTTCCCAGTCTAGTGAAAGCCCTAACCTCTATCAGATCCTGCTTCTTGGTCCTCCCACTCACGCCCAAACTGTCTTCTCTGGCTCTGAGCTGTGGCAAGTTCTCTCCTTTGCAACCAGGGCCAGTTTCATGGGTCTTTGACCTATACAGTTGCTCAGGGCCTAGTGCTCAGAAGGGCCTCTTGCTCGGGGTTTAATGCTCACCAGTCGCTGCCTTGAAATTCTTAATAATTTGATCTTTGAATTTATATTTTGGAAGGGAAGCCGTAAAATAACTTGTTCACAGTCACGGAGCTGGTAAGTGGTAGATCCAGGATTCAAACCCAGATCTGGGAGGTGCCCTTAATCAATATGCTTCAAGGTAGAAGGGCTCAGAGGAGAAATCACTCAGAGTTAGCAGGGGCAGGGAAGAGATCCTGGAGAGGGAGGGACCCAAAACAGGATATGGATAAAGGAGAGGCTTTAGGAAGAAGAAAGAGAGAGAGCTACTGAATCAGAAACTCTGAAAGTGGGCCCAGGGATCAGTGTTTTAACAGCCGTGATTCTGCTATATGCTCAAGTTCGAGAACTGTCGAATTAGTTAATACATTTCAAGTACTTAGAGAACTGTACTTGGCACTCTGCTTTGTCAGTGTGAAACAGTATTAATAGCTGCAGGCCCACAGATCTTCCCCTTCGGATTTAACCCCACCCAGGTCCTGGCCCCTTTCCTAAGCCCCTTAGGGGTCTCCACCCTGATGGTGTGTGGCATCTGCCTTCCTGCATGTGCGTCTCTTCAGTCCTTCCGTAACCTCCCCTGACCAATTTGCCCAGCCCAGGGAGATTCTGGCCCAGCTGCTTGCTGGGCCTGGAGGCTGTCCTGAGGCTCAGCATACCTGGTGGAGCTCACACCCTTTCCAGGTCCAGTCTTGGCAAAAGAGATCTTGCCTTAGGAGAACCTGACTCTTGCATAGGGCTTTGCTTGTGAAAATGCCTCTCCACGACTTAAACCACCGCCTGGGCCCTGCAGGAGGACTTAGAGCTAGGGTGCTGCCTCAGATGTGTTCGTTCTTCACGCAAGCAAAGCTGGCATGAACTAAATAAAATAAATGGATGTGGTGTTTTTTTTTTGTTTTTTTTTTTTTTGCGGTACGCGGGCCTCTCACCGTTGTGGCCTCTCCCGTTGAGGAGCACAGGCTCCGGATGCGCAGGATCAGCGGCCATGGCTCACGGGCCCAGCCGCTCCGCGGCATGTGGGATCCTCCCGGACCGGGGCACGAACCCGCGTCCCCTGCATCGGCAGGCGGACTCTCAACCACTGCGCCACCAGGGAAGCCCGTGAAAATTCTTAAGCAAGACCGAGGCCGTTTTGGAGGATGTTTATGCCAGTCCCTCCCAGGAAGTTACCTGAGGAGTCAGGCTGATGTAGCGCCCGGTGTGCCAGGTGGCCACACGTTATGCTTGTCAATCACATATTCACGGTGAGATTCTAAGGATATTCATCAGGATGACATCCTTAGTGCTGATATAATTTCCAGTGATCTGGTGAGAATGTTTTAAAAGGCACTGTAAAGCTTTTTAGACATAAATATAGCCAGTTTCTTATAGCACCTAAACTGCTAAATATTACCTCGATGATGGTAAAACAGAAGACTCAAAGGTTCCCAAATTAAAACATCCAAGTGAACACTTAATTGGTGTTAAAGGAAAAACAACCAGTTAACACCCTTGATGCGGATAGTCGGAAATTTTGGCGATGTAGCTTCCCTGTCCTCGGGCACCCAGGTTGTTATCTACAGAAGATACGTGACTGGGAGCCTGCCCAGTCAAGCCCTGATTCATGACTCCCCCTCAACCTCACCCCACTGCCCCCAAAAGAAAAAACTCAGAATTTCCTGGAGCAGCTTAACCCTAGCTACTCCATACCCCACTCAATCACTTAACCTTCTGGTGCATCTCCTCCATCTCTGGATGTTGTTCTACCAACTTGGGTCACTTATGTTGTATACATTTAAAGTCAGACATATCATCCTGTGGCCCTTCTGGACTTACATCCTTATTCACGATGTTTTGCTTAAAGACCCTTTCTGAGTTGGCACTGAGAACTTTGGGAGTGGCTGAAGTTCCATGAGACCAAGCCCGATTTTCCTACTTCTCTCCCTTGTCAACCTAGAATGATGTCTATTTTTGCTCATTTTCAGCAATGACCTGTTTATTGGGAGCTGAATGACTGTGTTACATAATCAAGAGTCAGAGCAGGCTGACTCCATCCAGAAAGAAACGGCACAAAGAAACCCTGTTCTGAGACCAACCTCCCTGCATGTGAGGATACTTCCCTCCCCCTTCCCCTCTCTACCCTCCCCTCCCCCAGGGATTGGCCCACAGGATCAAACTGTTTGCTGACATCTCCATCTGATTGCCCTGATTTCCTATTTTGCCCCAGGAAATCTGGCTACATGAAAATAAGGTTTACATTTTCCAAGAGACAGGTGATAAAATGATGCACTGTTTCATTTGGGGCATTTGTTTAGCATGGGATCCCCCCGCCCCAAACCTTGTTTTTCCACAAACACCAATAAAATTGCTAGTTTATTATCCCACTGAGGCGAGAACAGTATGAGGAAGAGGTACTTAGACCCAGCAGATAATCAATGGCCAGATTAGATTGAATTCTGCTTAGAACTCTTTTCCTAGAGCACTTAAGAATCTAATTCTGGCTACAGAGCAAGCCATAAAACAGGTTATTTAAACAAAGTAAAAAAAGAATAAAAACCTTAGATATATTACACACCATTCGTATGACATGATGTGAGTAGTAAAATGTTGATCAAGTATTGGGCAGGCGAGGGTCACAATTTTCAGCAAAATCTAACATTGCAGCACTTGCTCTGCCATGAAGAGCTGTAGCCACTGCTCCCTGCTGTTCTAACAGTGAGCCAGTTAGGCCCGTAAAATGGTAACCTTAAGGCCCACCCTTGTAAAATTGCAGCTCATTATCAGGTGCCGTGTTTGTGGTTCCCAAACTGCTTCACTTGGCTTCAAGTCGAGTCATCTAGTTAGAGTAATTGAGTGGAAGCCAAGCCAATGAAAGTCAGGCACTTAAGGGACTGCCACCACCCAGGCCCAGCCCCAGCCCCAGCCCCACCTCAGGGCACGCTTGGCCCCAACCCCACCTAATCAAGCTACTGATTTGTCTTCAGGGAGGGACCCACAGAGCACTCTGCCAAGGTGCCTTTGTTAGGACTTGTCACTCCCTGGGACTCAGCTGGCCACCAGGGCTGGGGCTTGTCTCTTGAGGCTATAAGAGTATCATTAAATACAACAGCTATGGCTTAATGTGTCCATAAGCACCTGGTTGATCTTGATGGTAGTGACAACAATGGAAAAAATAATAACAATATATTTGAAATGCTCAAGGATATTTCCCCAAAGTTCAGCCAGGTGTGGTTTTTACCTGATCTTGCCAGGATCACATGAAAACCTTGCTGGCTGATTTTTAAATGTTCACAATGACAGTTGATGGGTATATAATGATTGTTTCTCAAGAACAATTGTGTTTCTGAGCATTTACTTGTTTAATCTTTTTAAAATCAAGCTTACAATTTCCACAACTTATAATGTCAAATACAAGTTACCTGCTTTGAACTTAATATAGTACATTAAGGTGTTTCTAAGAGTTGGGTGCATGTCTGAGGTTTTATTTAATTAATCAAATAATGTAGTGTATTTTGAATGTCCACTTACCACAGGAGATGCATAAAATAGCGGATCCATATGTAAAAGCTCTAGGAAACACAGAAAGAAAAATCTACTAAAGCACTGGAGAAAAGATCAAATGGATTTTGACTGAGATGCAAGTCCAAAATACAGAAGACAGAGAACCTTGAAGAAAGAAGGGAATAGCTGGAAATAGCAAAAGCAAAATTGGGAGAACCTCAAATAATTAAAAGAATGAAATATGGAAAATGACCAAGCTGTAATCAGTAAGGAAGAATACAACATAAGAAAAGTCTCTTATAAATGGGAACAAGATATTGGGAGAGAAACCATAAATATAACAAATAAAAACATTACATTTTAACATGATGGAGGTGTTTCACTCAATCCATTGTATGTCAGAGACTAGCCAGGTACCCACCAAACCCATTTTCTACTTCTTCCTGGTGTACAGCTAGACTACATTTCCCAGACTTCCTTGCAGTTCACTGTGACCATGTGACTGAGTCCCAGCCAATAGAATATGGGTCAGAAGTGATGTTCACCACACCAAGGCTTGGTCCGTAAGTCCTCCCATGCAATCCTTTATGATCTTTCTCTCTTTTCTCATCTCCTAGCTAAATGCTGAGGATCCAGGGGCAGACTTCGGGGCTCAAAAGCTTAGTGGAGCTGTTAGATAGAAGGAACCCATCCCTACCAACCCAAGGTGGACTACAGTGTAAACAAGAAATAAACCTCTGTTGGATTAAACCACTGAGCTATGGGGCTTGTTAGATTAGCCCAACTAACACACACTGAGGAGTAATCTCTTCAGATCAATAAGTACAGGAGACATCCAAGGCAAAGTCGGTAGGCTACATGTACCAGGGAACAACTCAGCTACAATCTCTGGTGCAAGATTGCTTCACCCCTTGTATTTAGCCAGGGACAATTTTAGGTTACTCCTGTGAAGGTTTGATTATTGGACCCTTCAACATCTTGGATTGGTGAAGAACAAGATTATTCAAGATGTTTATTTTTGTTTGCTTGTTTGTTTTTTAAATATTTGTTTATTTATTTATTTATTTTGGCTGCGCCGGGTCTTAGTTGTGGAATGCAAACTCTTTAGTTGGCGGCATGTATGCGGGATCTAGTTCCCCAACCAGGGATCGAACTCTGGCCCCCTGCATTGGGTGCGTGGAGTCTTACTCACTGGACCACCAAGGAAGTCCCATTCATGATGTTTAGAATAAAGTAAATAAACTAATAAACAAATTAAATGAATGAAGGTGTAGCTATTTTATTAATAACAATTAGGTATACTAGATGCAGTTATAGTTTTTATTTTTTTAATCATACTACTTTTAATCTACTACCGTGGAAGAGGGAAACACTAAATCTTATCAAATACTAAATCTTACAAACACTGAATCTTATCTTATTAGACCATCTTCTCTCAAACCTCTACACTCTCTTCTGTAGGAATTCTCTCCATCACGGTGACTAAAAACAATGATAATCTGTGTGTTGGCAATACTCAGATCTCTATCTCTAGCTTAGGTTCTTCTCCTCAAGGTTCAAATCATACATGCTTCCTGGAAATTTTCACTTGTTTGCCCAACATAACAGGCATTCAAATGAATGAGTCATTGAGCTACAAAGGACAACAGAAATTACCTTTACTGGAGACTGTTGGTTATTTTCTCGGCATCAGCCCCCTCCACTCTCTTTTCCTTCCAAAGAGAGCCCAAATTTGGTTCATGTGCCTACACTTTCCCACACAGCAATGTCCTTGGGGGCAGCTGACCCCACTCTCAACTCCAGAGGTGGTCTGTTTGGGCTGAGGGTAATCTAATTGGTTCAGGAGTGGGCATCTGCCCATGAGATGTAAAGAATTGTCTGCTGGGAAGTTTCTGGGAAAAGTCTCCTTACTTCTTAGAGAAAACTACAAGAAAAGACAAGAAAGGGAAAAAAAAAAGTCACAGGGAAAAGCATACAGAGTAGAGCACAGAGATTAAGTGCATATATTCTTGTGCCAGACTGACTGGATTTGAATCTACCACTTACTAATTACGTAACATTCAACAAATTTCAATGCCTCTGCTTTCTCATCTGCATAAAGAGTTATGGGAACAAAAAATGGATTAATCTATGTAAAATGCTGGTGTATAGTAAGCACTCTATAACTGTTGCTTATTATTATTTTTTTCTGGGTATTGTTTGCTTGAAACTGCTGGCACCATCTTGCTTTGAGCCTGAGGATTAAACATACTCCAAGGATGCAAAGAGAATTTGAAGTAAATTTCTTCAGAATTCATTGAAGCAAATAAATAGAAAGAACCTGGGTCCTCAGTGACGTGTTTGAACTTTGTACTCATTCAACCCTCCACTCTTCTGAACATCCTGTTACATGAAATAATATAAACTGGCCTACTCTTCAAGCCTTATTGCTCAGATCAGGTTTTGGGGTATTTGTATCCAACGGCATCCAACTTGACACATCAGCTAGTACAGGGCTTTCAGAACTTTCTGAAATCATGGAATCTTTTTTTTTAATTTAATAACATGAGTGATAATAAAATGAATTTTCCTTATTTAAAAAAGGAAGCATTTGAGATAAAATTTAAAGTCTTCTGATTAAGCACCCCCGACCCCAATCTACTTCTTTCCCCCTCCCCAAAGGTAATCACAATTATGTCTTTTGTATGTGTTCTTTCCTGATTTTTTTTCTTATTTATTTATATAAAGACTTCTGTAGCCAAAGTAAATACATAGCAACATTGTATGTGTGTTAACATAAGTGGTTTTTATATTGTTGTATACACGCTCCTGCAAAGTTGCCTTTTCACTCAACAATACATTTTAGAGAGCTAGCTATGTTAGTATATAGATTGACCTCATTCTTTGTAACTGTTACAATATTTCGGAGTGTTTAGCCAATCAGTTGAGGGGCTTTTAGGTTCTTTTCAATTTTGTTTTAATTTATGTTTTATAACCATAGACAGTGCTACAACCTACGTTGCTACAACCTCGGCCTGTCTGCTTGTCAAAGCTACATCATCAGGTGCATAAAAGCTCATAATGCCATATATTTTAGTGAAGAGTTATTTTCCTCAATATGAAATACCTTCCTTAATCCTTGAATGTTTGGTCTGATATTGAATTCTAGTTTGTTTGATATTAATATTGCTACAGTCTCTTTCTGTCAGCATTTGCTTAGTAAGCTTTTTTCATTCCTGTGTTTTTTTTAGCTTTATGATTACCTCTTTTTCTTACAGTTTTATTGAGATATAACTGACGTACAGCACTGTATAAGTTTAAGATATACAGCATAATGATTTGACTTACATATGTCATGAAGTGATTATCACAGTAAGTTTTGTGAACATCTGTGATCTCAAACAGATACAAAATTAAAGAAACAGAAAAAAATATGTTTTCCTTGTGATGAGAACTCAGTATTTACTCACTTAACAACTTTTGTATGTAACATACAGCCATGTTAATTAAATTTATCATGTTGTGCTTTACATCCCTAGTAGTTATTTATCTTACAACCAGAAGTTTGCACCTTTTGCCCACCTTCATCCAATTCCCCCTACCCCTACCCCCCCACACCTCTGGTAACCACAAATCTAATCTCTTTTTCTGTGAATTTGTTTGTTTGTTTGTTTTTGAAATATAATTGACCTACAACACTATGTTAGTTCCTGTTACACAGCATAGTGATCTGATATTTCTGTACATTTCAAACTGATCACCACGATAAGTCATTACAATCTGTCACCATACAAAGATACTACATACTTATTGACTATATTCCCCACACTGGACATTTCATACCTGTGACTCATTTATTTTGCTACCAGAAGTGTGTACCTCTTACTCTCCCTCACTTTTTCTTCCCTCCCCCTAACCCCCTCCTCTCTGGCAACCACCTGTTTATTCTCTGTATCTATAACTATATTTTGTTATGTTTCTTCATTTGTTTCTTTTATTCCACATATAAGTAAAATAATACATTATTTGTCTTTATCTGACTTATTTACTTAGCATAATACCCTCTAGGCCCATCTATGTCCCAAATGGCCAGGTTTCATTATTTTTCATGGCAAGTAATATTCCATTGTATATATATACCACATTTTCTTTATCCATTCATCTAATGATGGGCACTTAGGTTGCTTACATATCTTGGCTATTGTAAATAATGCTGCAATGAACTTAAGGGTGCTTATGTCTTTTCTATAGTTTTTTGTTTTGTTCAGATAATACGTCCAAGAATGGAACTGCTGATCATATGGTAGTTTTTAAAAAAATTTTTTGAAAAATCTCCATGCTCTTTTCCATAGTAGCTCCTTCATTCCTGTATTTTCAACCTTCCTCTTATTCTTCTTTAAGTTGTTTCTTGTAAAAAACATAGCTGGATTTTTAAAAAATCTAATCTGACTACACAGATCTTCCTTAATTTACGATGGGGTTACATCCCAATAAACTCATAGTAAGTTGAAAATATTGTTAAACTGAAATACACCTAACCTACAGAACATCCTAGCTTAGCCTAATCATGCTCAGAACACTTCTTTTAGCCTACAGTTAGGCAAAATCATCTAACACAAAACCTATTTTATAATGAAGTGTTAAATATCTCATGTAATTTATTGAACACCATACTGAAAGTGAAAAACAGAATGGTGGTCTGGGTACAGAATAGTTGTAAGCGTATCAGTTGTTTACCCTTGTGATTGCCTGGCTGACTGGGAGCTGCGGCTCGCTGCCCTGCCTGGCATCACGAGAGAGGATCGTACTGCCTATCATCCAGGAAAATATCAAAATTCAAAGTACAATTTCTACTGAACACTTTATCACTTTAACACCATAGTAAAGTCAAAAAATCATAAGTTGAATCATCGTAAATTGAGGACTGTCTGTACAATACTTGATTTTCAATGCAGTTGTGTGTCTTTTTCAATATTTTCTACCAATTACATGGCCTTGGTATGAATGGCAGGTTCTCAGTTCACCATCATGAAACTAGAAGTTGTGTCAACCATGAAGTCTTTATATATTTTAAAAATTTTATGTAAACTTTATTAATTATTAAGTCATAATAATAGATGTGTATTAAAGTGGTGCCAGAATACATTTTGTCCTTTTCGTGTAGGAAGAATTCCAAAGTAAATGGATTATTCATGAAACTATTAGGATAGTAACATTGGGATGACAGTGGTTATAAGATGTTCTCTTTTTTGCAAAGATTTTATTTAAGACTTAATAAAGTAAACCCTTAATTTCATTGACCATTAATGAAGTAAAACTGCTGATTTCATTTGTTGGAACTTTATTTAAGCAAATGAAATAAATTTACCAAAAGATGAAAAATTTCAACCCTTGTTTTCCTTATACTTTGGTACACTTAGGACCAAATGTGCTACTAAAGAGTGTATACAAGAATGTCATTGGACAATACACAGAAGAACAGGACTTGAGTTCAGAAATAACATCGTCTCACAAATTTGAACCAGGAAAAGAATTCGGCAATCTCACAAAACCCTCAAGGCCGAACTGCCGTTTGAAATAAATCTCCAAGCACCCACAGCCTTCTGTAGAAAGTCAGGAAACTCTTCATTGGTTTTCGTTATTTTCAAACTAATTTTAACGGGGTCCTTGTGTCTCATATGGTGACCTTTGGGGCTGCCTGGGGTGTTAAGAGTTGGGAGGAGAGTAAGTGTCACTATGACCATGCCATCACTTCAACACAAACAACGTCACTTTTCATTCATTTGTTGCATGTAAGGTTTCACTTGAAAAAATGATTCTTCTACAAAAAAAAAAAAAAAAAAAAAAAGACATGGTCTGGTCTAACATTTCTATCTTCAGCATAATTAATCCTAAAGTTTTACAGGCTTATAAAATGTGTTCTCTTTAAACAGCTCCGGAAAAGGGATTTTCTTTCAGGTCCCAAAGATGCCCATTTCTCAGTGGGGAATTATTTAGTGTTTCCAGCCCAGTCCCTTTATGTTCAGCTTTTGATGCCACGCACCTTTTTCGTAATAAGCCTCATGTATTTGAAGATGATTATCCAGCTACTCCTCAGCCTTCCCTGCTTCAGGTCATATCAATTCTATGTCATTTAATCCCTTTATACAGATCTCACTTCCCAACATTTAAATCATCCCCATGGGGTCCTCTTCTCTCTAAAACATCTCCAAATTTCTTATCTCCCTCTCCTGTCACTGAAGTCACAACTACATACCCTAAAGCTCAGTAGGTGGAAGGGAACAGCCATCCTTCTACTTAGCTCCTTCAGGCTCTAATTTGGTCCTTCTTTCACCCTTCAAGATCATCTTGATGACGGTGGTGGATTAAAGATGGTAACAAATTCTCTGGGAACAGCAATGCCCCATCGTCCCAGCTTTTCCAGCCATGTCAACCCAAGGCATCATGAGAGATAATAATGAATTGTTGTGCTATGACACTAACTTTTTATGTGGCTTATTATGTAACAAGATGACCAAAATGATGGGTTTCTTTTCACCTTTGTGATTTGTTCTCCTTTCCCCTTCCCAGGTATCTTCCTGGATGCTGACACTAGGGTCCCCATAACCAAAGGGGATCATCCTAAGGGTTCCAACATGAATTAGCCCTACCTTGTCTATCAACAAGAAGTGATGATTTCCCCTGCTTGTCCTCCAGTTTTCTTGCCTTATGTCTTTTAAAAATCGGTTTTTCAAGAGCACCTCAATAGTCCCTAACAGTGAGAATATCTCTGTGACTATATATTCTACTGTCATCGTTCCTTAAAACAGTGTTTCTGACATCCAGTTCATAGCTTATTTTCCAAAGCTGTTTAAGTTCTATGACACTGTGGATGAAGTTACAAGGTCCAGCACATTCCAAAGTAAAACAATAGGCTTCAATTATTTGATGTTAACAAGTATTTTTAATTCTATGAAGTAGAAGTATAAGTTAGGGGGTTGTCTGGGTCACAAAGGAAATCATAGCTGGGAAATGGTGTTGTTAGTTTAAAACCCAAGCATTTGGGCTTCCCTCGTGGAGCAGTGGTTGAGAGTCCGCCTGCCGATGCAGGGGACACGGGTTCGTGCCCCGGTCCGGGAGGATCCCACATGCCGCGGAGCGGCTGGGCCCGTGAGCCATGGCCGCTGAGCCTGCGTGTCCGGAGCCTGTGCTCCACAACGGGAGAGGCCACAACAGTGAGAGGCCCGCGTATCTCAAAAAAACAAACCAAAACAAACAAACAAACAAAAAGACAAGAAAAGAACCCCCCAGGCATTTTAATTAATTCTCACAGGATAGAAGATAGGACCAACAAAAGCAGGAAATTTGGGAGCTTTCTCTGAACTGAGCTCATTTAAGCCATGTACTTATATAGAAGCATTCATTTTTGCATGGAGGTATCATAATCCTTCCAATCCTACATGACTTGGAGCCAGGGGCACACGGGAGATGAAGTCATCATTCCCAACTGGGCAGTGGTGTTTTGTTGTTGTACCCCAAGAAGACCAAATAATAGAAAACCAATTTGTGCTTTCAGAGTTCCCCTCAATATACATTATCTGAGAGTCCCATTTGGAGCTAACATATCATAGAAATTACGATAAAAAGTTCAAAAATGAAGTATTTAACTTCCCCCACAGTCTAAGAGCCGTGACTGATTTGGGGGATTAGTTGTTCGGCTAGAGTAGAACAGAGGAGCCACAGGCTAATAGATACTCTGTTACCTCACCGAGGAAGTTGTCTGTATCTGCCAGCCTGAGGAAGCTGACAAACCGCAGAAGGAAAGAGAAATGGCATGTATCATTAATGCTCAGCTGTAGTTGGCAGCAGCAAAAATGTCTATTGTAAGTACTTTTTTAGTTTCTCGTTTGCCTTATGATTTATTGACTTGTAGAAGTTTTATCTTTTTTATTCAGTTAAATAGATCTATTCCTGTAGGGTTTTCATCTTTAATATTTAGATGGCCAGTCACCAAACAAAGTCACCACTCTGTCTTAGTCCATCCAGGCTGCTATAAAAAAATACCATAAACGGAATAACTTATAAACAACAGAAATGTATTTCTCACAGTTCTGGAGACTGGGAAGTCCAAGAAGAGCAAGATGCTGGCAGACCCGGTGTGTGGTAGGATCCACTTCCTGGTTCATGGATGATGCTTTCTCACTGTGTCCTCACATGGTAGAAAGGGTGAAGGAACTCTGAGGTCTCTCTTACAAGGCACTAATCCCAATCACGAGGACTCTACCCTTATGACCTAATCACCTTCCAAAGCCCAATCTCCTAATAGCATCACCTTGGGGGTTAGGATTTCAACTTCTGAATTTGAGGAGGATGAAAACATTTGGCCCATGACATCCTCCACAGTGGCCACTTCTTGGAGAAAGTCCATCTACAGGGTGAGTGGATGAGGCCCAGGCTTCTGAGCTGATGTTATCTCGGGCAGTAAATCCCCAGCAAGGGCCATGTGAAGAACTCCTTTTATTTACGATATACATAAGTCAGATCATTATGCTGTATACCTTTAACTTACACAGTGCTAGTATGCCAAATATATCTCAACAAACCTGGGGGAAAAGGCCTCGTTTACTTTATTAGCCAAGACAGGTGTCAATTCTGCTTTAATTTGATTGCCTTTGGCAGACATGTCTTCTCATTGGTCACAGGCCCTCCTCAGCCCCATTTTTTGGCATCTGAACATTTCTCACTGAAGTTATCTGTCTGGCCCCTGCAGGCATCTGCTTGTGGAGCCAGCGTCCATAGAGCCTCCTTCGCAGAGAAGAAAGAGAACTTAATTAGGAAAAGCTGAGGAAGACCTCCGACATGGCTTGGGTAGCTATGGCCAGAAGGTTGGGGTCTGTTTCCAGAAGGGGGCACAGGAAAAGAAGCTGGGCAGACAAAAGCTACAGCCCCCTCAGCGACTCAGCTACCCTCTGACTTGGTCTCCACTGCTTCTGCTAACTGACCCTGCAAGTACATCATGAGTCCAGCTCACTCAGAGAGCTGACTGAGAAAGAGAGCCGCCAATATTCCAGATGGGCAGAGATGCGGAGAGCTTCATAAGCTATTAACCAGCCTATAGAAGGACTGTCCTCGGGTCCAGTGGCCTCCTCTGGTCCAATCTGCAGCAGACAAGGGGACATGGCTTGGAGTGCAGACGTGGCTGCACTGTCACCTGTTTCAGCTTTAACAATAGAATGTTACTTGACAATATTTGCCCATTCTGGTGTAACTTATGTGACTCTAATGCTTAACAGCTGCCATTGGAGCTAGCGTTCTTATTCAGTTCCGTGGTGTTAAGACGCCTTTTGTTGTTAAAGATGTGAGCAAAGTGTGCATGTACATTGACTGAATTCACTTTTATGCCATTTTTGTAAATACAATGGTTTTGCACAACCTCTCACAAACCTCTGTATTAATTTCACATATTAAAAAGTAGGCGATGTGCCAACCAGAAGCACAGAAGTTCCTACACAAAACTCTGTATGTCATTAGAACTTCCGTATAGTGAGAATAGTTTACAATCTCGGCTTACAGAATACCAAACTGAAATCTTTGCTCCGTCTGCTGTAGACAAGCTTTTTAATTGTTACTAATATCCATGTCATTCAGTGGCCTTGTGCAAACGTGATATGTTGCTTAGGCATATTTCTGTTCTATGCAGAACGTTTCATTCTGACTTTTATGAAAATTGCAATTCATGTAATTTATATAAACTTTTTAAATGTAGAAACTTGTACTTCCACAGTCAACTTGGGGAACGCTAGAATAAAAGTTTTTAATACTTGGAAAAAACTTGCTTAAAAGCAAATGTAAGTTAATTCGTTTAACTAAGAATACATTAATACAATATAAAAAGCATGTTTGGAAGAACCAGAGCCTTGCTCCAACGTTCTTCTCAATCTGTCCTGGGGAAATGCAGCAGGACGCTGAAGGCAGCATTCCCACCAACCCAGGGTATCAGGTCGCATGTTTCAAAGAAGAAACAGGAAAGCCATTTTAAGTTTCTATTTCAGAATTTCCCTTTTATGACAGTACCCAACTTTGTATTCTACATACCCAAATGTTTATATTTCTTCCTGATGAGCTTTTGGACCATCATCCCTCAAAAACAAAACCAAAAGAGCCAAACCAAAACAAAACAAAAATACCCTGTTACAGTCTCCATACTACATAAGGAACTTACTCAACTTCCTAAGTACTTCATAGCACTTGACAAAGAAGTGCTCAGGAGGGTCTGTGAGTACTGTAAGCATCCTCTGGCTTCCTCCAGGTGAGGACTGTAACTCACACACACCTGATTGATGTGTCCAGTACAGAATTTATCATCTGCTGATCACTGTACTAATCACTTCACACGTTTCATTTAATTCTCTGAATAGCTAAAGGCATCATTGTCCTCATTTTTTAGGTGGTAGTACATAGAACTGTGAAATAATTATACCTTAGCACAAATATCAATGTTAAGGTATTAGGACAAGATTTGAAAATCTGGATGATATAAGATTGCACTAAGTAATGCAATCAACTCAACCCCATTAGACAGGCGGATCGTAACTCTCCAGCAATGCGCCCACTCCACCCTAAAGAAGGTCGTGGCCAACAGCAGCATAAACATCTGGCAGATTCAATGCCAAAAGCAACATTGTAAGACTGAGTATTCAAAGGGTTCCTAAGGATTTTCTGTTTTAACACCCAAACATTTGTAGAAGGAAATATGGATTCTGTTTTTAGGTGGCAGATCCCCTTCATTCATTAAAAAGCTTAAAGCAACAAAGAATTTGCTACCAACTCTCCCACATTCATCTCATTAGTAAGAGTGAGGAATAATCAGTCATTTCCTCCTAGATATCTACTATAAAACCCACAGTCCCATGACTTAGTGAAATAAGGAGTCCATTTAATTTGACAGTGTTATTTTCAAAACTAGTTTGAAAACTAGAAAACTTGGGAAAGAAAGATAATTAGGAGGAGGTTCCAGGAAGCTACTAAATATGGTAGAAATTGGTTATATCCTAAGGAGAACATGTAGCCAAAAAGTCGCTGCCTCTGAAAACATCTCTTCAATTCTCAGAGAAGCAAGGCCAGGGAGATTCACATACAGTCTGAATCTGACAGAGGAAGTGTTCTCATCCAGAAGAGGGCTGCTGGGACCTCTAACAGCTTGGGCAGTAAAATCTAGCCTGCCTGGACACGGTACCCATCCACATTAGTTAGAAAGTTAGCATCGGAGTTGTTTCTCCACAGTCTATTCTGGGGAAGAATTCTGCCAAGACAAATTCTTTTTTTAGTACACTCCCTTTTTTCATTAGGAAAATAATCCAAGTTAATATAAAATTTAGAAAATAATAGCAGAGAAAAGAATGAAAGCAATCACCTGCAGTCCCACTACTTAGATAACTACTGTTAATTTTCTGGTGTATTTCTTTCCAGGCTTTCTTCTGTGTATATAAAGTTGTGTTTGGGGTTAGTTTTGTTTGTTTTGTCCATTGCTGTGGTTGTCTAAAATGCTCGCTTTGCATGCTTCTTTATTTTCTCACTTAAAATCGCATCACAAGCGTTTCCCTGCATGATTATGCAGGCTTCTAAGTGTTGTTTTTAATAGCTGCCTGGATTCTTAATCCCAGGGTAGCTCCTCCTACAACCCCGCCCTCCCACCCGCACCCCCACCGCCCGGGCTCCTCCCAGGGTCAGCTGCTCTGTGCTTGGAAAGGCAAGCTCATTTGATCATAAAACAGCCTTGGCTGGTAAAGGAAATCTGCTGTACCCACAACTCATGATGCATTTCATTACCTCTGGATTATCGGTGTGGAATTATTCACATCACCGCCCTTGATTATCCACCTCCCTGCCTTCTTCATTGGAGGGTGGAGCCCAGGCCGGGCTGTACCTCTTCAGAGCCTCAGTCACTTCTGATTAGTGAGTGGCTTAGAAAACGGCCTCTGCTCAAGCAGGCCACTGCCAGTTAGTGCGCTGTACCGGCAAAGCACGTCATTGCTAGTCCCTCTCTGGGTCAGCAGAAAGGCGATGGGATTGGGGGCGTCAGGGGCTGGAGTAGGGAGGGACAGGCAGGTCTCAGTGGCTACACCGGCCCCTCTCACCTCTCCTCCCTTCTCCCCAGGCCCAGGAGCCCCTCTCCCACTTCATCCAGCTTCTCCTCAACAGAAGAAAGGAGTTTAGTTGTATGAGCTTGCTTGTGAGACAATAGCAACCTACAGTCCTGTAATACTTGTCATTCCTCCACCTCCCTGGCCCTCCCCCCGACTCAGGACGGCCCCTAACAAAAGGCCCCAGTTTGACCCCCAAGGCGGGCAAAAGCTGATTCAAAGCAGGGATTTGAATGTATTTACGCTGCGCAGACCAAAGACCACAAACCCGCCACATTCAATTTACTAACCTCTAAGTCAGGCAGAAACACAAGTTATCTTCTTTTTTTTTAAATAGGAGCCAAGTAAACTAGTACAATCTCAAACATATCTACGGTATTTTTAAAGGCTTGAAGCAGGATATAAACACAACCTCCAAAGTAAAACAGAACAATGACAATACTCCACCGTTTTTCAGCATGAGCTCCTGTCAGCAGCTCTTTTTTTTCAGAAATGACACACCTTTGCAAACTCTCTACCACTGAAAAGGAATTCCTGGTAGATAGGCATTTTTGCTGTACTAAAGGCTAGCCTGTGAACGCTATTGCTAAGTGCTGCTTTTGAAAAGGCTGGCAACCTCATAACCTATTGGTTTGCTTCCCATCCACGGCTCAAAAATATGTATGTAAGGTCTGCTGTCCCAGGGCTGGGGCTCCTCACTCACCAGCTGGGACAGTCAGAGGCTGTTTCCTCCCCAGTCCCAAGGCGAACAGAGGCTCCTTGTCTGGAAGGAGCCGGCCAGGAAGTGCCTGCTATTCCAGGGTAAACGTGGACATTCACTTAAGAAGTCAGGCTGTCTCGAGAATGAACTCTGATCAGACAGGATGGAGCAATTAGGGCCAGGAGCTGTGACAGTGACAAACAGGAGACTGTAGGTAATATCTGAGCTGTAGGCTGGGGCTATTCTGAAGCTTCAGCAAGATTGTTTTGGGGGATTGAAAGAAACGACTGATTTAGATGACAGAATGTGTGATCTTCAGGAAAAATTCTCTTAACTTTTCTGCCTCAAACTTTTCTGATAGGAACCACTGGAAGGCTCCTCTGTGTCATTTCATAGGCTACGCTTTCTTCGATCCCACGGGTAAATGCATTTTCCAGGAGTCTCACTTATATATTTACATGCTTGCTTATTCTATTTGTAAATTAAACTGTATTTTAGAGCAGTTTAAGGTTCACAGAAAAATTGAGGGGGAAAGCTTTCTCATATTCCCCCTGCATTCCCCCATGCACAGCGTCACCCATTATCAACACCCGCCACCAGAACGGTGCATCTGTCACAGCGGATGAACCTACATTAACACATCACAATCACTTCAAGTCCACAGTTTACATTAGGGTTCACTCTCGGTGTTGTACATTATATGGGCTTGGGCAAACGCATAATGATGTGCATCCATCATTATAGTATCATGCAGCGTATTTTTATTGCTCTAAAAATCCGCTGTGCTCTGCCTATTCATCCTTCCCCCTCTCACCCCTGGCAACCACTGATCTTGTACTGTCTCCATAGCTTTGCCTTTTCCAGAATGGAAATCATACAGTCTGTAGCCTTTTTGGACGGGCTTCTTCTACTCTGTAATATGCATTGAAGTTTCCTCCATGTCTTTCCATGGCTTGATAGCTCATTTCCTTTTAGCACTGAATCATATTCCATTGTCTGAATGTACCAAGTTTATCCATTTGCCTGCTGAAGGACATCTTGGTTGCTTCCAAGTTTTGGTAAGTATAAAGAAAGCGGCTACAAACATCCATGTGTAGGTGTTTGTGAGGACATAGGTTTTCAATTCCTATAAGTAAATACCAAGTAGTGTGATCAGATCATAGGGTAAAAGTATGGTTAATTTTGTAAGAAACTCATTCTTTTTTTAGCAAACATTTATTAAGTGTAAACTATGTGTTAGGCATCATGTTGAGCTGGAAATGCCTTAGAGAATATGATAAACATGAGCTCTGGTCGTGGCGGTGTGCTCTCCCTCGCTATATATCTGTCTTACAGCTCTCCATATAATATCTCTTATCACTTTGTCTAGTACTTACTAGGTGGCAGGCATGCCGCCCAGTACTTTCCATGCATTATCTTTTTTAATCCTCAGGCCAACCCTATGGGATAGAAGTTGTTTTCTCCATTTTCCAGACAAGGAAATTCAGGTTCAGAGAGGTTACATCATTTGCCCAAACCACACAACTCACAGATGACACAGCTAGGATGCAAACAAAGTGTGACTGGTTCCCAAGTCTGTGCTTTTAACCACTGCATGATGCAGCCTCTCTGGTGCTTACTAACCATCTGGATGACCCTGTTGGTCCAAGATTAGGCTTCTGGAGATCTCACACCCACCCACAAGGTACCACTGGAAAAAGTGGACACCTGAGAACAATGGGAAAAGCCAAAGATGTTGCTACAAAACTTCTTCAGAAAAACTGTATTTTTATGTCAAATTCTGGAAGGCTCAAACTGGTGGGCACCTTAGAATTTCTCTGTTCTGAACAACTTAAGATCCATCATCAGAAGGATGGCTAAATCAAATGGTATATTCATTTAACGGGACATTATACAGAATAAACCAGAGCCACTTGCATCAACATGGATTAACCTCCAAACATGGAATTAAATTTTAGAAAAGCAAACCGAAAAAGGATGAGAATAGCCATCCCCTTCATTTCAAGTGTAAAAACAAGCAAAATGATGTGAGACGTTGTTTGCCATCAGGCATAGGGTGTCAAAAATACACGTGAGAATGATAAACCCCATTAAATGGATAGTGATTGTTTCTCGGGATGAAGAGAGGAGAATGGGATTAGGCCAGGGTTCAGAGGAGGCTTCAAAGGTATCTTAAGAACATATAAAGAAGCAAATATGGCAAAGTAATAGGAGTTATTAGAGTGCGTGACAAGCACATACTTAAATGTTATGTTATTCTATATGAACTTCTGTTTAAAATATCTTATACGAACTTCTGTTTGAAATATCTCACAGCTTTTTTTTTTCTCATAGCTTTTTAGACCCTCTAGTCCATCTCCCTTATTTTGTAAAGAAACCAAGGTCCAAGGAAGTAAAATAACTGGCCCCAGATCACACAGCTGATGAGAGAGACAGTATTAAAACACAGGTCTCAGTGATCTGGGTTGTTTCTGTTCTGTCTTTCCATATCTAGTAGATTCCCTTGGGCTTTTGCTCAAACTCCACAGTTTAAGAATTGTGAGGCTGCCGTGTATCAAATGGACTGGCCTACCCTCTTGTCCATGTTTTATGTTTCTGGGCTTCCAGTTCTCAATCCTCATGACCTAAGAACTACTGACACTTTAATACTTGGAGACCTTGAAACTGGAAGTTCAGAGGACTTCCAAATGGATAGAATGATCGTGAACTGCAATTCTAACATGTTTGGTTAGCAGCTTCCCAGTTAATCAGAACATCATTGGAAGATTCAATTGAGAACACAGTAGAGGAGGAGGGAGGACAGATGGCTCCTAGAGGTGGAATGGTGGACAGCAACAGCAGAGCAAGAAGACATCTAAATGGCAAATTAAAGCATTATGCATCCTGACTCTTTAGTGTAAGTGGCAATCAGTTCATAAAAAATAAGTTAAATATAAAATGTTTGGGGGCGGTGGTTGTCAAATCTAGATGTGTGGGCGGATCATTGGAGAAGCTTTTTCAAAAACATCCACATCTGGGATCCACCCCCACCAAATTCCATTCAGTTGTGTGGGTTTGGACCCAGGTATTGGCATTTCTATAAAGATCCTCCAATGATTCTCAGATGATTGCCAAAGTTGAGAACCATCATTTTAAGGTGTTAAGTCCTAAAATTCAGCTATTGCAAAACAAATATATTTGAGGGACTCTTTACTCCCCAGTAGAATGTGGTATAAAGGTTGTACTGCATGTGAGTGTGTGTGTGTGTGTGTGACTCAGCTCGGAGCTCTAGAGAGCTCCCCTGCCCCGAATCTCTGACCCTGACCCTCCCATGTACAACTATCTTGCGGTGACTTTCTAAGATCTCGGGGAGTTTTCTCAGGCCTCTCTTCTCTCTCCATCCCAAACCTCCTACTTTGTCCAAAGGTTTTCCATTGATTCTATTTTCATGCATCCACAGCTCTGTTCAGCCTCATTAGAGTAATGCTTCAGGTGGGCTGTCTGCTTGTCTTGCAATCTGGCTTTACCTCTCAACTCTGACTTTTGGATTTCCTCTGCTCTCTCGCCCCTGCTCCCTGCCTCTTCAGCTCAGATCCCCAGAACTCTTGTCCAGGACTCACTTTCTGGGCCCCCTCCTGCCTGGAAGTAAAGTTCAGACACTGTATACTCTTTCTTATTCATTCACTCTGGCAAACGAGTACGGTATAACTTTAGTAGCTCTAAGTTCTCTTGAGCAGCAGCATAGTTAGACATCAAGAACGACCGATTTAAGATCTGGGATGTGGGATGTGCAGAGTGGGTTGGTCAACCCTCATATCCGTGACCCATGGGTCTGGGCGTCCCATTTCAAATCCTATGACATAAGATCTATACACATTTCAAAATCTGGAATCCTGAAGCTGAAGTTAACAGGTAGGAAGATTCACTAGTCAAACGGGTAAAGTAATAAAAATCTACAGAACTTCTAAAACTATGGAAGTGGACCATGAGTTCCATACAACTTTTTCTGAGCTTTCATTACACGTAATAATGAATGCTGTCATTCACTGAGCACCTCCTCTGTGTTAGCACTAAACAGTTGAGGTTATACACATTTTGCAGATTAAAAAACTGAGGTCATCTAATTCGTCCCAAATCACTTAGGTAATAAATGCTGGAGTTAGGATTTTAACCTGTGCCTGTCTGATTCAAAAATTATGTATTTTACATAAACTCTTTATATAGCAGCAACTCTCATTCATTCATACATGCACACACACACACTCCTATCTTTCTTTTTGACCTCCTCTTCCAGTTCATTTTTGTTTAATTTTAAAAAATCCCAGAAAACATAAGATTCACTAAGATGGGAATAATATAGCAGTACCTTATATTAAAAGAAAACAAAATGTCCCTGAAAAAAAGTTAATTTCTGCAAAACAAGTCAAATTTTCCCATTTGTGATTCCAGAGCTATGTACTTACAGAATGTTTTGACCTCAAGAAAAAAAATATAGTTCAAAGTTGAAATGCCTTTCATCCCTGAGCAGTGCTGTGCTTTGTTAACCAGCAAGAGACTAAGCCCAGCCTACAAGAGGCCAACGTGTGAGGCAACTTCAGCCTCTTTGTGCCACCTCCACGCCACACCCTTGCCCAGACCCTGCAGGGGCCTGAGCACCTAAATTTATTTCTTCCCCTAAAGTGACCACCTATGGCTCTTGCTGGTTTAATATGGAATAAAAGGGCAAATCTGTCAAGGAGGGAGGGCGTCTCTGGTGCTTCCGGTTCTCCAGACCATTGGGGTCACACTCTAGCCCTGATCTCCTGCGAGGGTGGTGTCTTGATGTCCTTTGGGGACACTCAGAAGGTGGTGACAACTGTCAGGAGATCATCAGCAGAGAACCTCTCATATGACTCACTGTTAGGGCCTCGGGAGTTCCAAAGTCAGGAACTCCTCCCACAGTGAATGAATCAGACTCATCTGTTCTTCTGTTCAAATCCTTATAAGGTGTGCCTTTGTACAGTGGGAACCTTCTCTACTGAATAGGAAACCTGTAGATATGCTTTTCTTTTTTTAACGTGGACTATTAAGAAACATATCCTTACACAAACAAAGAATATTAATTAATTCTACAGTGCCTCCTAAACTAAGACCTGTTATGATAAGCATAATTTTGAGTTTACAGTAATTGCAAAGTTGTATTTTTAAAAAATGTTCCCTGTACTTTTCCACTGACCTCACATCAGCCCTGGAAGCATATGGTGTTTGTCTGATCATTAGTATAGAATAGCAAGTAGAATGTGCCAGGGCCATAGAAATCTAGAACACAGTATGCATTTAACGAGTGCTTTGCCATAGATTTGTTGATTGATGATATGAAGCACGTGCCCTGCCTTCCTTGATCCATCTTCTCTCTTGGGTTTATGGCATTGACAGTCTCCCACAACTGTGCCCCTCCCCAAGGCCCACTGTCTCTCTTTCTCTCAGTTACCTGGACCTTGCCAAGATGACTCTGTTCTCTACTGAATGAGGTAATGAAGCAGTTAAAAAAAAAACATCTTGGGCTTCCCTGGTGGCGCAGTGGTTAAGAGTCTGCCTGCCGATGCAGGGGACATGGGTTTGTGCCCCGGTCCGGGAAGATCCCACATGCCACGGAGCGGCTGGGCCCATGAGCCATGGCCGCTGAGCCTGCACATCCGGAGGAAAAGTCTTATTTTTGAAAAACAACAAAAGCAGCAATAACAAAAGTTTCCAGGAATGCACAAGCTTTCAAAACAGTCTGTCAAGACTTGGAAAAAAAAGAAAAACAGTTAGGGTCTGACTCTACTCTCTCCCACCCCCAAATCACCGCAGCTTATGACAACAGTCACTTAGAAGGACCACAGAATTACTGACATTGAACCGCGCTGGCCTCTAGTTTTACATACCCCCTCTCCGATAAACAACATCCTCTTTGAACCAGTGAGATACCAGTGTGGGGTTACTCCTGACTCATTCTAGTGGGGAAAGTGCTCCTGGTTCAGCCCTTGTGGTGACCACGAGAGAATGATTGTTTCCTCCACACTGAGGTCCTGATGAAGCCTCAGGAAATGTCACTGACACCATCACCAGATACCTTGAGAGGAACGGCTTCTGAGGCTTAGCCGTGGCCAGATTTGTTGGGAAAGACCCTCTTCCCTTTCATCAGCATGGTGAAGCCACACAGCAGCCACTTGAATTCTAACCTTGACTGACCAGACCTAGGATTTCAGTTGGAGCAGCGGAACCCAACTTGGTTTCTACCCACAGGAATAAACTTTTGTACTATGAGTGACCTGAGTATATGCACTCATGTAAAAAAAATTTTTTTTAATTTTTTATTGAGGTATAGTTGATTTACAATGTCATGTTAGTTTCAGGTGTACAGAACACTGATATATATATATATATATACACATATCTTTTTCAGATTCTTTTCCCCTATATGTTATTACAAAATATTGCATATATTTCCCTGTGCTATACAGTAGGTCCTTGTTAGTTATCTGTATTATATATAGTAGTGTGTATATGTTAATCCCAGCCTCCAATTTATCCCTGCCCCCCCTTTCCCCTTTGGTAACCATAAGTTTGTTTTCTATATCAGTGGGTTAAATGTTTTGATATCATTAAAATTATTAAACTAAGAAAACTGGTAAAAAATTAATGCATTTCTATTTATATTTTGGGGGAAAACATAGAAGAATAGAATAGAGCAATGGCTGGCAAAGGATGGCCTGAAGGCTAAATCTGGCCTGTCATGTGTTTTTATATGAGCCACAAGCTGTGAATGGTTTTTATATTTTTAAATAGTAAGGGTAAATCAAAAGAAGAATAATATTTCATAATCTATAAAATTATATGAAATTCAAATTTCAGTGTCAGTAAATAAAGTTTTATTGGAACCCAGCTATGCCCACTCATTTATGTATTGTCCACGTCGGCTTTCACACTATAATGGCAAGGTAGAGTTGCTACAACAGAGACTGACGGCCCACAAAGCATAAAATGTTCACTACTGACCCTTTATAGAAAAGTTTGTCAACCCCTGGAACAAAAAAGGAAAAAAAAAAAAAACCTAAAGTTTCACTTTCCCAAAAGAAAGGTTTTTTTCTGTTTTTTTTCCTGTTTTATTTCTATTGGTAAAGGAGCTCTTTCATTATTTTGTGTTTTCTTAAAATCATATTTTTCTCTTAAAAGAATATAACTTAACCACTATAGAAATGGAAAGTGGCACAAAAGAACCACTATAGAAATGGAAAGTGGCACAAAAGAATAAAGAAGGTAAACATTCCCAATAAATAACCTCAATATCCACAGATAACAAATGCTAACGTTTCAGTACATATTCTTTCAATCTTTTCAATGTGTATTTTCCCAGTTTTTACAAAATTGAGCTCACGATATCTGGCATTTCGCTCTCTTTCACTTAAATTTAAATTATGAACATTTCCTGCAAACTTTTCAATATTAAAGGTGACTAAAATGAAATGTTTCTCCTCATTCCTTGAATAATGCCTTACGGGCTATTTTATCACATGATAGAAAAATGGTCTTTTCCCATATATATGCTGTCTACAAGAGACCCACTTCAGACCTACGGACACATACATACTGAAAGCGAGGGAATGGAAAAAGATACTCCATGCAAATGGCAATCAAAAGAAAGCTGGAGTAGCAATACTCATATCAGATAAAATAGACTTTAAAATAAAGAATGTTACAAGAGACAAGGAAGGATACTACATAATGATCAAGGGATCAATTCAAGAAGAAGATATAACAATTATAAATATATATGCACCCAACATAGGAGCACCTCAATACATAAGGCAACTGCTAACAGCTATAAAAGAGGAAATCGACAGTAACACAATAATACTGGGGGACTTTAACACCTCATTTACACCAATGGACAGATCATCCAAAATGAAAATAAATAAGGAAACAGAAGCTTTAAATGACACAATAGACCAGATAGATTTAATTGATATTTATAGGACATTCCATCCAAAAACAGCAGATTACACTTTCTTCTCAAGTGCGCACAGAACATTCTCCAGGATAGATCACATCTTGGGTCACAAATCAAGCCTCAGTAAATTTAAGAAAATTGAAATCATATCAAGCATCTTTTCTGACCACAGTGCTATGAGATTAGAAATGAATTACAGGGAAAAAAACGTAAAAAACACAAACATATGGAGGCTAAACAATACATGACTAAATAACCAAGAGATCACTGAAGAAATCAAAGAGGAAATCAAAAAATACCTGGAGACAAATGAATGAAAACACGATGATCCAAAACCTATGGGATGCAGCAAAAGCAGTTCTAAGAGGGAAGTTTAGAGGTATACAAGCCTATCTCAAGAAACAAGAAAAATCTCAAATAAACAATCTAACCTTACACCTCAAGGAACTAGAGAAAGAAGAACAAACAAAACCCAAAGTTAGCAGGAGGAAAGAAATCATAAAGACCAGAGCAGAAATAAATGAAATAGAAACAAAGAAAACAATAGCAAAGATCAATAAAACTAAAAGCTGGTTCGTTGAGAAGATAAACAAAATTGATAAACCATTAGCCAGACTCACCAAGAAAAAGAGGGAGAGGACTCAAATCAATAAAATTAGAAATGAAAAAGGAGAAGTTACAACAGACACTGCAGAAATACAAAGCATCCTAAGAGACTACTACAAGCAACTCTATGCCAATAAAATGGACAACCTGGAAGAAATGGACAAATTCTTAGAAAAGTATAACCTTCCAAGACTGAGTCGGGAAGAAATAGAAAATATGAACAGACCAATCACAAGTAATGAAATTGAGACTGTGATTAAAAATCTTCCAACAAACAAAAGTCCAGGACCAGATGGCTTCACAGGTGAATACTATCAAACATTTAGAGAAGAGCTAACACTCATCCTTCTCAAACTCTTTCAAAAAATTGCAGAGGAAGGAACACTCCCAAACTCGTTCTATGAGGCCACTATCACCCTGATACCAAAACCAGACAAAGATACTACAAAAAAAGAAAATTACAGACCAATATCACTGATGAATATAGATGCAGAAATCCTCAACAAAATACTAGCAAACAGAATCCAACAACACATTAAAAGGATCATATACCATGATCAAGTGGGATTTATCCCAGGGACGCAAGGATTCTTCAATATACGCAAATCAATCAATGTGATACACCATATTAACAAATTGAAGAATAAAAACCATATGATCATCTCAATAGATGCAGAAAAAGCTTTTGACAAAATTCAACACCCATTTATGATACAAACTCTCCAGAAAGTGGGCATAGAGGGAACCTACCTCAACATAATAAAGACCATAAATGACAAACCCACAGCAAACATCATTCTCAATGGTGAAACACTGAAAGCATTTCCTCTAAGATCAGGAATGAGACAAGGATGTCCACTCTCACCACTATTACTCAACATAGTTTTGGAAGTCCTAGCCACGGCAATCAGAGAAGAAAAAGAAATAAAAGGAATCCAAATTGGAAAAGAAGAAGTAAAACTGTCACTGTTTGCAGATGACATGATACTATACATAGAGGATCCTAAAAATGCCACCAGAAAACTACTAGAGCTAATCAATGAATTTGGTAAAGTTGCAGGATACAAAAGTAATGCACAGAAATCTCTTGCATTCCTATACACCAATGATGAAAAATCTGAAAGAGAAATTAAGGAAACACTCCAATTTACCATCACAACAAAAAGAATAAAATACCTAGGAATAAACCTACCTAAGGAGACAAAAGACCTGTATGCAGAAAACTATAAGACACTGATGAAAGAAATTAAAGATGATACCAACAGATGGAGAGATGTACCATGTTCTTGGATTGGAAGAATCAATATTGTGAAAATGACTCTACTACCCAAAGCAATCTATAGAGTCAATGCAACCCCTATCAAATTACCAATGGCATTTTTTACAGAACTAGAACAAAAAAATCTTAAAATTTGTATGGAGACACAAAAGACCCCAAATAGCCAAAGCAATCTTGAGGGAAAAAAACGGAGCTGGAGGAATCAGACTCCCTGACTTCAGACTATACTACAAACCTACAGTAATCAAGACAATATGGTACTGGCACAAAAACAGAAGCATAGATCAATGGAACAAGATAGAAAGCCCAGAGATAAACCCATGCACTTATGGTCAACTAATCTATGACAAGGGAGGCAAGGATATACAATGGAGAAAAGACAGTCTCTTTATTAAGTGGTGCTGGGAAAATTGGACAGCTACATGTAAAAGAATGAAATTAGAACACTCCCTAACACCATACACAAAAATAAACTCAAAATGGATTCAAGACCTAAATGTAAGACCGGACACCATAAAACTCTTAGAGGAAAATATAGGAAGAATACTCTTTGACATATATCACAGCAAGATCTTTTTTTGTTTGTTTGTTTGTTTGTTTGTTTTGTTTTTTTGTGGTACACGGGCCTCTCACTGTTGTGGCCTCTCCCACTGAGGAGCACAGGCTCCGGACACGCAGGCTCAGCAGCCATGGCTCACTGGCCCAGCTGCTCCACGGCATGTGGGATCTTCCTGGACCGGGGCACGAACCCATGTCCCCTGCATCAGCAGGCGGACTCTCAACCACTGTGCCACCAGGGAAGCCCGCAAGATCTTTTTTGATCCACCTCCTAGAGTAATGGAAATAAAAACAAAAATAAACAAATGGGACCTAATGAAACTTAAAAGGTTTTGCGCAGCAAAGGAAACCATAAAGATGAAAAGACAACCCTCAGAGTGGGAGAAAATGTTTGCAAACGAATCAAAGGACAAAGGATTAATCTCCAAAATATATAAACAGCTCATGCAGCTCAATATTAAAGAAACAAACAACCCAATCCAAAAATGGGCAGAAGACCTAAATAGACATTTCTCCAAAGAAGACATACAGATGGCCAGGAAGCACATGAAAAACTTCTCAACATCACTAATTATTAGAGAAATGCAAATCAAAACTACAATGAGGTATCACCTCACACTTGTTAGAATGGGCATCATCAGAAAATCTACAAACAACAAATGCTGGAGAGGGTGTGGAGAAAAGGGAACCCTCTTGCATTGCTCGTAGGAATGTAAATTGATACAGCCACTATGGAGAACAGTATGGAGGTTCCTTAAAGAACTAAAAATAGAACTACCATATGACCCAGCAATTCCACTACTGGGCATATACCCAGAGAAAATCATAATTCAAAAAGACACATGCACCCCAATGTTCATTGCAGCACTATTTACAATAGCCAAGACATGGAAGCAACCTAAATGCCCATCAACAGACAAATGGATAAAGAAGTTGTGGTACATATATACAATGGAATATTACTCAGCCCTAAAAAGGAATGAAATTGAGTCATTTGTTGAGACGTGGATGGACCTAGAGACTGTCATACAGAGTGAAGTAAGTCAGAAAGAGAAAAACAAATATCGTATATTAACACATGTATGTGGAACCTAGAAAAATGGTACAGGTGAACTGGTTTGCAGGGCAGAAGTTGAGACACGAATGTAGAGAACAAACTATGGACACCAAGGGGGGAAAGCTGCGGGGGCGTGGGCATGGTGGTGTGCTGAATTGGGCGATAGGGATTGACAGGTATTCACTGATGTGTATAAAATTGATGACTAATATTAAAGAACCTGCTGTATAAAAAAATAAATTAAATTAAATTCAAAAATTCAAAAAAAAAGAAAATGGTCTTTTGGTCTAGAATAAAGAAGAAGGTAGTTGAAGCCAATTTCCGTGACTAAAGTTATCCAGAATCTTTATGTTCTGTTTTATATTTCTTTGAAGAAATAAGATCTTTTTCTTTAATAAGCAAACCATTAAAAATACAGAATGCCTTTTTCTAGCCTTTTCCTTTTGAATCTAACAGGAGAATGAGAATCTTTCCAATTGGGGTTTTATTGGTTTCTATGTTGTTAAACAGGGTGTATTTCTGCATGTCTATAAGATCCTCCCTGTATCTATGTACAAATACTAATATGAAACATAACTATACTTGCAGAATTATGCCAATTTCCTTGTAAGAGTGATTGTTGAAAAGCATTACTAATTACTAGAAGGGTCATGTTACTTTATTATCAAAGGACATATATTGAAAAATAAAAGTTGTCTTGAAACCACACCTAGCAACAGGTTATGGTGATGCATAGCTATTATGTTTAAGCCAAGTTATTTCCTTAGGTAAGTGGCAAAGAATCAACATAAAAAGATTAAAGGATTGGATTGGGGGTGGGGTATACAGGGAATCTTTTCTGTCTTTTGTGAGCTTTCCTCGCTATCACAAATGGGGATTGCCCAAACTGTTGGAAAATAATCTACTTTGAAAAGGAGTGGTTTCAATTCCACACATGGCCCTTATTCTATGCAGAAAAAAGAGTTGCTTTTGTTTTACATTACAACTTCTATTATCCAGATGGAATTGAGGGACATTGGATCAATTTGAAAAACCAAAGTTTTTATTGTAAGTGATGCATATCAAGGGATTGGTCCTCGTTGTGGATAACCAGACTGAGGAGTTGAATTTATTTTGGTTCCCTTAACTGTGCAGAGGGCATCAAGTAAGTTTACTGCAGTGAGGACAAACTAGTGATTAGCTATGATGCATAAACCTTAGTTCACTGAAACCCCAATCTAGACTGTTTATTGCAATCGCAGTGATTTATATGCACCCCTAAAAAGGAGAGCAAAGAAAAAGTGGGGAAATGGAAGGAAGGAAAGAAGGAAGGGAGGGAGGGAAGAAAGGAATAAAAGAAGGGAGGGAAGGAGGGAGGAAGGGAGGAAGGGAAGGATGGAAATAAGAAAAGCTATTGACATAACATCTTTCACAAGCATCTCTGTGTGTTAACAATGGAACCATTGCAGCTGAGGAATTCTTTGATGATTTACAGCCAAGAAGAACTTCAACCCCTGTGGACTGAAAATACAGGCATGTTTTCAACTGCCCTAGGCTCTCAGTCTTTGCTGCCAGATGTAGTGATGAAGTTAAGGAGATAATTCTTTCCATGGGGAGGAATGGGGCAAGAAAACAACGTCCTGAAATGCAGTAAGAATGACCACATAAGTCTGAGGTTGAACTGTCCTAAGTGGTCATATTGCTCATCAACAAAGCAGGCTGACAGCACCCCTGCCACCCCAGAAGGCGGGAGCCCCAAGGGCTATGGAAGACCTTGACACAGAGTAGTCTGCAACAAATGATTGCAGACCTTGAACTGAGGATATTCAGCAAAACTGTGGCTACCTGAAAACAGGAGTGCCTTTTGGGTCACGTGTAAGGAAGAGCTGCTATTTTATAAGCCACAGCACCAATTATCCCTCAGAGAGGTTTGGGTGGCTTTTCTTAACTCCGGATATTTGACAGGGTCTTTTAAAATGGATTAGCCATGTCATAGCGCGAGTGTATTCTCCAACAAGGTTCTAGGTGATACTTCTTCTGGAAGGAAGAAGCTTCTCCCTCCCATCTGATTTAGCACCTGCACCATTATCCAGCCTCTTGAAACAAAGCCAGCAAAAGGCAATCTGGTAAAAATTATTTTCTAATAAGAATTCATTGTCAACTTCAGCTAAATGTGGCTGGCTCTGTGGTGGGTTGGCCGGGGGCCAGGCCGTGAGAATGGAAGCAAGAGGACTGTGTGGGGAGTCGGCATACTTCAGCTTGAAACTGGATTGCTGGGTTTGGGAGATGAAAGGTAAGCTTTGGGCATGGCCGGGCAGCAGAAGATGGAGCCAAACTCTGTTCCACACCTCCACCCCCCACCCCTAGCCCATGGTCCTCAGTGAACTAGTAAACAGGGGAAAGAAATCATAGCCACTGCCAACCCCTTTTCTCCTAGGAATCATGTGGAATGTACCTTTGTTTATCATTGTTGGAAGGTAATTGTTCTGGTCACTGAACCCTAACCAGAAGGGTCTTTAGAAGATTCAAACATGAGTTTCCACTGCAAAGAAGTGGCAAGGTCAGGATCCTGGCAAGCTGGGTGGATGGTGCTGTAACTGTTCCCAGCCTCAGGAAGCCAGTAATAACCATAGCTAGCTTTATTAAGTGCTGAAACACATTCCTCTTTAATCATCACATCAACTCTGCGAGGTAAGCTTTTATTATTCCCATTGTACAGATACAGAAGTGGAGACACAGAAGTTAATTAGCCCAACATCACACAGCTGGTCCCACAGTGATCATACCTCTGATTTTCTGAACATGTAACCTTTTAGAACAAAGACTTCATTTCCCAGCTTCCCTTGCAGCTGGTTACAGACGCAGACTGAGATCTGGCCAATGGGCTATGAGGGGAAATGGTACAGTACAGTATGGGTAACTTCCTGGACTTACCTTTAAAGGGAAGGGGCTTCCCCGTTCTCTCCTCTTCCACCATCCTGCTGCTTGAAATGTTGAAGTAGTGAGACATCTTGGGCCTTACGGTCGTAGGCATCATCCTATAGATGGTGAAATAAGGTTGAAAGAGCCTGGCTCCTGACAGCCTCAGAGCACAGACCAGCTATACCATTCCTGGGCCACCTACCTCACACTATTAAGTAATGGAAAAAATAGACTTCTCTCTTGTTGAAACCTCTGTTATTTGGATTTCTTTTATATAGCCAACCCATACCCCAACTTATTTCAAAGCTGAGCTGGAATTTGAACCCAGTTCTGCCTGATGCTAAAGCCATGTTCTTATCCACCATGCAGTTATCATTCTAGGTGCTATTATCAGGTGGACAGTAATTCTTAATGGGAGAAGTATTTGTAATTTCTTCTTTAAAACAGAGGACCACTTTTTGACTTTTTGATTCTAAAGAATAACGGTGTCCAATTAAAAGACCCTCTTAGTATGAAGCTTCTATAAAATAAAGTTTGTGTGGCATTCCTAGGTAGTAATAGGGCCAACGGTCTCTGTGAGCTATTCACATTCATGGTTTCCATTAAAGGAAAGAACCTGAAGACGTTCCCTCTTATTTCTGATATGGTTAAAAGTAAGCAGGGTGCGCTTAGAGGAGACTTGACATCGATGTACTTGAGGGTGGCTTTTGGTGCAACTTTTCCCCCTTCCCAGAGGTGATTCCTCCATTAGTTCTGGTACCTGGGCCACCTCCTTGTGGCTCACCCTTTGCCAAAGTAGGAGAGGCTCTGATATCTGGAATCCATCGCTGTGACATCTCAGCCTCCCTTTTCCTATACCCTTTACTCCTAGTCCAACAGTGCCAGGAAGGGGCAACCTATTCCTAGGAGGTGCCTGGGACAGAAGCACCAATTTTCATCCCCTCATGAGGCCTATGGTCAAGAGGGGTTAAGTAGCAGGGGTTACTATGTAACCACAGCCAAGTCCCTAATCTCTAATAGGAATAATAACAGATCTCACAGTGCTGTTGGTTGAATTAAGCAAGATGATAAATGTGAATGAACCTGGCTCACAACAGATGCTCAGGGAATGACCATTCTCTGAACTTAATTGGTTCTCTGCTTCTTCCTTCCCTTTTTCTCCTGAGCCAATAAGGTTCACTCCACATTCCAAGCTGTAATTCCTCTTATTCCACCATTTCAACAACCTAGGTAGTTTTCAGATGATGCCTTATGTCCTGTCATTGTATCTTATATTTTAAGTGTCCCAGCACATTAGTAATTCATAGGCCTGAAAGGCTAGGGGAAAGTTGGTGGTTACACGAATCCAGACAGGACTATATAACTGCAGCTCTAGGAGAGGCTGTCTGACCAGAGCTGTGGCCTTTCATAGAGGACCTGGGCCACTGCCACCTCTTGGCCCAGCAGCAGGGCAGCCAGGGGAATAGATACCCCATCTCCCTCTCCTCCTGCTCTCTGATCTCAGCTGGTGCCTTCCATTGGCTGATCCTGACCAGGAAGCTGGAGGGCAGGAAGTGTCCACTGAAGTACCCTCACGGCTTGCCTCCCAGGGGCCAGAGCAAAGTGGAGAAGGAATGAGAGTGGATCTGGGCAAACAAAAAGCATCCAGCGCAGGAACCTGGTGTGCACATCATACATTTTCACACCTGGTGGGATTGGGTGGAGGCCACATAATCAAACACATTAACATCTCTGTAGCAAAATATACAAAACTTTACACTGCGTGGAATAAATAGAGAGGAAACAGTCCCTTATCAGTCAGGTAGCGTTGCCAAATAAAGATGAGTCCCCTTGCTCCCAACCCCATCAGAGGTATAGGTAAGGAATTAAGGCCTGTACCAGGAAAGGAGAGGCATAATGGTAAGTGCTTCCCAAGTCACTCCCCTGGGCGGGTCCCCTCAGCTTTGTGTGTTCCTGCTGCCCCTCCCAGTCCTGCCGGGGACCACCACAAACTGTGCTGGCAGCCATGTCTAGCACACCTGAGGATGTTCCCTGGAACACAGTCCCAGCACAGAGGAGGCAGAAGGGTGGGCCACCCCTGAGTTGCTGGCACTCACTGAGACGGCCACAGAAGTCCAGAGTCTGTAGACCCTGCCTAAGTCCCCCCAGGGGAACTCTACAGTGCCTTCTGCTTTGTGTGACTATCTGCTACAGATAGCACAGTAGACACACAATAGACACTTGTTGAATAAGAAGACAGATTAAGTAATAAGTTGTATCTTCTTCCTACATTGATCACCCCCATGACCACAGCTTAAAAATAAGTAGCATAGTTAGAATTTGGACTATAATAATATATGTAATGCAGATACCCTTAACCCCTCCAATCTTTAATGCCCCCCATAATAGTCTGAATCACCATCTTCCTTAAACATGGGGAGTTCCTGATTCTCTTCTCCATGCTCCACCCTTGCCCACTTGTTTCTAGGAATCCTTGGGAGTCCATATTCCACGAGCCTGTCCTGGTTGATGAGTGTCCCTTTGATTGGCCATAACCCTATCTGCCCTGACATCATTATCTCAAGAGGAATATCTTTCACATTATTAGAAAGGCAGACTTTGGCTTCAGAAAGCCTGGCTTTGGCAATCAATGTATTTAATATCCCTGTGCCTCAGTCTACTCATCAAAGGGCCATTTGAGGATTAAATGAACTAACGTATGTAAGGCACTTAGAAGGGTACCTGGCACATGGTGAGCACTACACAAATGCTAGTTGTCATTATTGTTAGTATCTGGGCCTGACACGTAGTCCCACAAAGTAGCCCTCCCCAGACCAATCTGTACCACAGACAGATGGCAGGCTCCATCAAACAGGCATCAGATGCTTTCAGTCTTCCAAATGGCAGTTTTCTAGGCTGCAAGAAGTCAAGATCTAGTTCCCATCAGCACCCCACTATATCATAAGAACAAGAAAATAGTTCAAGAGGTTTACTGATTTTAGCTAATAATTAACATTTGGAGAATTTTAAAAGGAGAAATTGACCATCTAGTAACATTACTCTTCTCAATGTATCTATCAAAGGTATGGTCCTTGACCCAGCTAAAGTCTAGCAATGATTAGCAAGTGATAGATTGAGTCTGTGTAGATATTTGGGTTTCATCCTATAGCTTATTTATTTAACCGCTGACTGCCCTCCTTCTGAGCAACTGGAAGAACATAAAAAGAACATTTGTTGATTGTGACAAAGTTTACCAACATTTGTTCTTTTCAAGTCTAATATGTATCAGGTTTACTTTTTTATTAATAACTTTCAGAAGACAGTACTCTTCTCTATAGGCAAATTGTTACTGCAAATGGACCTGTCAACAGTGTCAATAAGGGTATAATAATCCCTTATTATACCGATAATCAATTCAAATTAGGCAATTTACAGATGTACACTGTTATATCTCTACCCAGCTGCAAACAGCAGGACACTGTACCATTAATATGGCATACTGCACAAAAATAAAAACTTCTGCTGAGTTGAAAGAAAAGACAAACGTTGCAGACTAGGACTAATATGTATAAATATATATGTATATGTAAGTATGTATATATATATATATTGTAAATATATATGTATATTTACAATTGCCTTGGATATTTTATATGGAAAGAGAACAGGCTTGGATGAATAATTTGTTTAAATGTATCTGCTCTCATCTTGTTTAATTCAGAGGAGATAATATGAAATTAAATTAACCATATGTTCCAAAAGCTAATGTTTTATCCTCTCAAGCAGCAAGTTACTGTTAGCAGTATTTATGCCTCCGGAATCTTCAAACTTCATTGTGACTTTCTCTATTGATAGAACAACTTTCTAACTCCATAGCAGTCAGCTGTGTGACACGTTTTCCAGTGGGAAGCCAGGCCTGAAAATAAAATCTAAGGTGAAGGTATCACAGAGAGACACTTGAATCAGGCCTGATTCCTCAGTCCATTGTGAGATGTGAGAATCTCGGTACTTTGTGTTCCCAAAAACCGTCAGCAGCATGAAGTTCCCCATGGAGGTTCCCAGGTTAATATAGTCACCAAAGATTTCACATTTAGTCAATTTCCCTCTGCTCTCAAAACCATATCTCCTTTTTGTACTTTTTTCTGATTTTAGTCAAATCAGGAAGTATTCACTTTACACCAAAACTTCCCCATCATTTCATTAATGAGGAGGGCAGGATAGGAAGGAGAAACTGAAAGTGGAGAGGGTAGCTGGAGCGGTGTGGTCAGGGCCTGTCCCCTGGGACACCTCCCCTGTCCCTGGGAAAGACGACCGCTGTCCCAATTGTTCACTTACAGTTTTACCTCTAGGAAGTCTACCTCTATAAATATTTCCTCTCTAACCCACCAAATTCCAGGATCTCTGAACAGTTTCTTCTCACTCTCTTTTTTGCTTTTAATGAATTTGTTACTTGTAAAACAAAATTATTCAAAGACAGTTTCTACAATTACCTTAAAAAAAAAAAAATAGCAGCAGCTGTCAGAGAGCCAGATTGGCTTGATCTTCCAAGCAGACCCGAGATAAAAGGGTAGTTCCGTTTCTCTTACTAAGATTAGGAACCGAGGTGTCAAGGGTGGCAGTAGTGATGTTCCCTCTGAAAGCATTTTGGCTTTTCTGTAGATCACCTTGCCTTCAAATGCAAATTTAAACGGTCTTCATTAGGAAGTATTAGTTCCCTTTTTAACCTCAAGCGTCAATGCCATTTGTGATAGGCAATTACTATAATTGGACCCTGGGCTGACAACACACCAATAAAGCAGGCTGCTGTTTCATGGGTGTGGTTGTTAGGGTATCCACCCTGTGAAATTCCCACCAGTTAAGGTACTTTCCTTGAAGGAAGACATAGTTTTTCTTTTAATCTGCAAATATATAGTGAGCTCATGATCCGGCTCCCCTTCAGTCCCTTTAATTATTATTAATTATCACGAAAATGAAGACACTTGAAGATTCTAGTTCCATTTTCCACTGCCCCAGTCAGGCCTCGACATCCCTGACTATTTCCCTAAACACGTAACTCATCTCCCAGTTCTCAGGTCTCATTTTCTAAAGTTCGAGTTATTGGTCAAAGATGTGGTCACATCACTGCAGGATAAGGGTCAGGTTCCATTTGTTTGCAGTCAAAGCCTTCATAAACTGCCTCTCACTTTTGCAGCCTTTTCCCCACCATGGGTACCTTACACTGAGATTATAGAAAACCATGTAACCTGAATCACTTTCCTCCCGTTGTTCATGTAGTTTCTTTGGCCTAGAATTTCCTTCCCTGCATTCTAACACTCTAGCCAATCAAAATCCAACTGATTCGTCAAGACCCTGTCAAATGCATTTAGTAAGCCTTCCAGAACCCCTGTTCTTCCCTCTCACCATCATCCACTCATAAATCTATTTTTCTAGACATACAATAAAAACTATGGATTAAACCAATGGTTAACTGGACAATCTTTCACCTCCTCCCCCTGCCCCCATAAGGGACACTTAGCAAGGCTGGAGACATTTTTGCAACGGGGGGGCAGGGGAGGCGCTGGCATCCAGGGATGCTGCTAAACCTCTTCAATGCACAGGGAAGCCCTTTCCCTCCAACAAAGAACCATCTGGCCCCAAATAGCAACAGTGCTGAGGCTGAGAAATCCTGGATTAAACAAATGTATTTATTACTGCCCTACAGCCAAGCCCCATTAAATTGGCAGTAAAGGTATTTAGAAAGATCAAAAATGGAAAGAGACCAAAGTTTAGGAGAAGAGACAAAAGTGGGCCAGAGTTGTCCAAATCTTGCATATGGAAAGCAGATGGTGAAGTTGATGACGGCCTTAGTAAAGAAATCATTTAACCTAAATCACTTTGCTCCTCACTTGCTCATGTAATTTCTTCGACTTAGAATTTTCTTCCCCATATCCTAATACTCCAGCCAGTCTTACAATAGTCAAAATCCACTGATTCTTCAAGACCCAATCAAAATGCCATTTCCTTTGTAAACCTTTCAAAGCCCCCTTTTCTCTTCTCTCTCCACCATCCATTGATGAATTTATTTGCTAGACATCCAATTTTTTAAAAAATGAAGAAAGTGAGAAAGTGAGGAAAGCTGAAACCTAACTCTCTTGGGGTCAGGGGATGGTGCCAATAAAAGCAAGCCCATTCAAATCACAGCACCCTGGAAAGACTCAGTAATTGGAAGCCCAGTTTGCAACCATGCAGGGACAGGTAGGTCTGGAAATATCAGGACTGGTTCAAAACCTTAATGAAGGATAATCAGATACCTAGATTCCTCCCTTCACCCAGAAGAGTGAGGCAGCTGCCCTTCTCCCACTGGGTTTATTCTCAGAGAAGCCAAACTGGTATTTTCTGTGGACAGAGGAGGGCAAGTGGGGAGCTCCTTGTTGAAGTCAAGGGGGTTATGTGCTCCCTGAACAGTGAGATTTCTATGCCTTCCCCCTCTTGACCCCAGAGAATTCTTCTCCAGAGAAATACAACTTGGAATAAAAAAGACTCAGAAATACAGGCATTTATGAGTCCCCCCCTTTTGAGTCCCATTTAATCACCTTATAACCCACAGATCAACAAATCCTGTGCAAACACAGAGCTTTCATCACCGTGTTAGTGCCTCACTCTTAACTATAAATGGACATCCAAGGATCACCAGACATTTGAGGAAAATTAACATGAAAAACAGAGACCAAACCCAAACAACCAAATAGACAAATGGAAGAGGAACTCAGAAGAAACAGAGATAACAGTGTGGGTAGAAGGAGCAAAAGATAACTTGAAAATGACTCTAGTAAGACTACAGAAGATTTGAACAGCACTACCAGCAATTTGACCTCACTGGCATTTATGGGACACTCCATCAAACAACTGAATAATATAAATGTGAAAAAGGGGTTCAGGGGCTTCCCTGGTGGTGCAGTGGTTGAGAGTCTGCCTGACAATACAGGGGACGTGGGTTTGAGCCCTGGTCCGGGAAGATCCCACATGCCGCGGAACAACTAAGCCCGTGTGCCACAACTAGTGAGCCCACACGCCTAGAGTCCGTGCTCCCCAACAAAGAGAAACCACTGCAAAGAGAAGCCTGCGCACCACAACGAAGAGTAGCCCCCGCTCGCCACAACTAGAGAAAGCCTGTGCGCAGCAACAAAGACCCGATGCAGCCAAAAAAAATAAAATTAAAAAAAAGGGGGGTTCAGAGAGACGACTGGGGCGTTGGGGAGTGGGAGACCAAGCAGCTGTTGGTTGAGGAGGGACTTAATCGGCTGGAGGTCTGGAAAACCAAAGTGGTCGACAGAGAGTTTTGGTATTTGCTACACTGTGTGTCATGTGAGCCCTTTTCGCCTCCTCCTCCTTAAATTCTCCGTGGAATCTACATTGGTCTATAGCTTTACACATTACTCTGTATTTCATTTTGGGGATATGAAAACGTATTGACAAAATTTGTGGTTGGCTTGGGGTGAAACCGGGCTTCGTGTGAGAAACCTGGGCTATGGTTCTCAGTCCCACTCAGGATCTTTAGGGCAGGAGCCAGCCTTAGCTCACATTAAGTCATCCTCCGAGAAGAGATTGACGTGGGCACCCTCAACCTGACTGCTGGAGAGAGAGGACGTCAGGCTGGCACCATAAAATCCCAGGCGAATGCATAGTGTGGAAGCTGGCCTTGCTGGAGGCCCCTTAGTCCTTGAGAACTGGGATTCTGTCCCAGAAGGTGACAGGAGAGCCAGTGCAGAGATGAACTGCACTCCTGAGCCCAGCCTCACCTGCTGCTATGGGTTTACCTGGGGCCTGGAGGCCTTCTGAGGGGCTGACTGTCCAGCAAGCACTGCCCGAGGCTATAGACACCTGGGGAGAGCACCAGCCAAGGATAGCAGAGGAGACCTCGAGCTGTAGGCTGACTACGCAGCAGACACGCTGCAGACCTGGCTGGCAACCCCCGGGCGGAGAAGCAACAAATTAGTGGAAAGTTTGCAAGGTTCTGGTATTAGGGATTATGCGAGGCGTCAAAGCCACAGAAGCCTCTCTGTGGTGGAACGCCCGCTGGCCCTCAAACAAGCACACGCTGGCGCAGTGAGAGGCTGGCTTCCATATGGCAAGTCTCTGACCTCGCAGCAACAGAAAGGCCAGAGACCCCTCTGTGACAGAATCGAAAGACTTCGCAGCTACTCCGAGCTGTGTAAACACAGTTTTGAAAATCAGGCCTAAAGGAGTGTTTATAACAAAATAAAGAAAAAAAATAAACAAACACCTCACCAGGGAACAGGGAGGCTCCCAGATTCACTCGGGAAGAGGAAGCGAAGGCTGGTGGAAAGGGTTGTCGCAGGGGACACAAGTGAGCGATATGGTGCCGAGGCACCTCTTTGGGTTTAGGGTTGGGAGGCGAGGAGTGCGCCTCAGGCCTCTGAGGTTCGGACGCTCGGAGCAAAGCTGTCTGTGGACCGCCCCTGCCCGCCCTGCCTGCTCACCACAGTCCCTCCCCACGGCCCCGCCCGGTCCCCGGCACAGGCCCTCCCCCCTGCCCCGCCCTGTCCTCGGCACACACCAGCTTTTGCTCCCGCCCGCAGGGTCTGTGTGTGTGTATGTGTGTGTGTGTGTGTGTGTCTGTGTATCTTATATCTTTATTTTAAAAGGATTTAATTCCTAATTCCAAAATTTAGGAATTGCAAACAGTGTAACAAATGGTACATAAAATGGTTTATTTGATGATTTTACAATTTAAAAAATTGTTGTATCCCAGAGATTCCCATTCTCACTAAGGCCTTGAAAAATGTACTCTAAATCTGCCTTTACCTTTTTTGCCACTTATTTGGGTCTCATTTGCTGTGTCTAGCTTCTGTAAATGCACAGAAATTATTTTTTCTGAGTCACCAACGACCTTCTACTTGTCCCAAAGTTCCCTCTTCTCAGCTTTCATTGTTGCACCTGAAAGCTACCTCTTCCTTTTTAAACTCTTAGCTTCTAGAACCCTATGCTGACTGTTTTCTTACCTTGGATGCTCTTTCACCAGTTCTTTCATTGGCTCTTGTTCTTTACCCTTTATTCCTCTCAGCATTATTTTTTTCTATTTTTAAAATACCATTTATCTAATTGTAAACAATACCAAAATATACAAAATCAAACATTATGGAAATATATAATGTAGTAGACAATGATAATCTCTCCAAACCCTGCTATCAGAGATTGAGCAGGATATATATAAAATATGCAATTTGTAAAAATTATGGGTAAGATAGATAATATAACAAAACGATGCTAATTCTAGTCATGAATAACCTAGTCTTTCCGAGTCCCCAGATCATTCTGTCTGACCGGCACCCCTCCCTAACCTTTGCCTCACCCTTCCTCTGCTGCCCCTGTGCTAACTCTCCTCCTCTCACGTTGACGGCAGCCGCATCCGCCGCAGGGTCTTTACACTTGCTCTTCCCTCCTCAGATCCAAGGTCAACCTCCCCTCTCCTTTCCCTGGCTGGACCCCTCTTGAGACGCTGCTTCCTTATTCAGCCCGGTGGTTCAGCTTCCAGAAGGGTCGCCGTGCTTCCTGTCTGAGGGCCTCCCGCCCCAGCCTGGCCAGCCAGGCACCCCTTCACGTCCAGGTGGAGCTGGGTCTTGTGTCTCGTTTTCTCTTCCCGCACTTCTTACAGAGGAAAGTCTGATCGGTGAGTCAAAGGTGGCAAATATTAGCCCAGAGGGAGAGGCACATACAGAAAAGGACCATGGTTTCCTCGGCAGCAGAAGAAGCTCCTAGGAAAGACCCACTTTTGTCAAGTCAAGGCTTCGGTAAGCGAGTGGAGAGGCGGAGCCCTTGGATGGGCACAGCTAGGCAGAGCTGAATCACGCTGCATAAACACAGGGGAGGTCCAGGGACGGCTTGAGGAAGGGGTTGAGAGAAAACCCAGGGGAGGAGGCCTAAAGGGTCAGAGACCTTAAAGGGTTATTGGCTCAGTGGTTTACTGTTGGCTGTGTGATAGACCCACCCTCTGCCCGCTCCCCTCACGGTCCTCCGTGAAATCTCCGTGGTTCGCTTTGGGGCACCTGCTTCAAGGCCGCCACTGGAGGAGCCACATCCAGGTACGCAGGTCTCTGGGATCCATCGGGTGGAGGGAATTCATTGTCTTCATTTGTACCTTTGACAGCATCCTGAAAAATAAACATATAAATCCTTGAAGTGTGTGGCCTTTTAGGAACATATTATAGCAAAATGAAAAAGAATCGACAAATGCTATCGGAACAGAGCCAACAGTATTCACTCGCCCTCTGTATTCGTTTGCTGGGGCCGCTGTAACAGACCACAGACTGGGTGGCTTAGATGACAGAAATTTATTTTCTTAAAGTTCTGGAGAATAGAAGACCAAAGGGTCATGAGAGTTGGTTTTTTTCTGAGGCCTCTCCCTCCTTGACTTGTAGATGGCCTTCTCTCCCTTCACCTTTACATAGTTTTCCTCTCTGTGTGTCTGTGTCCTAATATGAATTAGGGCCCACTCGGATGACCTCATTTAACTTTTTTTTAATATATAAATTTATTTATTTATTTGGCTGCGCTGGGTTTTCGTTGTTGTACGCGGGCTTTCTCTAGTTGCAGTGAGCGGGAGCTACTCTTTATTGAGGTGCATGGGCCTGTCATTATCATGGCTTCTCTTGTTGCGGAGCACGGGCTCTAGGCACGCGGGCTTCAGTAGTTTGGGCACGCGGGCTCAGTAGTTGTGGCTCGTGGGCTCTGGAGTGCAGGCTCAGTAATTGTGGTGCGCAGGCTTGGATGCTCCGCGGTGTGTGGGATTCTCCCGGACCAGGGCTCGAACCCGTGTCCCTTGCATTAGGCAGGCGGATTCTTAACCACTGCGCCACCAGGGAAGCCTGACCTCATTTAACTTTAATTCCCTCTTTAAAGACTCTGTCTCCAAATACAGTCACATTTTCAGCATATGAATCTGAGAGGGAACACAATCCAGCCCATAACACCCTCCATGCAGAACAACTTCCTGCTGCCTACGTTATTGGAAAAGGCAGTTATTATTCTCCAGGTCATAACACTGCATTTGTTCCTTTTCTTCTATCCTTTCCAGAGATTTCCCTCCATGTAATCCTCTCTTTCTAGAAATAAAAGCTCATCCTTCTAAATTTCCTCTGAGGGCTCAGGACCGTCTTTTCAAAAATAAACCTTCTGAGAAATACACGTCTCCAATACATGCCACAGGCTGCTGTATTGTGTTTTGTTTTGATTTGATCTAATCCTCTAGAAAAAGCCAAGAAACCTGAAACTTGTTCATCTTGGAAACAAGCGCTGTCTTTCCTGTCTTTGTCCAGACTGGCTAGTCCACTGTGACTCTCTTTCAGCCTCGGCCCCACCCCCAATCCCAGGCAGCCGGCAAGGAGTTGGGACATTATCTGAGAACACCCTGGAGGAGGAAGAATGCAACACCACAGTTCCAGCACCCGCAGGAGAGGCATGAAGACAGATAGCAAGATAGTGATGTGCAGGGTCAAGGGGAGGAGCCCCAGGCAGGAGTGAACACAGGTGAAGCAATTCTTGATCTCAGCCCATTTGAGAGACCAGCTTTGAGAAGACAGTGGAAGCAGCCTATGAAGGAAAGGTTCACGTAATGCTTCCTAGAACATCACCTGACTTGTGAGGCGTTCACTCGTTCTGCCTTTTCTCCACCAGGCTCCTTACAAGACACCTACACTCCAACCATCAGTAGTTATCATTCCCCAAACTCATTGTGCTTTCCTGATTCTTTACCTCAGCTAAAATCCTTCCCTCTGCCTGGAATATTCCCCTGCCTGCCCCAAGCTCAACTTATTAAAAGTCTATCCATTCTTGAAGATCAAGTTCCAGCATTGCAACAGGCCTTTATTTATCATCACAGATTGAAATAGTCATCCTCACCTCTGAACTCTTGAAGCAGTTCATTTATTTCTCCTTCCTCTAAGGATTTGCCAAGACATGGAAGAGGCCACTTTGCTACGGGGGAAATACACAGGCTTTGGTTTAATGGTGACACTGATAAATATTTTTTGAACATTTACTATATGTCAAGCACATGCTAAGTGCATTTCTCATTTAATCTTCACAGTTCACACAAGCGGATATTATTATTAGTCCCATTTTTCAGAGGAGGAAACAGCAGCTCATGGGCATTTGTCATGTAGCAAGCCAGTGGAAATCAGGATTCAAACACAGACTTGCAGACTCCATAGCCCATGCTCTCAGCCTGGGTCCTGAGATCAATTACAGGACCTGTTAGCTTTGTGACTTTGCACAACTCAATCTCTCTGAACCTCAGTTTTCTCATCTGTAAAATGGAATCATAATACTACATTTTGGGAGTTATCATGAAGACTAAATGAGATCACATGTCTAAAGCCCCTTGCACAGTGTCAGTTCTCTGTAAAGGGTGGTTTCTTGGTAATTCTTGGTGCATATAACTGGTGTTCTCTCTTTCTAGAATGTAAGCTTCTATAGAGTCAGAAATGAGTCTCATTTACCTAGTATTTCCCTCAGCCTCTGGCAGAGTGATTGCTGCATGACATTTATCAATTGAATACGTCATTTATTTTCTCCCCTTGTAAGCTTTCAAAAACAGAGTCTGCATGGGAGGAATTATAGGCCCTGTTGTGTGGTGTTGAAGCATGGGCCCCAACATCTTTTCTACCCCTAAAGTTCTAATCTAGAAACTATGCATGGGGAATTTTCTCTCCTCTAATTACTTCCTAAATCCCAAGAAAATTTCTTGCAATAGTTTCAGTATTTTGTCTGGCCCAGATCTAGAGAGTCAAATAGGGTAAGCAACCATCTTGGTTTGCCTGGGTCTGTCCCAGTTTTAGCACTGAAAATCCTGTACCCAGGAAACCCCCTGGTTCCTGGACAAACTGGGACAGTCAGTCAGCATAAAGTCAAACAACAAGATTCTTGACAATCATAATAATTTATTGAACACATACTACATGTCAGGCACAGTGCAAGTGCTTTATGCTTGTATTCTCACCAAATCCTGCCTGCAACTCTAGAAGCTGATGGTTCTACAGAAGCAGATGTAATAGTTCACAGTACAGACCTTAAAGAAATTCTTAGGAAAAGACTAAGCCTCAGAAAAAATCTAAGTCGTTTTCCATGGGCTCCTCTCACTTGTGGCTTTTGGAGGGGCACAGATGTTCATATTTGCTTTCCCCGGAAGTAGCAGAGGGAGGAGCCAAGCTTCCTGTTGATTGCATTTAATCTCACTCACTCAACTACAAGTTCTCTTTCATACAGCTTGGAAATGCAGGGTTTGCATGGCAGCGTGGGACCATAAAAATGACCGTACAAGATGAAACGGTGCTGAGCAATCTTAATAATCAAGGAGAAATGATGCTGGTTTTGTGATATTTAAATTTTTGGTCAAAACATTAAAAACACTGTCAACCATAAATGTATAGGGAAATTAAAAAATCGTAAAACTAATGTTTGTTTTAGTAGATGGTAATTTAAAATATTAGAGACATTGAAAATTGAAGTGTTCTAGTTCTTTGTCAAAAACTTATCAAGAGCAGTGTGGATGGTGCTTGTCTTCTCACCATGTAACTTAGGATAGGGAACAATCCTTTTTTCCTATGACAAATTTCCAAATTGTTGTACTCCTAAGTTTGGATGAGCTTCCAACACCTCTTCCTTTGCATTTTCAAGGTTCTAAAAGACATCTGAGAATTCCTTTAGTTTTTGCTAGCATCATTTCTCGGAAATCTTCATCTTTTTTATCACAACCACTTTCCTCATTTATGTTGCTAAGTTCCTCTTCACTAAGTTTCTCTGGCTGCACGTCTAAAACCTCTCAGATTCAGCCATTTCTTCTATTTACGTGCAATTCGAATTCACTTCCAGCATTGTTTTGTTGCTGCTGTTGTTTTCTTGCTTCCCTTTCATTTCTGTGGCCAATTCCTTCTTCCGACTATCCATGTCTGTAAAATGTCATATGGGTTTATCACTGGGAGACAAGGAAGCAACACAACGGCAGGCTCTGCTGTCTGTGTATGAACTTAATAACAGATGCCCAGTGACCACTCACAGCAGACTTTGAAAGAAGTGATGTGGTTGCTCACAGTCATACCACACATGTTATTGATATAGGGGCTTGTGGATGAAGGATTTAGCAGCAAAGCTTGTAATTTCTTGTACTTACACAATTGCTCACAGTGACTGAAATTTAAACTATGTTGCTGAGATCTGGTGCTATTTAACTAAACTGTGGTAAACTGAAATTTGTGCATGTTAGAACCAAGCAAAATGAGCACTGGTGATACTTAAATATTTCATCTCTTGTTCAGTCCCCTCTGCTTCAAAAAAGCATCTGTTTCCTGTTGCTGTGGACCATCTCACCACTCTTTAAATTGTGGAATGCCAATATGGGGGAGGGGGAATCAATATTCAAATTCTGTTTAAACCAACAAACAACTGGATAATGGATTCTTTTCAGTCTTTGAAATGGAAATATCAGATAACGTTTGTTGACTGCCTCTGTGTGCCAATAACTATTTGGTACTTTAGCAAATTTTTCAACAATCATCAGTACAAATATATGGGGAAGACAATAGTATGCTCATTTTACAGATGAGAGAACAACCTCAAAAATGATGATGATGATGTAATTTGACCAAGGTTACAGATAAAGTGGCAGCACAAATATTTAAACATGAGTCTGTCTAAATTTAACTCCTTGCTTTTGCTCTTCATTATTCTGCTTTCCATAACATTTTACATCATTTACCCTTCATTGCTTATATAGCTGGGGATCTGTGATTCCATGCTTGTGCTATTTGTGACCCATGGCATTGTCACCAAAGCAACATTTAAATGAGGAGTTCTGTGGACTTATCCCAGAGTTCTGGAAAACAAATCTCTTTTGATACGTAAATTTTAAAGGGGAAAAAACCTCCATAGATATCCCAGATTATTCCCTAAACTTTTACTGATGGCTCAGAAGAAACCTGTTACAATATTTCCAAATTATCAGAGAAGAAATGACAATAAAAAGCTATTTCTCAACTTTTCTTTTTGTTGGTGGCCACGAGAGAATAGGTTCACCTGATCTGCCTGGGCAAGCCAAGTTTCATCCCTGGGAGCCTGGATGAATGGCTCATTCAGAGCCTCTCTAGGACTTACCTGGTGGCGCAGTGGTTAAGAATCCGCCTGCCAATGCAGGGGACACAGGTTCGAGTCCTGGTCCAGGAAGATCCCACATGCTGTGGAGCAACTAAGCCCGTGCGCCACAACTACTGAGCCTGCGCTCTAGAGCGCATGAGCCATGACTACGGAAGCCCACATGCCTAGAGCCCATGCTCCGCAACAAGAGAATCCACCGCAATGAGAAGCCCGCACACCGTAAGGAAGGGTAGCCCCTGCTCACCACAGCTAGAGAAAGCCTGCGCGCAGCAACAAAGGCCCAACGCAGACATTAATTAATTAAAAAGAACCTCTCTAAACATGGATTTGAAGGAGAGTTCTCCAAGAATCAGGCTTGAGGAGGCAGAATCCAGACATCTCCTAAGCCTCTGGCCCTCAAACTTGGCTGTACATTGGAATTACCTGGTCATCTTTTAAACTACTGATGCCTCTGCCCACCCTCAGAAATTCTGATTTCATTGGCCCTGGGTGAAGCCTGGGTATTAAGATTTTTTTAAGTTTTCCAATAAGTCTAATACGTAACAAAGTTTGAGAATTATTGACCTACGCAATCTAATAAGAAAAGGTTGTCACAGATATTAATGATATTAATTATTAGTAATTGGAGTGCATTTTCACTGGATGAAGTTATAGCTGAGAATGATAATGGCTAACACATGAATCACTGAAATCATTCTGAAAGACGTTTTTTAATCAAAGGCTATAGGCTGAAAAATAAAATGGTATGCAATTTACTTAAAGACAAACACAAGATAATGCTGTGTGTGTGTGTGTGTCTGTGTGTGTGTGTGTGTGTACAAACTAAGTGTCCTGAGATTGAGTCAATAGTCAATGGAGATTTCAGGCTTATCTGTAAGAGAATGTATTGATGTGTCACTTTGTAATTAAGAATAAAGTAGTTTTTCTAATTTATTGTTTGGGAGGTCTGGGGGGTTTTCAGGGGGTTGTTTGTTTGTTTTTTGTTTGTTTGTTTCTAAGAGAGGTGTTTTATTCCTTTGATCTACAACCTCTGGGTGGAGAGAGGATGCTTCACTCGGAGTGGGCAGAGTTGCCAGACAGTTGGAGATAACATAGGAAAAAAGAAATAAACAAGCAGTAACTTAACTTTATCCCAGACTTTGGCATAGGCACAAAAAAATAAGTCATTCTTTCTCCCAAAAGAAAGGGCACTATTTGTAACTCTAGAAACAGTCTTGTTCTGAATCATTTCCCATCTGTTTTGTGGGAGAGACACAAGCTGATTTTTTTCCTCTCAACCATCATGGAGATTTTGTTTAAATTGAAGCACAGCTCAAGTGACTAAGTAAAGTGCAGGAAAACCTCCCGAGTTTGCAGAAGTGAGCAAAAATATGGCAAAGAGGCTTTATGGTATACACATGTGAGATCATAAATTATAGGAAAATTATCTAAAATGTTTGCACAGGATGGCTGGCCCTGGGGTGTTAGTTATTGCCAAGAAAGAGCACCTTGAAGACATTGCAGACTGAAGAACTGGAGGTGGCCCAACAGAACATAAGAAAAATAATACTAACTAATGTCTCTTATTGAGTGGATATAATATTCTAGTTACTATTCTGAGCACCTTGCTTCAATGATCTCAGTGTCCTTATAAAGCAATATATTATGATCAGCCTGATTTCACAGATGAAGAAGAGATTAACTCACCCAAGGTGATTCTAGTAAGAGGCAGTATGGTCCCCTAGCAAGGTACTCAGCCGTTGTACCACACTGCCCGTCAGCAGGAAGGGCAATGTTTCCCAAAGCAGGTGCTGTGGAGCACCAGGCACCATGCGAGCCACAATGGCAAAAACAACTCTCAGTCAGATTTACAGAGCAAAACCACTTTCTTTACTAACAAAATATCTGTAATATGCTAATAAGAATCTGATAAAGAAGATGTGGCACATATATACAATGGAATATTACTCAGTCATAAAAAGGAACAAAATTGAGTTATTTGTAGTGAGGTGGATGGACCTACAGTCTGTCATACAGAGTGAAGTAAGTCAGAAAGAGAAAAACAAATACCGTATGCTAACACATATATATGGAATTTAAGCAGTACTGATGAACCTAGTGGCAGGACAGGAATACAGGCACAGACGTAGAGAATGGACTGGAGGGCATGGGGAGGGGGAAGAGTAAGCTGTGACAAAGTGAGAGAGTGGCATGGACATATATACACTACCAAACATAAAATAGATAGCTAGTGGGAAGCAGCCGCATAGCACAGGGAGATCAGCTCGGTGCTTTGTGACCACCTAGAGGGGTGGGATAGGGAGAGTGGGAGGGAGACTCAAGAGGGAGGGGATATGGGGATATATGGATATGTATAGCTGATTCACTTTGTTATACAGCAGAAACTAACACACCATTGTAAAGAATTTATACTCCAATAAAGGTGTGGGGGAAAAAAAAGAATCTGAAAGTGATAGAGATTGCATAATTTGACTTTAGAGTTCTATTTTCACAGACTGTATGGTGGAGTACACTCTAGAAAATGCTGTGTAAGGAGACTGAAGAGTTTCTTTGTGGAGAAAATGAAACGAGATAAACCTTCTGCGGAAGGGTAATGCATAAAGGGATCTGGTGATGATAGATCTATACATTTGCTCCTAAAGACACTCAGCTACAAGGAGGTCCAAGGCTGGATGCAGGGAGTGCAAGGGGCTGGAAAGGAAGAAACGGCCCGGAAATGGAGAATAGGGAGGAAGCAAAACTAGCAGGATCAAAGCAACAGCTGTGGTCAGCATCAAGGAAGAATATCAGCCATCAGAGATCAGGGTTACAACTCGACTCGAGGAATGCAATAAGGACTCAAGCAAGAATTGAGTTTCCAGAACAAGAACCAAAGGTGGGCCGTGAGAGTCAGGAACAAGTGAGAAGAACTGGATCAGGGGCTGCTGCTTTAGGCTGCCTCCAGGGCTTGGGTCCCACCAGCCAGAGAACAGATCATTTCTCACATCTTCCCTTTTATCTGCACCAGAGTTCACTCCTCTCTTGCAGAGAAAGTGCAGAGAAACTACCGGGAGCACCCTGAGGCCACGTGACCCAATCTGGCTTCTGCTGAGCCTGTCCCTGAAGAGCACTGTGTCAGCCTTGATTCTAGGCTCCCCTCATCCCAGACTCCAGCGGCGCACCCCGTCTTCTGAAAGGGCACGTGCGCGGCACCCGCGCCTCGTCCTTTTGCTCTCTGTCAGCACTTACTTGTTCTCGCCACTGGAAGTCAAGGCTGCAAAATCTGAATCAGTTACACCTGGCTTACTGGCACTATTTACTGGTGTGCACAGCAGATTTGATTTACGATAAGTATGTCGAACACGTCAATTTGTTGCTTTGCGGTATGGTAGGGGTAAGGGGGTGGGTGCTGCACTGTGTTTTGGAGAAGAGGGTGGAACTTTTGTCTATGTTTTTCACCGGAGGAATAATTCAATGCCCAGTTTGATTCCAGAGGAACCATAAAATCAAGCCAGAGAAAAATCATACAAACAAGCATTTAGGAGAACCCAAGCCTTCTTCTTTTCCAGGAGAGTCTCAAGTTACAGTTTGGAAATGAACACAATATTTCCAAGGAAGGAAAAGTGAGCCTTCCTTGCTGGCCCTTCCTCTTCCCCATCCCCTCTTCCTCTTCTCTCTCCTCTTCCTTCCCCTTTTCTTTTTTCATCAGCCCTTCAGCTGCCAACTACTATAGGAAAGGAGGAAAGACCTGTGCTAAATCAGCACTCCACTCTACCCCTCATAAAATACAACAAAATCCTTCTAAAAATGGTTTTGAATGCTTGTTACCACACCCAGCCCTCTGCTTCAGCAAGGGCTCTTGTTTCAGATAAAGGCAGAGTGTCGAGAGATCGTGGGATAACCCGAGTCAGGAGATTTAAAAACCCTGACAACCACCAGTCTTGTTTCATGTCATGATTGCACCACTGGTTACCCTGATGTTGAATCAGCATTCTGCAGACCACATAAAGTTCAGGTCTGTCTTCACAAAGTGAAAGTGCTGAATTATATTGAAACTGTAGAAAAAACCAAACCAACCTTGACTCAAGTGTCTAAGTATCAGCTCTGAAAGTTTTATTTTTATGTGGAAATACAGTAAACTCATTTCAGAATGGTTGAGGAATGTGGTCTTCTGAGTAATTTACTCTTCCACTTAATGGCAAGTTACCACATTTACCACCAGGCCCTTCCTCTTTTCCCTGGCCTTTGCCTACCCTGGGCTAGTTCTCTTATTGGCTCCATCTACTTGCAGGCCCAGACATGCCTCTGTTTCTGACTGGGGCAAGAAGTCAGTGGCCTCGGAAATACCAGGGACCTAATAACTCAGTCACAGAGTCAAGCAGAGTTGCACCCTGGGTGTCCTGGAGCTCCTTGGAGCACTGCTGTCCACCCTATGCTGGGGAGGAGGGTCAGGCAGGTCTGTTTTCAGATTTGGTCTTGACCTCGGCCATCGTACTCTGGCTCCTATGCTCTGGGCCATAGTCTGGCCGACTCCCAATTGCTGGACTACACTCGTTGATGCCAATTGGTGCCAACACTAGTCTAGCCTTGGCTGGAGCATGCACTGCCCTTTGACCCCATTATGCCTGGACCATCCGGCCTCCTCTCCCAGCCTGGCCTCTGCAGCCAGAGTAGCACCCAAGTCACTCCCTATACCCCAAGGAACCCTACAGCTTGTCTCACCTCCCTCCCAACCAGTCCCCCACCCTAGGCTGGAGCTTCCCACCCTTACGCCCAGACCCGCTCTTATTTATGTCATGTGCCCTCTATGGGTTTCTGATTTTCAAGAAAATAAAATACATACTTATGACTTAAATATTGAATCTAATAATCTTCTTGATCGTTTCAAAAGCACCTTGGGTACTTAGCAGTGCCTTAGGCACATCTTACTGAGTACCAGGGCTTTTGGAGGGTGGAAAATCCAGGAGTAGAGTTAGGAGAATGATCTAAATGGTACTGATCCCAAGACACCCCTAAACACTAGGTAACTTCAAGCAAATTGCTTAACTTCTCTAAGCCTCAGTTTTCTTACCTGAAAAGAGGACAATTATACTTAACTCATGAGGTTTCTGTGAGGGCTAAAGATCATGTATATAGAAGGGCTTGATTAATTAAAACATTCTGAATATTAGCTTGACATTTCCATTTCCATAAAAGCAGGGATTTGGGATTTTTAGCTGTTTATATCCTAAGGAGGAAAAAAAAAAAGGTTACCTAATAGCCATTCCACTGTAGTGCTTCTGTTCCCTGTCTGGCTCCCCCAGTAGACTCTTAGTTTCTCAAGGCCAGGTGTTATGTCTGGTTCTCACGTACCTGTGCCAGCACCAGCACAGTGCCTGCCCCATGAGTGTTTGTTGAATACATGACTTCCATCAGCTACATCACTCTCCTCGCCAAGCCTGAGGATCATGCCTCTAACGTACATTCCTAGGTACCTCTGAGGAAGGAATTGTGCCAACCTGGCAGAAGCTACAATGAATGGGGATAATTGCTCCCATTCCTTCCTTCCTACTGCCAATACCATTAAGACAGGGTGAGAATGTTCAGTAAATGTGGGCGAAGAGCTTCCTGATGCCTCCTGTTGCTACTCCCCACAATTGTGCTACGAGCTGGACCAGCTGGGCCTAGGCCAAGCAGAAGGGCCAGCTGAGTGGCAGAGAGACCTCTTTGCCCCACCAGCCCAAACCTCTACCACTTGGCCCTCCCTCATTAAGACAGTGTGTTTCCAGGAGGCCCAGGTAAGTACAATACTGCAAATGGGTGATAATGAGGTCTCATTCCTTCCTTCATTGTTCCATTCATTCATTCATTCTACAAACATTGATTGAACACCAACTGTGTCCCACTGACTGTGCCAGATGTTGAAGAGGCACGGTCTGGTCCCTCAAAGAACTCTGGGACTCCCGAAGGAAACTAACAAGGAAATAGACAACAACAATACAGGGTGATGAGAGCTGGAACGGTGGAAAGCACCGGCTGTGAGAACACACAGGAGTCAGTGCAGGACTAGGTAGAATGTGGAGTAGAGGTTGAAGCTGAAAAGAGCTCTGGGCAGGGTGGAATTTAACTTCTTGAAGGGAGAGTAGGCATTAGGCAGTTACAGCAAGAAAGTGTGGAGAGGAGGGGAGAGTATTCAGTAGGACACAGGGACAGAGACAACAGCACATCCAAGAAAGATTGGAGGGTCAAGAAGTGGCAAATGGGGATCCAATGAGGAAGAACCCAGAGGATGAGATCAGGATGTGAGTTCCAAGCTCCCAGGGCCAGGGAAGGGAATGTCTTTTGGTGGAGAGCTGGGGTACTAGAAAGATAGGTGGAAGGGGATGTGAAACCTTTATCCACCTCTGGCCTTACACATAAGGAAGCTGAGGTCTGGAGGTGAGAAATCATTAAGGTCACACAGCAAGTGATCAGCATAGACAGACGTGGAGCTGGGCCTCTGGACTAATAAGAGTGAGAAGAAATTAGCTTCTTAAAACAGTCAAGAGCTCCAGACCCCTCTCTGCTGGAATCCACATTCCCACCCTCCTTTCTCCAAAGAGCTGCCTTCTCCACAGTTGGTCAAAGGTAGTGAAGGCAGCCACTGACTACTAGAGGTGGTGGTGAAGGTTCAGAGAGACCCTTAATAAAAGAACTAGAAGGCGCCCCACTGTCTTCACAAAGCTTACCACAAGGTCCTTTATAGACCTTGAAAGCTCAAAGCTGAAAGCCCAGACTTGAATGGTGTCCTCGAGTTTATGAATGGAATGCCCCCACCTTGCTTCTTTTTCCTTTGAGATTCATTCTTTTCTAATATTACTTTTACTATCCAAATTTGGATATTCCTCCTGATGTTCATGCATCCTAAAGAGGTACAATCTAGGTAGCACTCACTCTTTGCAGAATTTTCCACCTCCTTTGCCTTTCTTTTTTTAAGAAGTTAGACCCATCTTTCCAATGACTAGAATGAAACAGGCACAAGACAAAGTAAATCATTCTGTAAATTCATAAACGTTGTGGTTGAATAAAATGTGACTTTAAATGAAAATAGTCCTCACAAAAGAGAGAATGCGCATCTCTCAGGCACTGCTTCTCTTTTCTCATATGAACAAACAACATGTAGAAAGTAGCAAAATAGGTCATAAAGATATCTGCAACATACATTGCAAACTCTTCCTAAAATATTTTTTTCTTATTTGAAATTAGGACTTCAGAAATCTTAATTTCCTTGGTTCAACAAACTGTGAAGATTAATCCATTAATTCATTTATTCATCCATGTAGGATCGGCTTCACAATTTGTGAGACCTACTGCAAAATGAAAATGCAGGGCCTCTTGTTCAACATTACTAAGAATTTCCAAGATGGTGACAGCAAATCATTAAACCAAGCATTAAACTCACCTTTCTGCACATGAGACACCGTGCAACTACACAGGCTGCACGCCCGTGATGCCCACCCGGCATCCATCAAATGACGGGCCAGGCCCTGGAATGCAGTGGTGAGCCAGACATGTGGTCTGTACCCTCCCTCTGGAGTGCACGGGAGAAAGGAGTGTAAAGAGTAAATCATCTGAAGTTTGATGAGGACTAAGATCAGGGAAGTGCTGGGTCATCCAGGAGCTCCCTCATCGAGGATCAGTGAAGAGCTTTCTAAGGAGGTGACATGTAATCTCAGGATGGATGAATGACTAGGCTTCAGCCAGTCCAAGAGTAGAAGGGAAAGTCTTGAGGCCAAAGGAAGAGTATAGATAAGAGATTGGAGGAAAGACTGGAAAGTGTGGAGTGCTGGAGGAACCGTGGGGAGTGCAGCACGGCTGTGGTAAAGAGAACATGGTGGGGTATGGCTGGGGGAAGATGGAGAGGTAGACGAGGACCAGCCCTGAAGCAAGGTTGGATTTTATCCTAAAGGTAGTGAGAAGCTCTTATGGGTTTCTTAGGCTATTCTTAGCTGCACAGTGGTCCAGGAAAGGAAAGAAATCAATGGTGCTGTCAGTGGAAGAAAACCTGGGGTCCTTCCTGGTTCCTGATGAAACAGGAAGTTAGCCTGCACAGTGGCACTGGCAGGAAGTCCTGGTTTGACAGGTCCTTCGACCTTTGCTGTGGGCTGTGATCCTACTACCTTGGAGCTCATGCTTCTCCACAGCCTCATCAGCAGACTGGAAGAGTAGGAAAGGCACATCCTCCCTCTTCTACCACCAGGGTTCTCACAGTAGAAAATGTGTTCTAAGCCTCCTGTTTTGTACCTAAGCAATGGTGTCCATGAACTTGGTAGGCTGGCAATCAATGCACTCCATGAAATTTCCCGGACCTACTTAACACCCATTGTGTCTTTTGGAACTTATTGGTTGCTTACTGGTTTGCTTTCCCTACCAAAATATCAGCTGCTTGAGAGCAAGAAATACTTCTTACTCATCTTTGTATTCTAGTTCCTCACAAGGTAGGCAATAAACATATTGGCAAATTGAATTACACCAAATATAGTTATACTCACTCAGGGTACAGGATGCATTCAGTCATTTGGGGGTGACAAATTGAAAACTATTAAACGTGTATGATTTTTATAAGGAAAAAGCCTTTTGGGTTCTGAAACATCAGCTTTAAAAAAATTGGGGGGACCCAATTTTTTTTTAATTTGGGGGCTGTTCAGAAATGATCAAAGCAAAATAAATAGATGCAAAAATTTTTTTAATTTAAATTAAAAAAAAGAAATGATCAAAGCATATGTCTGTTTGATTATCAGCTCCTTGGCAGACAGGACTATTTTCAGCTTCGATCTCCCACAGAGCATGGCATATAGTAAGTGGCTCATTATTCAATGAATGTGTAGATCACACACATATATATACACCAACTCACGTGTACTTTTTGCACCATTAAAGGGTTTTAAAGGTACAGATTCAGTTTGCTTTGTTTAAATGTACAATAAAAGTATAAACAGTAAAGCACACCGTAGTATAAATGATGCATATCAAAGGCATGTGAATGTGTAGTTATTATGCATCAAAACTCATAAAGGTGGATGACAACATCACTTACTTAGTAGCAACATTTCTCCATGTGATGTTTCATAGGAAAATACACAAGGAGGGAAATGGGATGAGACACTACATACTTTCAAACTTTAAAAAGAAGTGTAAAATGATTTAGATAAAATGTTATAACTGTAAAATCAATTCAGGGAGGAAATATCAAGAATAAGTGATTTTCAAGAAGTATGATTTTATGATCTGACGTCAGAGAAATACTTGAACAAATGAAAGAACTGCCCTACCCTGGAGTGTTATTAACTAGCCAATGGAAGGGTTTTGGTGAACCACTTGTAACTAGAGAGCTGGCCGGAAAAAGGGGGTAGAGTTTCTGGAACCAGACAGAACTGGGATTTTCTCAGCTGAGTTTGCAGTTTCACTTAGGTTCTGATCAAAGTAATCTCTAACATTTAATAAAAACAGATGCACTTTTTCTTATAGGTCTTTAGTGCCTGGAATACAAATCCCCCAGCTTCTCCATCCTTAGGAATCCCTTCGACTTCTCCCCCTTTGTCCCTGGGATCCATGGTTATCCCCAGACTCTGCCGAACTCCCTCACTTCCTGATAACTTGCCGCCATCTCTCCATTCCTACAGTCTCCCAGGGAGGAACATAATGGGTCCCTTGAACACCCGCCCTCCGTGAAGACAAACACAACCATTCCTTTAAGCGGGAAGACACCTTAGACACCAACTGACAAAAGAGGCCAGGAGAATTGCAGTGACTTCCATGATGTCACAGAGCTGTTTCAGTTGCAGAGCCAGCATCAGAATCTTACTCTCCCATGCCCTGGTGCCTCCACAACTTCTCAATGTCTAGCCCAGGAGCAGCAGGTACAATTGGCTTCCCGAATTATTATAACACATAATAATTTCATGTATTAGTAGTTGAACTCTAGACCACTCTAAAAGGTAATGTTTAAATCCACCTGGTGTGTTTATTTCCCTTGTGGAAATAATTTTAATGCTTCCTTGTCTTGATTAATCCATATCCAGGCATGTATATGATTTTTATATTAATGTAATCTGTAGCTGTGCTTCTCATGCTACTTTTGTTTCATTTGAACAGTCACGTGTAAACATCTTTCCAGCTTTCTAGAGCATCACTGTCCAGCAGAACTTTCTGTGATAATGAAAATGCCCCATACCTGCACTTTGACGGTAGCCACTAGCCACATGTGACTCTTAAGCACTTGAAGTGGAGCTAGTGTAACCAAGGAACTGAATTCTTATCTTGTTTAATTTTAATTCATTAAATGCAAATTTAGACAACCACCTGTGGGTAAATGACTCCAGTACTGGCCATACATTTCTAAAGATTCATGGTATGTATTTCTTACAATGGATATGTACTATTTCATAGTACTGGTATCTTGGTTTATTTTATAGTTTCTCTGTCCTTGGATATTCAAAACACTTTTCATTTTTTTGCTATTTCAGCAAATACAGTTATATAGACACTGACATAAAAATTGTTGTTTTTATGACATCTTTTTCTTTTGATTTATTTGTTTAGTTCAATCTTCTGCAAATGAAATTACAACTGGATAGTGTTTTGACTGAGATATTCCTCAAAATCCCCAAAGAGCTCCCAGCTGTCTCCCTTATCCTCCCATTACATACCCACAGGAGCAAGAACTCTGTCAAGAACCCAGGTCTTCCGCTCCCAAATCCTTTGGTGGGGCCTCACTCGCATCCCTTTCTCCAAGCCCCCCCATCATACCTCACTCATGCTTTAGGGCTCCTCTTCCCCAAGCCAGCTTTATCCTTTTTCATTATGCTTAGGAACAAAGACACAGGTCATTTTGATTTAAGAGACTAGCTGCTAATCCAGACAAAATAGAAAGCGTAGGGATGTCCCAAAAGTTGAGTCTGGGCCATATCCCACAGCCCTAATCCCACGTCCTCACTTCTGGCTGGGGAAGTGGGTCAGTGTGGCTGAAAACACAGTGTTTGAAGCTAGAGAGATCTGGGCACATGACTTTTCCTGAACAACCTCAGCTCACTATGGTGCTTGCCATGTTTCTCCCAGCCTCACATGCCACAGTCCTCTCCAAAGAGAAGATACTCATGAAATGCTGCACAGGGAATATAAACTCAACCCCATCAGTTAGGAAAGATGAACAGACCACTCTCCAGATCACTTTAATGGAGAAAGCTGCAAAAGCTGAGCAATTCCATCCTGATTTTCAGGTTGGACAATGTCAAAAATGAAGCCAGCACTAAAGGGACACAATATGGAACTCTAAATCACAAGACACTAGGAAAAAAAAAACACCTCAGGTAATGCTTTAGCAGAAAAGGAGGAATGGGAAAAAATAAGGAAATTTATCACTAGATCATAGAAGATAATTGAATTAAAGAGATACTTTTAAACTGTGAATAAGCACAAGCATGATCAAGAGAACACTGGGCTCCAGATACCAAAAATGCAAGGTAATTGTCAGCTTGCTACAGTTACTTATTCATAGATGGGCCAGTCAGAGCAAAGACTGGGATTACTTCCTGATTTCAGGATTTTCATGCTTGTTCCCTCAGACAACTATCACATGGGGTAACAGACTGAACTTAACCCGTGGAAGAGAGCAGAGCTTACAGGATGAGAGCCCTGATCAAACCAAACCTAAAGTCCATCTACCTCTGGGATTTTCAGTTGCATTAAGTCCTTCCCCTCTGTGACAAGGGTTTACAACCCTAAGCCTTTCCTCGTGTGAGGTTCCTGCATGTGTAGCTGTTCCAAAGAAATCCACCCTTGCAGGGATTAACGTTTTTGGAGGAAACTCCCCCTTTCATAATCTGTGGAAATTGAGCATTAATTCAGGAATAACAATATACTGGTAACAGGAAGGGAGGATATTGGGGAACTCAGTTGTCGTCTGCCACTTGATCAAGTCATTTGAACTTTGCTGGGTGTCAGCTTCCTTATTTATAAAATAAGGATTTTGGGGAAAATAAGTGGTTTTTAAACTTAATTTTGACTATCCAAGTAATTTTAAACTGGGTTTGACAACATAAACCTTCTCCACCTTTTTCTCCTGAATTAATTTTACAAGGAATCCCAGTGGAGAGCAGAGATGAAAGTGGAGATGTTCTGGTTAACCGAGGGTCAGGGCTGGAGTCCATCTACTCAGCTTCCTCTCATCCCCCCAAGGCAGCCCCAGAAGCACCACCGGGGAAGTCCAAGGACCCTGGTAAAACAGCCTGAGACCCTATAGACCAAAAGTTCCCCAAGTTCCCCTCTAGCTTGGACATTAGGAATATTTGGGTGCTGGATGTAGGGGTCCTTTCTTCATTGTTCTCAGTCTTCCAGCCTATGCATCCCCAACTCAATTTGACATTTAAGCTGTATAAATACATACTTCAAACAATAAAGTTAGATAGGGAGGTTGGGAGGGAGATGCAAGAGGGAGGAGATATGTGTACGTATAGCTGATTCACTTTGTTATAAAGCAGAAACTAACACAACATTGTAAAGCAATTATACTCCAATAAAGATGTTTAAAAAAATATATAGTTAAAGAATATTTAACTCCAAAAGCATTGATTTGCTTTAAATGTCAGGACATGTCCAGTTAAATACGTGTCTCCAAAAGAATATTTTAAAAATTAAGTATAGGGCTTCCCTGGTGGCGCAGTGGTTGAGAGTCCGCCTGCCGATGCAGGCGACATGGGTTCGTGCCCTGGTCCGGGAAGATCCCATATGCCACGGAGCGGCTGGACCCATGAGCCATGGCCGCTGAGCCTGCGTGTCCGGAGCCTGTGCTCCGCAACGGGAGAGGCCACAACAGTGAGAGGCCCGCGTACCACAAAAAGAAACAAAACAAACAAACAAAAATTAAGTATAGCCCCTGATAACCAAAATTCAGGATTCCTAAGTTTCTGATATACAGTGTCTTAGTTCATTTGGGCTGCTATGACAGAATACCTGGACTGAGTGGCTTATAAAAGACAGAAACTTATTTCTCACAGTTCTGGAGGCTGGAAACCCCAAGATTTAGAGGCCAGTGAGAGGAAGCTTCCTGGTTCATAGATGGCTGTCTTTTTGCTATGTCCACGTAGTGGAAGGGGCAAGAGAGCTCTCTAGGCATCTTTTTTTGTGTGTGTGTGGTACGTGGGCCTCTCACTGTTGTGGCCTCTCCCGTTGTGGAGCACAGGTTCCGGATGCGCAGGCTCAGCGGCCATGGCTCACGGGCCCAGCTGCTCCGTGGCATGTGGGATCCTCCCGGACTGGGGCACGAACCCGTGTCCCCTGCATCGGCAGGCGGACTCTCAACCACTGCGCCACCAGGGAAGCCCCTAGGCATCTTTTATCTTATTTTTTTAAAACATCTTTACTGGAGTATAATTGCTTTACAATGGTGTGTTAGTTGTATCTGCTTTATAACAAAGTGAATCAGCTATACATATACATATATCCCCATATCCCCTCCCTCTAGCATCTCCCTCCCAACCTCCCTATCCCACCCCTCTAGGTGGTCACAAAGCACCGAGCTAATCTCCCTGTGCTATGCGGCTGCTTTCCACTAGCTATCTATTTTACATTTTGTAGTATATATAAGTCCATGCCCCTTTCTCACTTCATCCCAGCTTACCCTTCCCCCTCCCCCTGTCCTCAAGTCCATTCTCTACGTCTGCATCTTTATTCCTGCCCTGCCCTTAGGTTTTTCAGAGCCCTTTTTTTTTTTTTTTTTAGATTCCATATATATGTGTTAGCATACGGTATTTGTTTTTCTCTTTCTGACTTAACGTCACTCTGTATGACAGACTCTAGGTCCATCCACCTCACCACAAATAACTCAGTTTCATTTCTTTCTATGACTGAGTAATATTCCACTGTATATATGCTCCATATCTTCTTTATCCATTCATCTGTCGATGGACACTTAGGTTGGTTTCATGTCCTGGCTATTGTCAATAGAGCTGTAATGAACATTGTGGTACATGACTCTTTTTGAACTATGGTTTTCTCAGGGTATATGCCCAGTAGTGGGATTGCTGGGTCATATGGTAATTCTATTTTTAGTTTTTTAAGAAACCTCCATACTGTTCTCCATAGTGGCTGTATCAATTTACATTTCCACCAACAGTGCAAGAGGGTTCCCTTTTCTCCACACCCTCTCCAGCATTTGTTTGTAGATTTTCTGATGATGCCCATTCTAACTGGTGTGTGGTGATACCTCATTGTAGTTTTGATTTGCATTTCTCTAATGATTAGTGATGTTGAGCATCCTTTCATGTGTTTGTTGGCAATCTGTGAACCTTCTTTGCAGAAATGTCTATTTCAGTCTTCTGCCCATTTTTTGATTGTATTGTTTGTTTTTTGTTATTGAGCTGCATGAGCTGCTTGTAAATTTTGGAGACTAATCCTTTGTCAGTTGCTTCATTTGCAAATATTTTCTCCCATTCTGAGGGTTGTCTTTTCGTCTTGTTTATGGTTTCCTTTGCTGTGCAAAACCTTTTGAGTTTCATTAGGTGCCATTTGTTTATTTTTGTTTTTATTTCCATTTCTCTAGGAGGTGAGTCAAAAAGGATTTTGCTGTGATTTACGTCATAGAGTATTCTCCCTATGTTTTCCTCAAAGATGTTTATAGTGTCTGGCCTTACATTTAGGTCTTTAATCCATTTAGTTTATTTTTGTGTATGGAGTTAGGGATTGTTCTAATTTCATTCTTTTTTATGTAGCTGCCCAGTTTTCCCAACACCACTTATTGAAGAGGCTGTCTTTCCTCCATTGTATATTCTTGCCTCTTTTATCAAACATAAGGTGACCATATGTGCATGGGTTTATCTCTGGGCTTTCTATCCTGTTCCATTGATCTATGCTTCTCTTTTTGTGCCAGTACCATACTGTCTTGATTACTGTAGCTTTGTAGTATAGTCTGAAGTCAGGGAGTCTGATTCCTCCAGCTCCGTTTTTCTTTCTCAAGATTGCTTTGGCTGTTTGGGGTCTTTTGTGTTTCCATACAAATTGTGAAATGTTTTGTTCTAGTTCTGTGAAAAATGCCATTGATAGTTTAACAGGGATTGCTTTGAGTAGTAGAGTCATTTTCACAGTGTTGATTCTTCCAATCCAAGAACATGGTATATCTTTCCATCTGTTTGTATCATCTTTAATTTCTTTCATCAGTGTCTTATAGTTTTCTGCATACAGGTCTTTTGTCTCCATAGGTAGGTTTATTCCTAGGTATTTTATTCTTTTTGTTGCAGTGGTAATTGGGAGTGTTTCTTTAATTTCTCTTTCAGATTTTTCATCATTAGTGTATAGGAATGCAAGAGATTTCTGTGCATTACTTTTGTATCCTGCTACTTTACCAAATTCATTGATTAGCTCTAGTAGTTTTCTAGTAGTGTCTTTAGGATCCTCTATGTATAGTATCATGTCATCTTCAAACAGTGACAACTTTACTTCTTCATTTCTGATTTGGATTCCTTTTATTTCTTTTTCTTCTATAATTGCTGTAGCTAAAACTTCCAAAACTATGTTGAATAATAGTGCTGAGAGTAGACAACCTTGTCTTGTTCCAGATTTTAGTTGAAATGGTTTCAGTTTTTCACCATTGAGAATGATGTTGGCTCTGAGTTTGTCATATATGGCCTTTATTATGTTGAGGTAAGTTCCATTTATGCCTACTTTCTGGAGGGTTTTTATCATAAATGGGTGTTGAATTTTGTTGAGAGCTTTTTCTGTATCTATTGAGATGATCATATGGTTTTTCTCCTTCAATTTTTTAATATGGTTTATCATATTGATAGATTTGCATATATTGAATAATGCTTGCATTCCTGGGATAAACTCTGCTTGATCATGATGTATGATCCTTTTAATGTGCTCTTGCATTCTGTTTCCTAGTATTTTGTTGAGGATTTTTGCATCTATTTCATCAGTGATATTGGCCTATAGTTTTCCTTCTTTGTGACATCTTTGTCTGGTTTTGGTATCAGGGTGATGGTGGCCTCATAGAATGAGTTTGGGAGTGTTCCCAACTCTGCTATATTTTGGAAGTGTTTCAGAAGGATAGGTGTTAGCTTTTCTCTAAATGTTTGATAGAATTTGCCTGTGAAGCCATCTGGTGCTGGGCTTTTGTTTGTTGGAAGATTTTTAATCACAGTCTTAATTTCAGTGCTTGGTCTGTTTATATTTTCTATTTCTTCCTGGTTCAGTCTTGGAAGATTGTGCTTTTCTAAGAATTTGTCCATTTCTTCCAGGTTGTCCATTTTATTGGCATAGAGTTGCTTGTAGTAATCTCTCATGATCCTATGTATTTCTGCAGTGTCAGTTGTTACTTCTCCTTTTTCATTTCTCATTCAATTGATTTGAGTCTTCTCCCTTTTTTTCTTGATAAATCTGGCTACTGATTTATCAATTTTGTTTATCTTCTCAAAGAACCAGCTTTTAGTTTTATTGATCTTTGCTCATTTCCTTCATTTCTTTTTCATTTATTTCTGATCTGATCTTTATGATTTCTTTCCTTCTGCTAACTTTGGGGGTTTTTTGTTCTTCTTTCTCTAATTGCTTTAGGTGTAAGGTTAGGTTGTTTATTTGAGATGTTTCTTGTTTCTTGAGGTAGGATTGTACTGCTATAAACTTCCTTCTTAGAACTGCTTTTGCTGCAACCCATAGGTTTTGGGTCGTTGTGTTTTCGTTGTCATTTGTTTCTACTTAATTTTTGATTTCTCTTTGATTTCTTCAGTGATCTCTTGGTTATTTAGTAGTGTATTGTTTAACCTCCATGTGTTTCTGTATTTTACAGATTTTTTCTATAACTGATATCTAGTCTCATAGCATTGTGGTCAGAACAGATACTTGATACTATTTCAACTTTCTTAAATTTACCAAGGCTTTATTTGTGACCCAAGATATGATATCCTGGAGAATGTTCCATGACCACTTGAGAAGAAAGTGTATTCTGTTGTTTTTGGATGGAATGTCCTATAAATATCAATTAAGTCCATCTTGTTTAATGTATCATTTAAAGCTCATGTTTCCTTATTTATTTTCATTATGGATGATCTGTCCATTGGTGAATGTGGGGTGTTAAAGTCCCCTAATGTAATTGTGTTACTGTTGATTTCCCGTTTTATGGCTGTTAGCTTTTGCCTTATGTATTGAGGTGCTCATATGTTGGGTTCATAAATATTTACAATTGTTATATCTTCTTCTTGGATTGACCCCTTGATCATTATGTAGTCTCCTTCTTTGTCTCTTGTAATAGTCTTTATTTTAACGTCTATTTTGTCTGATATGAGAATTGCTACTCCAGCTTTCTTTTGACATCCATTTGCATGGAACATCTTTTTCCATCCCCTCACTTTCAGTTTGTATGTGTCCCTAGGTCTGGAGTGGGTCTCTAGTAGACAGCATATATATAGGTCTTGTTTTTGTATCCATTCAGCCAGTCTACCTTTTGGTTGGAGCATTTAATCCATTTACATTTAAGGTAATTATCGATATGTATGTTCCTATTACCATTTTCCTAATTGTTTTGGGTTTGTTATTGTAGGTCTTTTCCTTCTCTTGTGTTTCCTGCCTAGAGAAGTTCATTTAGCATTTGTTGTAAATCTGGCTTGGTGGTGCTGAATTCTCTTAGTTTTGCTTGTCTGCAAAGGTTTTAATTTCTTCGTCAAATCTGAATGAGATCCTTGTTGGGTAGAGTAATCTTGGTTGTAGGTTTTTCCCTTTCATCACTTTAAATATGTCCTGCCACTCCCTTCTGGCTTGCTGAGTTTCTGGTGAAAGATCATCTGTTAACCTTACGGGGATTCCCTTGTATGTTATTTGTTGTTTTTCCCTTGCTGCTTTTAATATTTCTTCTCTGTATTTAATTTTTGATAGTTTGATTAATATGTGTCTTGGCATGTTTCTCCTTGGATTTATCCTGTATGGGACTCTCTGTGCTTCTTGGACTTGATTAACTATTTCCTTTCCCATATTAGGGAAGTTTTCAACTATAATCTCTTCAAATATTTTCTCAGTCCCTTTCTTTTTCTCTTCTTTTTTGGGACCCCTATAATTCCAATGTTGGTGAGTTTAATCTTGTCCCAGAGGTCTCTGAGACTGTCCTCAATTCTTTTCATTCTTTTTTCTTTATTCTGCTGTGCAGTAGTTATTTCCATTATTTTATCTTCCAGGTCACTTATCCGTTCTTCTGCCTCAGTTATTTTGCTATTGATTCCTTCTAGAGAATTTTTAATTTCATTTATTGTGCTGTTCATCATTGTTTGTTTGCTCTTTAGTTCTTCTAGGTCCTTGTTAAATGTTTCTTGTATTTTCTCCATTCTATTTCCAAGATTTTGTGTCATCTTGGCTATCATTACTCTGAATTCTTTTTCAGATAGACTGCCTATTTCCTCTTCATTTGTTTGGTTTGATGTTTTTTTACCTTTCTACTTCATCTGCTGTGTGTTTCTCTGTCTTCTCATTTTGCTTAACTTACTGTGTTTGGGGTCTCCTTTTCGCAGGCTACAGGTTCGTAGTTCCCTTTGTTTTTGGTGTCTGCCCCCAGTGGCTAAGGTTGGTTCAGTGGGCTGTGTAGGCTTCCTGGTGGAGGGGACTAGTTAGTGCCTGTGTTCTGGTGGATGAGGCTGGATCTTGTCTTTCTGGTGGGCTGGACTGCGTCCTGTGGTGTGTTTTGGGGTGTCTGTGACCTTATTATGATTTTAGTCAGCCTCTCTGCTAATGGGTGGGGTTGTGTTCCTGTCCTCCTAGTTCTTTGGCATAGTGTGTCCAGCACTGGAGCTTGCTGGTGGTTGAGTGGAGGTGGGCCTCAGCATTGAGATGGAGATCTCCGGGAGAGCTTTTGATGTTTGATATTATGTGGAGCCGGGTGGTCTCTGGTGGACTAATGTTATGAACTTGGCTCTCCCACCTTAGAGGCACAGGCCTGACAACCGCCCGGAGCACCAAGACTCTGTCAGCCACGTGGCTCAGAAGGAAAGGGAGAGAAAAAGAAAGAAAGAATGAAAAAATAAAATAAAGTTATTAAAATAAAAAATAATTATTGAAAATAAAAAAATTTTTAAAGTAATTTAAAAAAGAAAGAAAGAACAACCAAATCAAAAAACAAATCCACCAATGATAACAAGTGCTAAAAACTATACTAAAAAAAAAACAACGGACAGACAGAACCCTAGGACAAATCGTAAAAGCAAAGCTATACAGACAAAATCACACACAGAAGCATACACATACACACTCACAAAAAGAGAAAAAGGAAAATATATATATATCATTGCTTCCAAAGTCCACCTCCTCAATTTGGGATGTCTATTTAGGTATTCCACAGATGCAGGGTACATCAAGTTGATTGTGGAGCTTTAATCCGCTGCTTCTGAGGCTGCTGGGAGAGATTTCCCTTTCTCTTCTTTGTTCGCACAGCTCCTGGGGTTCAGCTTTTGATTTGGACTCGCTTCTGCATGTAGGTCGCCTGAGGGCGTCTGTTCTTCGCTCAGACAGGACGGGGTTAAAGGAGCCGCTGATACGGGGACTCTGGCTCACTCAGGCCGGGGGCAGGGAGGGGTACGGATGCGGGGCGAGCCTGCGGCGGCAGAGGCCGGCGTGACGTTGCACCAGCCTGAGGCGCGCCGTGCGTTCTCCCGGGGAAGTTGTCCCTGGATCACGGGACCCTGGCAGTGGTGGGCTGCACAGGCTCCTGGGAGGAGAGGTGTGGAGAGTGACCTGTGCTTGCACACAGGCTTCTTGGTGGCGGCAGCAGCAGCCTTAGCGTCTCATGCCCGTCTCTGGGGTCCGCGATGATAGCCGCGGCTCGCGCCCGTCTGTGGAGCTCGTTTAGGCGGTGCTGTGAATCCCTTCTCCTCTTGCACCCTGAAACAATGGTCTCTTGCCTCTTCGGCAGGTCCAGACGTTTTCCCGGACTCCCTCCCAACTAGCTGTGGCGCACTAGCCCCTTCAGGCTCTGTTCACGCCGCCCCAGTCCTCTCCCTGGGATCCGACCAAAGCCCGAGCCTCAGCTCCCAGCCCCCGCCTGCCACAGCGGATGAGCACACAAGCCTCTTGGGCTGGTGAGTGGTGGTCGGCACCGATCCTCTGTGCGAGAATCTCTCCACTTTGCCCTCCGCACCCATGTTGCTGCGCTGTCCTCCGTGGCTCCGAAGCTTCCCCCCTCCGCCACCCGCAATCTCCGCCCGCGAAGGGGCTTCCTAGTGTGTGGAAACCTTTCCTCCTTCACAGCTCCCTCCCACTGGTGCAGGTCCCGTCCCTATCCTTTTGTCTCTGTTTGTTCTTTTTTCTTTTGCCCTACCCAGGTATGTGAGGAGTTTCTTGCCTTTTGGGAAGTCTGAGGTCTTCTGCCAGCGTTCAGTAGGTGTTCTGTAGGAGTTGTTCCACATGTAGTTGTATTTCTGATGTATTTGTGGGGAGGAAGGTGATCTCTGCGTCTTACTCTTTTGCCATCTTGAAGGTTTCTCTAGGCCTCTTTTATAAGGGCACTAATCCCATTCATGAGGGTTCTGCCCTCATGACTCAATCACTTCCCAAAGTCCACACCTCTTAATACCATCACCTTGGGGGATTAGGATTCAACATACGAATTTTGAGGGGACACAAACATTCAGACCATAGCACACAGTGTGGGTCACACATCATTTGGGGATCTTTGAGATAACTGGTCCAGATCCTATGAAGGCATTCCACGGTGCCGTCAGGGATCCAAGTGCTTTCCAACTCTGCTCCACGTTCTTAGCAGGGGCCTTTTTTCATCCTTTTATGAGATGTTTTCTCATTGTTCCTCTGGACCCCATCTTCACATTCCAGGCAGGAAGATGAAGGAAGAATGAAAGGCCAAAAAATGTTTCTCCTTTAGAACGGCCCTGCCTTGTAGATTAGGAACAGCAGCTTCCCCAAGAACTTCCACTTGCATCCCAGTATCCCAAACCAAAAATGTCCTGTGGACATCGCTCAATGAAAGATGACCAGGAAGAAAGATGGTAGAAGGGGATTGGTCAGCTGACCAACAGAGACAGCCACAGAGCTGATGTACCTGGAGGCAAAAGAGGGGACTTCAGCCTCTAGGAAGCCTCTGCCTCCATCAGAGGAGATGGAGGATGGTGAAGGGAAAAGCTGGAGAGACAGAAAACAGTTCCTCTGTAGATCCTGGGGCGCTTCCTGATGGTTCTGAGTTGATCGCTATGGGGCAGAGACAGATGGGGGAAGCTTATTTTTCACTCCTGATGTCTCCTTTGGGAGGAGGTACACCCCATGGTATAACCTCAGCCTTCCTCTAGGAGGTAAAGCAAGTCTCAGTCCAGTCTATTGTTCCTTAGTCCCACAGGTTTTACAAGGTCCTGTGTTGACCGCCTATGCCCATTAGCATTGCCTGAGACTGGGGGTAAAGCCCACTGAGCTCGAGGGTCCAATATTAGGAAGCCCAGCAGTGTCACACTAACATAGGCTTTATCAGTTGTAAAGATGACATTTTCATCCTCATCTGCCCTACTCCCTTACTTTGTCTCTGAATTACTTCTGAACTTGGGCATTGTGAAGAGGTGTCATTTATTGGATCTCCTCTCTGCACGTCTAAGCACTGTTGAGAATAGTGAGAGCTTAATAAGTACTTTCTCAAGTGAAAAAAAGTTTGATCATTGCTCCAGGACTTCTGTGATTATGTACGTTTATATTCCCAGATACGTGGATCAAAGCAGATGGCAGGCATGTAAAATCTTTGACAAGTAAACAAGAGCACAAAATTAAACTAGTATTAGTGCTGCTAATGAGACGCCCAGCACAGTACCTGGAATTTTTTATTGAATGAATGAATGTTCACAGAAATACACATTCCAGCTCAGATTTTGGCACAGTATAAAGGAAAGAGTGAGCAACTAGGAACATTTTTCTCTCGTGGCTTCTAATCAGTGGTTAAGCAGGAAAACAAAAAAATAATAACAGAGATAGCCTGAAAGCATTCCTGTTAAACTATTCTTCAACAGAAAAGGGAGGGACTTTCCTGTCAATCCAGTGGTTAAGACTCTGTGCTCCCAATGCAGGGGCACAGGTTCAATCCCTGGTCGGAGAAAATCCCGTGTGCCATGTGGCATAGCCAAAAAAATAGAAAAGGGAACCCTCCTACTCTGTTGGTGGGAATGTAAATTGATGCAGCCACTATGGAGAACAGTATGGAGGTTCCTTAAAAAACTCAAAATAGAGTTGCCATACAATCCAAATTCCACTCCTGGGCATATATCCAGAAAAAACTCTAATTCGAAAAAGTACATGGAAGCAATCTAAATGTCCATTGACAGATAAAGATGTGGTATATATATATATACAATGGAATACTACTCAACCATAAAGAAAGAATGAAATAATGTCATTTGCCGCAACATGGATGGACCTAGAGATTATCATACTAAGTGAAGTAAGTCAGAAAGAGAAAGACAAATATCATATGATATCACTTATCTGTGGAATCTAAAATATGATACAAATGAACTTATTTACAAAACAGAAATAGACTCACAGACATAGAAAACAAACTTATGGTTACCAAAGGGGAAAGGGGGTGGGGAAGGGATAAATTAGGAGTTTGGGATTAGCAGATACAAACTACTATATATAAAATAGATAAACAACAAGGTTCTACTGTATAGCACAGAGAACTATATTCAATATCCTGTAATAATGCATTATAGAAAGAATATGAATCACTTTACTACACACCAGAAACTAACACAACTTTGTAAATCAACTATACTTCAATAAAGTTTTTAAAAATGTATATATTCCTCAATAGCAGAACCCCTTCTCATGTTAGTATTAAAGGTAGGACTGACCCCTCCCTGTGTAGTAGACAAATGATAATGTCAAACTTTTGCTTTATGTCATGTTAGATTTGGAGCACTAATTTGTTTTGTGAAATGTCTGAATGTATAATAATAAGCAACATTTTAATGAAGTTTTCCGAGTTGATTTTTTTTAATAATCTGAATACTTTTGGATGCAAAAATATAAAATTCTTGTATTCACATGAGTTATGGGGAAGCAGCTGAAAATATGACATTAGCAAAAACTGTTATTTAAGCTACTCCCCATATTTATTCTTTCTTCTTCCTGAGTTTTAGCTGGACACATGGCTGCCCAGAATGGAGACTACATTTCCTAGATTTCCTTGAAGCTAAGTGTGACTTTATGACTAACTTCAAAGCAAAAGCATGAAATACAACTGGTGTGTGGATTCCTACTTTCTAGAATGCAGATGTGATGACTGGTGCTCCAGCAGCCATTTTGACCCATAAGGTGATTTCAGGAATAGAAGCCACACATTGGCAGAGCAACAAGATAAGCCTGAGTCCCTAACACCATGGAATGCCTTACCAGCTCTGGACTGACTCTCTCCAGGCCCATTAAACACAAGGAAAATGGATAAACTAACCTGCTGTCATTTTGAGTTTTTCTGTTACTTGTGTCTGATCCTAGTGAATATATATGCAAGTCTTTATAGTCACATTTCATTCACAGACTCCAGACTCATACAAATTTAGGTTTGAATGCAGATCTACATTAATTTATTAATAGTTGTAACACTGGGTAAGTTACCCAATCTCTCCATATCTCAAGCACCCCATTTGTAAAATAGAGAGCGTAAAAGTACATACTTTTTATGTGAGGATTAAATGTAATAATGCAAGTAAAGCCCTGGTACAGTGTCTGGCATGAGTAAATGCTAAATAAATGTTAGCTATTAAAACTGAGGTTGATGATAATGAGTCATAGTAACTACTATAATTAGCCAAAGTGAATGTACTTTCAACTCTATCATTGGACATTTTATGGTGATCTTTCTGATATACCATCATTTTTTAAAGCATTGGATGAATTTTATATTTGTCCTAAGACATCTTAAATCTAATCTGTGGGTCAGTTAGAATCCTGAGACAAAACAGCTACTATTTCTACAACAATAACACAATTGACATTTCTTCTGTAATATGTAATAGATTTTAAGAAGGGTTAGAAATAGGTAGAGGTTTGAATGATATTTGGCTGACTTGACTTGTTGCTAACGCCCATGGGACTCTGTTACAAATGCTCTTAGCAATTGCAATTGAATCTGCTGAGTAGGACATCTGCTTGCTTGGTTGTAGGGAAATGGTTGAACTTAAACATAAAAGATTAAATGAAAATCCACATAATAGACAATTATCATGGATTTTCAGATTGATAAGGGCAAGAAATTAAGGTGGTTAGCAAAAGGAAGCATTGTGCAACTGCAGAAGGAGGATCTGTAACTGCCAAGTGATATACCATTGTGTCAGCTTCAAGATCTCATGGGCTTCCTATGTAAATGACAGAAAGACAACTCCAAAAAGCAATGCTTGACAACACTCAAAACCAACCGAAAATATCATTACTCTGGAATAACTAAAAGAAACAAAGATACCAGTGGAAAGACATGGATTCAGGAACCAGATTTACAGTTACATGTAGAATATTTTAAAAATATAAAAAGAGGGCTTCCCTGGTGGCGCGGTGGTTGGGAGTCCGCCTGCCGATGCAGGGGATGTGGGTTCGTGCCCCGGTCCAGGAAGATCCCACATGCCGTGGAGTGGCTGGGCCCGTGAGCCATGGCTGCTGAGCCTGCGCGTCTGGAGCCTGCACTCCGCAACGGGAGAGGCCACAACAGTGAGAGGCCCGCGTACCAAAAATAAAAAATAAATAAATAAAAGATAAAAGAAAGCTCAATAATTTATCATTATTCATATTCATAATATTTTTAATAATAATAATTGACCAGGCATACTCTGAAAGCATCCACAATGAAGAAATCCCAAGTTCAAGCTCAGTTCTTGGACAAATGCATCTCAGTCTCCAGGCGTTAAATCCAGGATCGGAAGTACACACAAATTCAAATCAATAATAGTGGTTGCCTGGCACTCAGTGTTAAAAGTAAGATTGCAATTACTTGTCCTGACTTGGTAGGAAAGAATGCTGTGATTGATTAGTGATGTCTGGGTCTATGCAGTGACTGTATTTTGTACTTTTCCAGTTCAATATTGTGCTTCTGGTCATATCAGGCCAGATGTCCCAGGTATCCCAGCTAAATATCTCCTTCTTCTCCTGGACCCAAGTTCTTGTCTTGGCAACCTGCCTGGTCACACCAGTCTCTCTAGAATGGAGAGACAAAGCATTCATCGTTGCCAGTGACACAAACCCAACTCAAACTAGCTGAAGCAGGAAAAAATGGGATGTACTGTCTCACTTAACTGTGGAGTCCAGGGATGCAACTGGTGTCCAGCACAAGATTCCTAAGTTTCATTGTATTGTCAGAAATCTGTTTCTCTCTCTTCCTTTCTTCTTCTCTTAAACAAGTTTTCTATAGAGAAGGCAAGATGGCCACCAGCAATGCCAGACTCAGGTCCTCCCACCTCAGTAACCACAGTGGAAGGTACACATCTTTTCTGATGGCCCTTGAAAAAAAAATCCCAGGTAGGATTTTGATTGTCCTCAATTCAGTTACATGGACATATTAAAACTACTAAAGGCAGAAAGGCTGTGAACTCTGATCAGTTTCAGTGTCCACCCAGGTAGCTGTTAGTAGGAAAAGGTCTCTGTGAAAGGGAGTATCTAAGCACAGGTGGTTTCTAAGGAAAAAGTACCTATGGACACTGGGGATCTGGAAATTACCTTAAAATCATTTGTGGTCACAGATCCTGGGAAAGTCTTCACTCACCGAAGTACACACATCCCAGGGTTGGGCCATTTTAAAAGCTCCTCAAGTGCTTTTCTTAATCAGCCAGTTTGGAAACCCTTGCTTAAGATGCATGGGGAGTTCTCATTTCATACAGAGGTTTCATAGAGAGATTTTATTCTCCTTTTGGTAAAGAAGAGCTTCTTTCAGTTTACCAGAGAGAGAGAAAGAGAGACTTCTAGTTTAAGGAACAAGATCTGGGAAAAGAAATGAAGCCAGGGAAGTGAGTCTGGCACTCACACTGCTTTTATGGAGGGGACACTTGCCAATATGGAAGAAAAGGCTTAGAGGATGTGTCCACTATTGACAGCCTCTCTGGGATGAGGAGTAAAAAACAATCAAAGAACAAGGTCAGCCCAGTTCTCTGATAAAATATATCCTCTCCCCTTAGTTTGAAGTGGGACCCTGAAGACCTGCACCCTAAGTATCAAGGTAAATTGGAAGCAAATAAGCCCTCACACAGACTGCAGCCCAGTTTTATAACATCAGGAGGCTAAAAAATGTCAGTCAATGCATACTTGGATTAAGGTGATCCCAGACGGCTAATACACTCATGGGATGCAGAAACCATGAAAACATGTCCCATGATAAATATAATATCATCTCAGGCCTCAAATTATTTCTATAAGTTTTAAAAATAAGATGTTTAGGACACAATTAAGAATAACTAGACACACAAAAAGGATGAAACACCTTGAGCAAGAACCAACAGAAATAACAGACAACAGAAACAGACCCAGAGATACTCCAGATTATAATAGATATGGCACAGACTCTAACACAACAATGCTTACTATGTTCAAGGAGATAAAAAATAAGCTTTAAAATGTTGGCAAGGATCTGTAAACTATAAAAGTGATACTGAAGGGCTTCCCTGGTGGCGCAGTGGTTGAGAGTCCGCCTGTTGATGCAGGGGACATGGGTTCATGCCCCGGTCTGGGAATATTCCACATGCCGTGGAGCGGCTGGGCCCGTGAGCCATGGCCGCTGGGCCTTCGCGCCTGGAGCCTGTGCTCCGCAGTGGGAGGGGCCACAATGGTGAGAGGCCCGTGCACCGCAAAAAAATAAATAAATAAAAGTGACACTGAAGATTTGAAAGGCAATCAAATAGAAATTTTAGAACTGAAAATACAATGGTCAAAATTAAGAACTCAGGTTCTTAACTCAGGACAGGTTTAACAGCAGATTAGACAAAGCAGTAAAGAATTAGTGAACCAAAAGATATATAAGAATAAAATGTCCAGAGTGTAGCATGGAGAAGCAAAAGGTTGAAGATGGAAAAGAGAAGGTGAGATACAGAGCATAGAGTGAAAAATCTTAATAGATATTCCATTGTAGTCACCAAAGGACAGCCAACAAAGTCCTAAACAGAATAAATAAAGGCATATGATAGCAAAACTGGAAATTTTTTGAAAAAGAGATGAAAATTCCCAAAGCTGAAGACAGTCACAAGTCTTCAAATTAAAAAGGCCCATCAGGAACTTCCCTCATGGCTCAGTGGTTAAGAATCCGCCTGCCAATGCAGGGGACATGGGTTCAAGCCCCGGTTCAGGAAGATTCCACATGCCGTGGAGCAAATTAGCCCACGCATCACATCTACTGAGCCTGCACTCTAGAGCCCGCGAGCCACAACTACTGAGCCCACATACTACATCTACTGAAGCCTGCACACCTAGAGCCCCTGCCCCACAACAAGAGAAGCCACCGCAAAGAGAAGCCCGCGCACCACAACAAAGAGTAGCCCCCACTCTCTGCAACTAGAGGAAGCCCTCACACAGCAACGAAGACCCAATGCAGCCAAAAGTAAGTAAACTTTTTTAAAAAGTTGTTTAAAAAAAGGCCCATCAATCACAATTTTAAAAAAAATTTGTATGTTCCTAAATGTTACCTCATCTTAAGGAGCTACACACCCAAGCCATTGTTCTCATTTATAGCAACATGTTCCTTTCCTTCTTTTCACATTAATTACTTTGTTTATTCATTTGTGTAAAGTCTTGTCTTTCTTAGCACCAACCCTCAAATATATTCTCCATGGAGACAGAGACCATGTCTACCTCGTTTTCTGTTATTTCTCGAGAATATACATGCAGTGACTAGCTTCAGGGCTGGGCCTAGGGCAGAGATGTAAGGAGGCACTCACTCTCAGAGTCATGCTTTACACCATGAAAATAAAGCCAGAAAGATTACAGAGAGGGAGAAGTCACTTGTTTTAAACAACAATGGAAAAGTTGATTGACAATAGCTTTCTTATCGACAATGCTGGATGATGAAAGATAATAGAGCAAATCCTCAAAATTCTCAGACAAAAGAATTTTTAATCTAAAATTATATATTCCATCAGCCATCATTCAAATGGGAGGACAAAATATTTTCTTGAACATGAAAGTATATTATGTTCAGCTCCTTTTTGAAAGGATTACTTGAGAACATATTTCAGAAAAAAATAAAACTCTTAAGGAAGAAAAAAATGGGGCACAAAAAACCCTTATGTAGAAATATGGGTACTTAAATATAAGTAGCTATGATACACAATGTAAATACATTAATAAAATCTGGAATTAAAACCCCAGATGATTTCCTTATGGTATGAAATGGAGAGAAGGGGGAAGAAAGAACTTCCTAAGACATTGGTCTTATTATTCAGAAAGGACACAACTATGTTTTAACTCTAGACATTGAGGAAATAATGTGTACTAGATTTTTAAGAATAATTATTAGAAGAACAGACATAGTATGCATAATTTCCACAGCAAGAATAAAAAAAGAAACAAAAAAATCAATCTAACAAAAATTATACATGTCAACATGTATAAATATAAATTCATAAGGATTTTTTAAGCCTGATATGATATGCACTAAACATTTTATCTCTGGAGGAAAGGGCAATTGAGAGAGGGGAGGAGAATGGAAATGAAAAGAGATTTTAAATTTTTATCCCTCCATATATTTCTGATTTGATTTCTTAAAGAAGTGTGCATTCATGTATTATGTATGAGATTTTTAAGCACCATAGGATTTTTTTAACCCAATAAAAATCTTAGTGAGAATTCTTTAGCTTTCTTTTTCTTTCCTTCTCTCTCTCTCTCCCTCCTTGCCTTCTTCCCACTCTACCTCCCTTTCTCTCTCTTTTTATTTTTATTTAGTAAAATTATTCTGAAGTTCATTTGGAAAGATAATAGGAGAGCATAAGAGAATGAGATATCACCTAATGCTTATCAAACATTTAATCTTAATCAAGGTTAAAACCATTCTAATAATTAATGACAGATGAAATGGATAATCCTACATGCTGGGGATGAGGAGGAAAACCATAAATGAACAGATATTCTTTGAAGATGAATTTGGCAACGTATCAATAGTCATTTTATAGATCACATTCTTTCACTGCAATACTACGTGTACCTCTAGAAACTAAGTTAAGGAAATAAAACTGAGACTAAATATTGAAACAAAGATATTTATCCCACTCAATATGCTTAATATCAAAAAGTTGAAAATGCTCTAAATTAAATGTTCAGAAATTACAAATTACCAGGATACATTTAAGGTATGATATTATGTGACCATGAGTAATTCTGATTGCAAGTAGTTTTTAATAAAATGGAAAATATTTAAGTTCTAATGTAGGTTTTCAAAAACCCACAAGGTGGGGCTTCCCTGGTGGCGCAGTGGTTGAGAGTCCGCCTGCCGATACAGGGGACATGGGTTCGTGCCCCGGTCCGGGAAGATCCCACATGTCGCGGAGCAGCTGGGCCCGTGAGCCATGGCCGCTGAGCCTGCGCGTCCGGAGCCTGTGCTATGCAACAGGAGAGGCCACAACAGTGAGAGGCCCGCATACTGCAAAAAAAAAAAAAAAAAAAAAACCAACCCACAAGGTGCAAAATTATATATAGATTGTTTGGTTATAATGCAGTGAAAAAACTTGGAGGTATGGAATCAAAATGGCCAACTGAGTGCTTATGAATAGTTTTCCATTCCAGTCAACATCTCTAAAAATGACAGAAAAGTGAGATATTTATTGCTGGGGGAGTGTTGGCCGTGGGAGGAGGTAATGTCAGATCCATAATAACGCTACAAAAAACATGCTATCATCAGATCAGAAATTTTAAGAAATCCTTGAAATAGAGAAAGCAGAGAAGACCAGATTGACAAAGCAAATTACACCAAAAGTCATGTTCCTGGGAGACTGGTGCATGTGTAGAAGTGGCCCCTGGTGCACTCCAAACACAGAGGGAACAGATAGGAGGAAAAGGAGGGAGAAGTGGGGCAACCATGGGGGATTATAATAACCTAATCCTGGTTGCCAGTGTGGGAGGTCCCTCTCCTCCACCAAATAGTGCCAAGAAGTAGATGGTAGTGTGTTTGCCTCAGGCTAGAACAGTGAGCATAAGCCCTTAGCAGAAAGAGGGAGGGAAATGCCTCATGGCATTGGTAACACCCAGAAAGAACAGGGAGCCCCTAAATTTGGGAGATGAGTGACCAATGCTCCCCACTCAGCACCGAGGCTCTGACTCACCCACGACTGCTGGAGGTGGAAAGAACATTCATAAACAGGCAACAAGACTTTTTCTTTTCTTTTTTTTTAATATAAGAACTTTTCAAACATATACAAATTAAAGAGAATATTACAAACAACCAGTATACACTACCCAGCTTCAACAACAACTAAGCATTCTGTTATTCTCGTTTTCTCTATGCCACTACCACTGCTACCTTTATTATTTTTTTCCTGTAGTATTTTAAAGCAAATACCAAATATCATATCATCTCACTCATAAATACTTAGTGTGACTCTCTAACACATAAAGGACTTTTTAAAAAACAAATCCATGAAACACTACAAGAAAACAATGACAATAATTTTTTATTAACATCATCTAATAGCCGGTTGTGGCAGATTGCATTTTCCAAAAATGCTTTCAGGTGAGTTTGACAACAAGAGGTGAAGTCTCCATCCCTTCCTCTTGACTCAGCACTGGCCTTGGCCATTCACTGGAAGGATAGACGTGAGAAGCTGCCTGACTCTGAAGGCAAGGTTAGAAAGGGAAGTCTCCTCACTTCCGCCTGGACCTCTTATAGCACTTACTCTCCAGAGCTCCATCTCAAGATGGTCCCTCTCAGAATCCAGCCACCTGACGGGCCACAGGTAGGTGTCCAATCAACATTCCCAGCTGAGCCTGGCCTTTCACGTCTTCCCAGCTGAGACACCAGACGTCTCCAGTATGCCCTGACCCACAGACCCTGTGACCATGAAAACACTGTGGTGGTTTCATGCCACCAAGTGGTAGGGTGGTTTGTCTCGCATCAGTAAAATTCAGAAACACTGGATCATGTTTGATTTTCTCCCATTGTTTCAAAATTTTACTTTATAAAAGAGTAAAATTTAAATTCGGATCCTGTTTAAATTAGGAGCCAAGCAAGTGTTACACATTGCTTTTGGCTGATATCTCTGTTAAATATCTTTTAATCCACATGAATTTCTTCTTTTTTTTTCTTCATTTTTATGCCACTTATCTGTGAAAAAACTGTCTTTTGTCTTATAGAATAACTCACATTCTGCTTTAGTTGATGGATCAATCAACCAGCCATTGCTTACTATGTTTCTCTCTGAGCTGTAGTTCCTATAAAGTGATGGCCAGATCCAGCATAGTTTTTCTGTAAGGGGTCTGATAATCAATATTCTAGTCTTTGAGGGCTACTCATTGCTGCCATCGTGGCACAAAAGCAGCCATTGATTATTCATAAATGAATGAGTGTGTCTATGTTCCAAAAGAACTGTATTTTCAAAATAGGCAGCAGGCAAATTTGGCCCATGGGCCATGGTGTGTGGGCTCTGACCTAGAAAAAACAAAGATTATCAAATACAGAGATGAGTACACAATCCAGAATCACCAAATATGTAAGGAAAATCAACATCATGAAAGGAAAAGCAAACTAAACAAATCTAAGAACCAACATCTAAAGAAACAGAGTAAATAAAATAAACAGAAAAAAACTTTGAAAGAAGCACTGTACATGGAATAGTCTAGAGAATTAAGGATGCTATGACATTTCCTAAGTAAGAAAAGGCTGTTGTGACAATAAGCATTTATAGATCTTAGAAATGAATAATACAATAATCAAAATAAAAATGAAAATCTCAATAGATATGCTGAATAACAGAAAGAACACAGCAGAGTACAGCACTTAGGCAGCAAAGTATTCTGGGAAATTGTTCCAGAACACCATACTAAAGGAAAAAGAAATGTAAATACGAAAAAGCTGGAGACATTAGAAATTAGACCCAGAAATTCCAATATGCACCCAATAGAAGTTACAGACAGAGACCGGAGAGACAGAGGTGAAGAGATAAGCAAAGAAATAATAGTAGAAGATATTTTTTCTAAGCTGAAAAAATGTTATTCTTTAAATAAAAATATCCCACTGGGTAACAACCAGGGTGAATAAGGGGGGGGGGAATTTCATGCATGGATCCATGATGATAAAATTTCATAACTCTTGGTATAAAGAGCTCTGAAATCCCCTCCACACATTCAGAGTCTCATTCAGTGACTCTGGGGTGTAATTTGGAAATCTAACTTTCTTTCTTTGTTTGCTTTCGGTTGCAGACAGATGTGAAAAGAAAGACGTGGACTACATACAATGTGATAAGTGTTATCATACAGTGTTTCTCCAGAGACAGTCTGAGGACCACCTGCACCTGACTTTGCCAAAGTTCTTATGAAATTTCAGATTCCCAGATGCGGCCCCTTGGATCATAATCTTGTGAGGATGCAGCTCAGGAAATTGTATTTTAAACAAACCCAAGTAATTTTTATGATGGTCAAACTGTGATAACCACTGGCCTTGAAGAGCTATGTCCCAGGACTCTGATTTAATTTGGAAGGAACTTGGGGAGGGGGGGAAAGGGAGGTGGGAGAGAAGCTGGATTGGTTGTTAAGAGAAGTCAGATCCCACAAGGTCTTGCCATGCTAAGGGCTTTGGGCTTTATAGGATCAGCCATAGGGAGCCAGTGAAAAGTTTTAAGGGAGGAAGGGGGCGGGGCAGCATAGTGTAATTTTAAAAGATGATTCCTATAGCAGGGTGGAGGATGAATAGAGGTGGGTGGAGGATGAATAGAGGTGGGTTGAGGGCAATGTGAGGGAGTTGAGGCTGGGGGCAGAGAGACTAGCCCAGGTGACATGTAATGAGGACCTGACCCAACTCAGTGGCAAGGTAGACAGAGAAGGGGGAGATGGGAAGTCTGGTTGGAAGGTAGAATCAACAGCGCTTGGTGAGAAAAATCAAGGCTGAACTTGCAGGTCTTGTCCTCTGGGCTTGTCCCAGCCCCCTGGGAGGGTCAAGTTCTTAGTCCCAGTCATTCTCTGTCTGCCCTGACCCGCCATAGTCAGCAAGGTCATCCCAGGTCCTGTCCTAAGATATGCCAATTATTGGAAGAAAAACATAAAGCATACTTCTTGTGTACTTTTATTTCCATTGCCCTAAATGTTAGACACCTTAGGTTTGATAAATTAATTACCCTTAATATTTTGTTATTACAAAAACCTAAACACTGTGTGTTGTTCCCCTGGGCGCTTTTAGTTTTGCAGCCCTTTCAAAGATTCATGCGTAAGCCACTCTCTCAGGTTACCAAACAGCCTCAGGGCAGCAACTCCAAGAAAATGCAAGGGCAGAGCTGACCAGCTGGACCTTTTTGGTTGTGCCCGAATTTTCACGCCGTGAGAGGAATGCTGCACACCCACTTTTCACGGGCTGCTCCAGATGGCAATGAAAACCACACGTTTTACAAGTGAGTGATGCGTGGTCACGCAGAGGAGTTACTCAACTCATGTCCACTTGGCTGAGAGTTTTGAGGTAAATCCTTTCAAGATTACATAGGTCAACCAGGATTTCAAAAGTAAATTATTTAGAGCTACACAGAGTGAAATATGGCTATTACTGATTAATCTTGATGAACACTCACAATACAGCAATGAAGTAGTTATTACAGAACTTTATGCTTGATAAAATTAATACTTTATATGTAGGAGAGATATAAAACTGCCTTAACAATTGAAATAAATTATACGTGTGATAAGAAGATTCAAATAACCGCTTACAATTTACAAAGCACCTTCTCATTTATTACCTCATTTAATCCTCACAAAAATTCCTTAAGATAAATCATCTTATAGTTCCATTTTGTAGATGAGGAAACTGAAGATCAGAAAGATTCAGTGACTGGCCCAAGGCCTCACAGTCAATAAAACAACATTTCTATGTCTCAGCTAGCATGTTTTTGGTTGCAAGTAACAGAAAATCCAAATCAAAATGCACTAAACAGTAAATAGAATATAGAAACGCAAGAACAGAAAAAGTTCAGTGGTGTGGTGGGCTTCAGGCACAGTTTGATCAGAAATCCAGCTGTTTTATTTTGATTGTCGTGGATTTACCCTTCTTTTTGTGTCAGCTCTATTCTGTCTCTTTTTCCATTTAGTAGCAAAATGCTGGAGCAGTTTCAGGGCCCACCACACTATCTAGAAGGAGAAAGAACTTTTCTTTCTCCAATCATCAAACATGAGACCCCGGCTTCATTTTGTTGCACCAGTGGCCAGGGGAATGCCAGGTACTGATTGGCTGAGGCCTGGGGTACATGACCCAGTGACCATGTCAACCAAGACCACAACCCAGAAGCTAGAGGTTGGATCAGTCCCCTCCAAACCCCACAGCTGCTATGCCATGCGGGAGGGGTGGAATGGAGGCTGCAGAGTCAACCACAGTATCCACCACAAGCCAGGAATTGAAATCTATGGGACTTGAACGACGTAGGACTCCAAATCTTACGGGGGTTGGGAGGGGGGTTGTTTGTTTTTTCTCTGTAACTGACATATTGTTATCCTTCACTTCTGGAGCTGACAACTCTAAGTAAAATTGTAATTCGTGTGCGTAAATGTGCCTAAAAAGGCCTGTACGTGACCGGAAGTCCTTTCCAGCTGGTGTGCACCAAGCCCTGACTTTGCTTTGTGCGTGCTGCCATGATCTATCGTCTTTTGCTTCTTCAGTTACTTCTCCAGCTCAAGTTCCTCTAAATTCTTTTGCCCCGTTCATTTTTGTTTCAAATACATTTTTGTTTCTTTGTGTCAGGGCCCAACCAGGAAGACAGAAACCACTCTGAATATTTCAAACAGAGGAAATTTAGTGCAATGAGATGAAAGAAACTTAAAAACCAAACAAGGGATGGTGAGGCAATCCAGAGACTAGCCACAGCAGGAAGTCGCCACCACTCCCAGGCTGTAGGGACAAAGGGAGGAGGTGATGCTACCCAAGCCCTGGGCCTGGGATTACCCAGAGGAAGCAGGAACTATGGCAGGTTTCCTGTGAGAGATGGAACCAAGGAAGAGAGGCAGCAGCTGCCAGAGATACCACCCAGGACTGAGAGAGGGGGAGAAATACCCTAACTTCAACCTCCCTCCTGTTCTCCAAACTCCCACTAGAGCCTCCATGGGCCAAACCCAGTTGGGAGCCGGTTGACATGGGGTCTAAGAACATTGGCCTGGAGGGGTCAGGCCCCCTGAATACACAGCCAGGGAAGGAAGAGTGAGGAATGGACCTCAGGTGAAGCAGACCCAGAACCAGCACATTTATAAGACAGTGTCATGCATGTTCATGGTGGAAATTTTATTTTGTTTCTCTTTTTGTTTTTTTAATTTTGGGCTGCATTGCATCTTCGTTGTGGTGCACAGGATTCTCACTGCAGTGGCTTCTCTTGTTGTGGAGCATGGGCTCTAGGCATGTGGGCTTCAGTAGTTGTGGCACATGGGCTCAGTAGTTGTGGCTCGCGGGCTCTAGAGCACAGGCTCAGTAGTTGTGGCTCACAGGCTTGGTTGCTCCGTGGCATGTGGGATCTTCCCGGACCAGGGCTCGAACCCGTGTCCCCTGCATTGGCAGGCAGGTTCTCAACCACTGCACCACCAGGGAAGCCCAGAGGCGGATTCTTAACCACTGCGCCACCAGGGAAGCCCCAGATGGTGGAAATTTTAGAAAATACAGATATGTAAAGAGAAAAAGGTAAAAATCACAATCCTATTAGGGAACTGCTGAGTGCTACCTATTTCTCATGTCACTGGGGAATCCATGTTCTGGTCCTTTCCCTGTAAATAGGCCAAGCACTCTAGCAGTTTGACATTTTCTAATATACACCCTGAGAAATTCGATTTCTCCTCTTTATCAAGTTAAACTTGAAAATAGTAAGAAAAAACTTTACTTCTTCTAAGAAACTGACTTGCTTCTTTTCCCAGATAATGTGAGCTATATGATTTATCAGGTTTCCTCTTTTTGTCCAGGCTACCGTGAAACTAAAGGGCACATCTCATGCTCAAGCCCAGCAACTTTTAAACTTTATGGTGGGCATGTGCTTCTTCCTTCTTCTCCATGTTCTAAAGTGTATTGCATCATATCAGCTCTATGACATATGTGCATGCATGAAGCTGGCAGGGACAAATAGAGACACCTAAGGGAGAGGTCCCAGAGTTATTTCCCCAGAGGGTCGCCGGGGCATCACTTACGCTGTCCAACTTCGTCCACTCTGAGCCAGCTGGCCAGCGCTGGGGAGTCATCTGCCACTGTGGAACAGATTCTATCACCCTCCTCAACAGCAGATGGCTGCTCTGCGCTAATCCATGTCATACATCATTGCTGAGGGAGACACCACCATCACTGTACAAATCACTAGCATCTTCGCTCCAATTCACTAGGCTGGGGATTACGCGTGTGTGCTCAAATAGTCTCTGGTTTAATAATTTTTCAGCTAAGCGACCCTATTAGCATCTTAACAATGGAAAGGGGTGGAGTGAAGGGCCACCAGGGAGATTATGGTTAGATTTTTAATTAGATTGGGCATTTTAATTAGGTTGGGCACAGCTTTTTCAAGGAGGTGAAAGCATTGTCTCCTCAAGCGAGCACCTCTCTGGCCTGTTTTAGCTTCCTTGATTCACAAGTTAGCCCCTCTTGAAATGCTTCTCTTATATTTTGCTTATCTGAGACTGATAGTCTGGGCATCGGGCCCAGTTTAATATAATTTTTACTGTTGCTACAGCATCCCCAATTCTATCGAGAGGGTTATTATCATGTTGTCTAAGACACTTTACCATGGCAATTACCAGGTCGGGTGCACACCCATGCTACTTCCTACCTCAGCCCTCCCCAGCGCTTTCTACTTCAAATTTCAGACGTGCAGGTGATCCTCACTTCCATTCCACAGAGACAATGAGAGTTTGGGACTTCATAGCATAGCAAAGTAGATATCTGGCAATTATCTAGATCGTTTGATTGAGATAGGCAAATAGTTGACCTAATTGAGGTCCTGGAATATATCTGTGGGTCTAAAGAACATGGAAAATCCCCCAGTTGCTTATAACTGATTGTAAGTTATATAAACACATAGGCTGCTTTTACAACCAATTTGCTTTCCTAATTACATTTTACATAATCTAAGGCATTCATATTAGTTTGAATTCTCTAAGCATATACCGGCCCAGAGGTATGTTGCCTGGTAGGCAGGAGAGGAAAACCGACCACAGATGATCATCAGTGTAGAGTTGAAAGTTGGCAATAATAATAAAGCTGCAGCACTGACAAAAGAAGATAAACATTTCAGCATTTGATTTGGAAAATGGTGTGTGTGTGTGTGTGTGCGCGCGCGTGTGCGTGCGTGCGTGCGTGTGTGTGTGTGTGTGTGTGTGTGTGTGTGAAGTTCCATTCCTGGTTTCAGTGGAGAGTTGGGTCAGACCCTTAGGATGACTTTAGAACACAGGCATTGAAGGTGAGTGATTGTAATAATAACCCACTTCACAGGCATGGACATTAGCCAATAGACAGGCACAGCTCTGGCTTCACACCAAGGCCTGAGGTGGAGCCTGAGCCTGGGCTTGTCCAGGAGGTTCACACCTCCCACAGACAGAGTCCTGCTGCAAAAATGTATCGCATTAACAATGCGACTTACTGGAAAAACAAATAAAATGCTTTAAATGTTTAAATGCATTTTCAAGTATTCATCCTCCAAATATTTAGACTCTGAGCCGACTGGGCCAAGAGCCCAAGCTTCCCGTGCATGCTGGATTGTTCCAACCCTCTCCCCAAGATCAGCAAACATATAACAACTTAAAATATTATCCTCTTGGAGCCGAAAAATAATTCCCCAGCTATTGTTCCAGGAAATCAGCTAGGTATCTCTGTCCAAAGTCCTCCTTCGTAATGTCTGCAAGAGTTTATTACTTTTTAGTAAGTTTAAGAAATTCTTACAAAAGCCTCCCTGACGCTGTGGTCTGTGTCCACAGTGAAGCTGCAGCATAAATAAGAATGGAAATGGAGAATTAGGAGTGGAGATGGGTAGGAAGAAAAGGAAGAAAGAGGGAGAGAGATGCAGGAAAAGCAACAAACAGCCTATTGAGGATAGGAGGCTTGGATGTCTGAACCAAGTCTTAAAAGAGGGACTCTGAGTAAACCAGGGATTTTGGTTTTGTTTTTTCAGAGACGGGGAAAGAGGGCAAGAGTGTCAGAGGCTGATTGCCTTTTGCATTTACATTTCTTTAAATTCAGTCATCATATAATATATTCTCCTTTTCCCAGGCATATCTATAGCAAAACTTCCTCTTTTTTAAGCCTCCACAGCAAAATAATAATAATAATAATAATAATTCATATCACTGCCAATAAAATTATCCAGTTATAGAGTTTAGACCTCTCATCTTTATCTAAGAAGTTCTGCAAGATAAAATAAATACCTTTAATGTAAATTTTGATTCTAGATACTGGGTCAGTATTTAGTTCAGCTTTCCCAATGTACTAGGTAGAACAGTGGAGTGAAATCTAACATACATTAAACTTTTGTAAATTGGATTATATACGAGAGAGAGAGAGAGAGAGAGAGGGAATGGGTATTGGTCTTAAAAAGCATGTGCCCCAGAGTGAACATGAGACAGGATCAACAAATCTGTTCTGCCCTAGGTTTGTCTCCATGCCTACAGACCCTCCCTGTGCAGTCTTCTGCTTAAAATACACACTTTTCATATACATGACCTCAAAATGTAAGCTAACTACTTCACTGGTACTCAAACAAGAAAACAGCTGTCTGCTCCCATGATGGAGAGAAAACTGGCTGAGAAATAGTCCACCAGGCTTTGGCATGGTACCTCCCTAAGAAAACTTCAAGGGAAGTTTTGATTATCTGTGATTTTCTTCTTGTGGCTGACTTCAGAACCTGGCCCTCCCAGCAGACACATCTCTGCTGAATGATTCCCCCCTTGGCAAAGAGAAAATTTAAAAAGAAGTGGTGTCATTCTTCTGATGTCTCTGTTCCAGAACTAGAAACTTTGCTTTCTCCATCTCTGTGCCCAACTGCAAAGCACACGACAATCTCTTTTGACTTTATTTGGGGGTACAAAAATGGTCCACGAATGAAAGGTATGGGAGACAGAGTCATTCAGGAATTCATTCTTTCCTTCATCAAATATTTGCAGAGTACCAGCAATGTATCAGGCTCAGTATTCCACAATGAGCTACTGCTGAATCAAAAAGGGAATCAGGGCTTCCCTGGTGGCGCAATGGCTGAGAGTCCGCCTGCCGATGCAGGGAACACGGGTTCGTGCCCCGGTCTGGGAAGATCCCACGTGCCGCGGAGCGGCTGGGCCCGTGAGCCACGGCGGCTGAGCCTGCGCGTCCGGAGCCTGTGCTCCGCAACGGGAGAGGCCACAGCAGTGAGAGGCCCGTGTACTGCAAAAAAAAAAAAAAAAAAAAAAGGAATCAAAAGACCTAATCGCGACTTGGTTACACTCAACTCGTGAAGTCGGAGGAACTGCTGATCCTTCCGGGTCTCAACTGTCTACTTGACTAAAAAAAGTGAAAAAAGTTGTGGCAAATAAGTTCTAAAATCCCTCTCAGTAATAAAATTCTGCGAAATCAACGTAGAAATATTTTCTAAAACCTTAAAAGGGCTAGAACAAACTTCCTCATGGCAACTTTATCTACTCCTGACAAGCACCGTGCTCTAAGCAGCTCTTTTCCTTCATCTCTGCTCTTCCAGGTTACGGTCAGTTTCCTCTCCTCGCCCCCTCCACTGTTGTACAATGTAACACTGTACAAAACAATATAGCCATCAACACCTCCTTCTTCTCCTCTCCGACTCCCACAGCTTCGAAGTAGACGTGTGGACAAAATGAAGGGATTTCTTCCGAAATGTTCTCTGTCATAGATGCTGTTGTTCAGACCCTGTCAGGGTGATTCAGGCTTCAGTGTTTTGATTAAAAGTAAAGATAGCTACACTGTGGACAAAAGGTATGGAAATAGATCTCTTGTAAGATTAATCACACTTTCGGATTGAGCAAATGCTTCATTTTCAATGACTGCATCATTTGTAACGTGGCTTTTGTGCCATATCATCACGCATACAGACCTGTTCACGCTTGGTTGTTGAATCTCCATAGTAATGGCTTGAGCATCAGTTGTCTTTATTCAATCTTATCTAAAATAATAATAATAAAACACTTGGTTACACTAAGGAAAAAAATCCTATAAAATGCTTGAATGTTTGTGCTATTATATCAGAGAATGTTTACCAATATTCCTTTAGGCAATACCTCCTTCTTAGTTGTTCTGTTCAGTTAATAAGTATACATCTGAAGAAGGCATATTCAATCAGTAGTTGTGCTTAATTCACTCCCGAGCATTAAGGAGAAGACTAAAAGTGTAAAATTTCCAGAAGTTAAGGGCGATAGAGTGGAAAGTCAGAACGCTTGAATCCAAATCCCACTTTTATAGCTTGCTAAATATTTGATCCCAGGGAAGGTACTCAGTTATTCTGGACTTTACATTCCCCACAAGGACATTAATAACTCCTACATTGTCTTCCTCGTAAAAATTTTGTGAAGATAAACTGGTCTGTAAGAAGAGGAAGAAACTATTACACTTATATAATGCTTACTTGCCAAGCACTTCACATAGTCACTCATTTAATCCTTACAATAATCCCATTTTACAAGAAATCACATCACTGAGAGGTTAAAGGATTTGCTTATAAAAGGTGGAGCTGGCACTCAAACAGAGGCAGAATCCATGCATTTACCTCCATATGATAATCAGTTATACAAAGGGCGCTACTAAAATGTTTCAATGAATTAAAGGAGGGAAGAACTTTTGTTCACCTTCGCCCACTTTTAATGGAAATGTGGTGAGGGGAAGACCAATGTCTGCAATATTTTTAGTGCACATAATTCAAATGATTTTCCTAGATTAATAGCATTAAAATTTCATGTTTTGTGGTTTTCTCACAAAGTTATGATGCTTTGGACTTATTAGACTTAAAAAATATCATATATTTATGCAACAATTCCACATTTTCCTCTTGAATTTGCATTCCAACAAATTAAAATAATTTTTCAATATCCCGGCAATACAAAGCGCTGAACTCAAGGGAATCTAGCATCTCTTGCTTTCTGCCTGCCTCTATAAAGCAGGCAAAAACTTGAAAACCAGAGGCACCAGCAAACTTCCAGCCAACAAAGGCAGTCATTATGTTTTCTGCACTTAGGAGCTTTTACTCTGCCAGGCAGATACAGAGAGCACTGATCTCCTTCCAAGTCCCAAACCTCTTCACTTCCTCTTTCTCCTTCTCTCTGTCTAGGGCCTTTTGAGCGAGATGGCCAATAAGCCCCTTGTTTCCCATCTCTGCAGGAACAAGTGGGTGCTCCTCTCAGTGTCCACCAAACCATAAGTCCTTTGAGGATACAGGAAGACATCCACCAATCTCAAGATCAAAATGCAACAAAAGGAAATCTGCAAGCAAAGGAGAGGCTGCCCACCACCCCGTTCTCTTACAAAAATGGCAGAATCTCTGGGGAGAGCAAGCAGTTTACTTCTGCATGGTATATATACTTACCAAAGGTTCAAGAATACTTAATTTTACTTTTAAAAATGCTCTAATTGTATAATAAACTACACTATTAGGAACTGGATACTTTGATACATATCCTCTCTCTGAACTTCATAGTAATCCTTCTATTCACATTAGTAGGAGCCAGCAATAGGATTTGAACTCATGTCCAGCAGACTCCAAGGCTCCTGCCCTTTCCTTAACAACAGACTGTCCCTGACTGGATTCCAGGGATCACGGAGTAGTCATTTATGATCATATTTTCTTAATTAGTTTATTCTACATTCTAAAATATGTGTAATTCTACATTTCCAGGCAAACAACACAAAAAAGATCTAGAGAACGGTAGGGAAATATTTTTTCTTAATTTTTCAGGCTTTTATCATGAAAAGCAACACATCCACTCCAAACACACTCTCCCCCTTTGATTTTGTGACTCCTGTAATGTTTCCCTGGCCCCAACTGGTAGGAAGGGGCATTTGGGTAAACCCAGAGAGGGCTGTCAACAGATAAAAAATCAACAGAAAAGATCAATTTGAAAATAAAATGGTTGAAGATGGAATTGACCACTGGAAAATCAGAGTAGCCGTCTCTTTTTAACATGTCAGCATGCTGTTCTCCAGCCTATAATTTGCCTGCATTGTCCAACAAAGTAGGAACGCCCAAGGGAACAGGACCTTATCACCTCTCTTGCCAACCTCTCTTGCCTTGTCCCTACTCCCAAGGACAAGCCAGCGGAATTCAATCCCAAAGATAAGAGTTTAGTCCTGCTACCTCTGAACTGGCCCTGGGCCAACACAACAACCCTGGCATCTGTCGCTCCCCTCCACATGGCTGCTTCCATGAAGAAAACATTCCTCATCATGCAGTAGGAACTGGGTCATCACAATTAATAACCCACCAGTTAAAAGAATGGGCTCTGCATTCTCTTCCAAGTGTGAGGGTATCCTGTGATACAGGGTAAAGTGTCCACAGCAATATTTTTCCTTAACAGGGAGGTGGTGGGGTGAGGTGCTTGATCCCCAAGAAAGTCCATCAGGAAAAGAAGGCCAGCTTAAGAGCATTTCATGTTGCCCAACAAGTCTAACTTAAATCAGGAATGGTTAATACTTATAGGTATAATATCTATCATTAGTTATTCAGGAAAGCAACATGGGAAGTCACTACCAGGTCAGATGGCCCAAAGCATGCAAGTCAATTAAGCAGCAGAATGAAGGTGACAGGAAGCAAGAGTGTTGCCCAAAGAAGTTGACATGCCCAGTGTGACTGGATATGAAACAAGCCTCCTGATAGCTGAATGTGTTTTGAAATACTTGTAAACTACTTGGGTAAACATCTCCCATTCTTGTGATAAACGGAAATTACCAAGGAAAAATATACTAAACCACTCAACCAAAATAAAACTTGATGAAGAATGGTAACATCCACAATACTGAATGTCCTTGGAGCTCTTTGATCTGTGCTTTTCTAAATTTGGCTCAAGGCCCCATTAAAACCAAGGAGTTTATGTTTGGGCCAATAAATAGAGCCAATAAAAGTCACTCTTGGACCAGGAATGGGTGGAACATAGGTCATCAATGGTGTTTGGTGATTGTGAATGCTGACAGTAGTACTGCTAAGTATATACAGCTCCCTTTACACCCTAGATGAGAAGGGCCAGTAGCACCTAAGAGAGAAAACAAGAGCAAAACCTACCCCGAGCCCCAGCATTGAAATTTTATTTGGCAAATACGCATTGAGCATCTACTAGGTGCCAGACGGAGCTTAAGCAGGACGCAGATGAATAAGAAATAGACCCAGCCCATGCGACTCCAGACTAGAAGGAAGTCAGTTATGTGCCCCCAGCCATGATACAGGTCATACTGTGATGAGGGCTAAGCAGAAGAAAGAGTAATTAACTCTATGTGGAAAGATTCTAGAAGACTTTACAGAGGAAGTGCTATTTAGTTGAACCATAAGGAATGAGTGAAAAAACAAACAGCCAGAAAAGGGTGGTATTCTGAGCAGAGGATACAAGCTAAGTAAGTCACAGAAGAGCTGAGGGGCAGAGGCAGCTGGGGAGAGAGTGCTAGAATGATGACATGGAAGGAATTCAAGGCCTGAGGCTGGAAAGGTAACTCAGGACAGACTGCAAATGGTCTGTGATGACTTGTGACACATGCACTTGACCTTATTTTGTAGGCAGGGAATTGTAAGCATTTTATATATTTATATTTAATTTGTAATTTTTATATTTGAAATATTTATATTGTCAAGTGATTCTTAGGAGGAACTTGAATGCATAGAACAAAGGGACGTGATGTTTTATTAGTGAAATTTTTTTTTCCACACCGCGTGGCTTGTGGGATCTTAGTTCCATGACCAGGATTTGAACCCGCGCCTTCGGCAGTGAAGGCGCAGAGTCCTACCCACTGGACCGCCAGGGAATTTCCTACATTTGCTTATTCTTATATCAACTAATGAGAAAAAATATAATCGTTTGCACATCAATCAAGATTTTTTTTTCTAGTGCAAGTGACAGATAACCCCATCCAAACTAACTCAGGGAAGAAAAACAAAAAGTGAGAGAGGAGAAAGATTTATTGACTCGTGTAAATCCAGAAGTGGTTCTGGGATTCCAGAATCAGTTGACTGAAGGAATACCACCAAATACCATCAAAGCTGTCTGTCCATTTCTCATCTCCATGTCCCTCTCCATGGAGGGGCATGGAGAATGGTGGCTGCTCCATTCTCAAGATGGGCTTCCTCCCTGTGGCAGTCCCTGGCAGATCCAGGCTTATAACCATATTCACAAGTTGCAATCTCCTTCCTAACAGGACCCAACACAATCTCAGAACTAAGCCTCAGTGGCCTGGCCTGACTCACATGCCCATCCCTGGCCCTGTCACTGCGCCCTGGACCATGGTACACACTGAATGGTCACAGTGGGTCCTGCGTCCCCCCAGAGTCTCCATGGATTCAGAGTGGAGACAGATGGTCTCAGAGGAAAACTGAGGTGCCATTACCTGGAGAAGAAGGAAAGATGCTGGGCAGGTTAAAATAACAGTCTACTCTAATTTGCAAATAGTATGCAAACATTTTATAGTTGGGTTAAGGAATGACAATTGCAGGCTTATATCAGCCTTAACATCTAGTTTGCTTCTGTATTTTATTTTATTTGCATGGTATTGAGAAAATCCTGATTCACATAGGTGAGCAGTTCCAAATAGTAACTTTTTCAAACAGTGTACCTGGAACACTTAGGATACTCTTTAATTAAATTTTTGCCGAAGTTTAAAAGCAGGCTGTAAGTTTGAGTAATACAAAATTCCATTTCAAAGTTTACTTACCTAAACTGTGAAGAGGCTCCTCTGCTAATTTAAGTGTTCGCTGGGAAGAGGTTTTTCAGATATATCTGCAGCATGTGATGAGAAATTCAACAATATCATTTTCATTTATTTTTTATTTACTTTTATTGAAGTATAATTGATGTATAATATTATACAGGTTACAGGTGATTCATAACTTTTAAAGGTTATACTCCATTTATAGTTATTATAAAATATTGGCTATATTCCCTGTGTTGTTCATTATATCCATGTAGATTATTTTATACCCAATAATTTGTACCTTAATCCCCTACCCCTATATTGCCCCTTCCCTACCCCTCCTGGTAACCACTAGTTTATTCTCTATATCTGTGAGTCTGCTTCTTTTTTGTTATATTCACTAGTTTGTTATATTTTTTAGATTCTACATGTAAGTGATATCATACAGTATTCGTCTTTCTCTGTCTGACTTATTTCATTTATAAGTCAGACAGAGAAAGACAAATGCCCTCCAAGTCCATCCGTGATGCTGCAAATGGCATTATTTCATTCTTTTTTATGGCTGATTAGTATTCCATTGTGTGTGTGTATATGTATGTGTGTGTGTGTGTGTCTGTGTATATATATATATATATATATATATATATATATATATATATATATATATATACCACATCTTCTTTATCCCTTCATCTGTTGATGAACACTTAGACTGCTTCCATATCTTGGCAATTGTAAATAATGCTGCCATGAACATTAGGGTGTGTGTATCTTTTCAAATTAGTGTTTTCATTTTTTTCAGATATGTACCCAGCAGTGGAATTCCTGGATCATATTATAGTTCTATTTTTAGTTTCTTGAGAAACCTCCATACTGTTTTCTATAATGGCTGCACCAATTTATATTCCCAACAACAGTGCAGGATGGTTCCCTTTTCTCCACATCCTTGCCAACATTTATTTGTGTTCTTTTGGATGATAGCCATTCAATATCATTTTTTTTAAAACTCAGATATCTCAGTAACTGTGGTTCAAAGATTGAACACAGTAAAATAAATGTCTTGCAATCTGAGTCACAATTTTAAGTTTCATCTTAACTGCTGACAGGTTATCAACAATGGTAGGCGTGGTGATACTGCAACCCCACATGGCCAGACTGAACTCATTCAGCTTATTAAAAAACAGCGGCAAGCTGGTGCAACTCTGTTGTATCAAAGCACTGTTTTGCTAAGTTTCTTTTCAAAAAAATTAATTAGTGATTTCTTGTCTCATTTGAAATAGGAAAAATAACTCCTTACCCTAAGACAGTGGATAAATGTTACCAGGAAAAAAATTCTGGCACTCACAACCTATTATGTTCCAAATAGCTTTGGAAATCTGAAATTTAGAGATCATGTCCTATTAAACTGACACTGTAGAGAGTACTATTAACCACTGTTTAAAAGATGCTATCTCCTTAAGAGCTAAGCCTGCTCTACTCAACCTGCCAGTGCCTTTTCTAAAATCACATTTCAGCAAAGTAGTTCCTCAGCACTTTGTAGCAGCACTGTGGCCATTCTACACTGTTTTCTCTTGGTGTGGATGGCATGCTTCCTTTCCTAGACTGAAAGCCCCAAAGTGCTGGGGCTTTGTCTTATTGTGTGCTTTCTCCCCATAGAGCTTAGTATAATATATACTATGAGCTTAGTGTCATGTTTGATATGAGGCAGACTAGATAAATGTTATATATATTTTTTAAATGTGGTTTTAATTTACAACAAAATTAAAGGAGAATATTTGTCTAGCCATTGTTTCGAATAAAATTTGTGAGATTAAAAGGTTTGATACCTTTATTAATAGCAGACAAAACAATAAACCAGAAATGTACTTCCTTTAGAGAAATGTTCTCTAATTGAGCTCCCTATGTTTTGAAGGCTGCTTTGGCCACATGCACACTCATACTCCTCACCACTCATTCATTCATGAAACAATTACTATGTACACACTACGTGATAATGTATGTCTTAGTTGCTGAGGATGTTTTAAAAAGGCATAGAACACGGTCCTTGACCTCAGGAGTTTAGTCGGGAGAATCCTAAAAACGAATTATCATAATGCCACCTGATACGTGCCATAATAGAGATATGAATATTACGTGCTGTTGACGAGGCTCTCTCAGGTTGCCAGGAAAAGAGACGTGCTCTGGTGACTTGGGTGAATGTGGTGTGTTGTAAGGATACATGAGGAAGTGGGGAAGAGCAGGAAGCAGTTTTAGCAGCTGCCTGACGGAGCTGGGAATGTCACTCAGGACATAGTATACCTCCAGCCACCTGTTTTTCTTGACATTGCTTCAGCAGTGGGCATCTGTTGCTCCCTCTCTATTGCTCTGCCCATATGGTGACTCAGCTACACTCTGCCTCTGCTTTCTCTGCTTGTACTATCAAATACTTTCTGTATTTCTTTTCTCTACTCCACTACTCCTGTTTTGTTGTGGCTCCCACTGCCGTGTAGACAGGACTTTTGGACTCCTCTCTGGGTGTCTGCCCATTTCTGCCCAACCTTTTGGCTTAGTCCCCCCAATAGGTCTCAAATTCAAATTGTGTGAAAGAGGCTTTGTTTGATTGGCCAGTCATCATCCAGGATACAGTGACCACGTTGGGTGGAGTTCTTGCATCAGCCAGTCTCATTGGCTACTGGACATCCCAGGTACAACTGCCTTTGGCTCAAGCATCAATTCTCTGTTCAGTCCACTGTAGCCAGGGAAGCAGGGCTCCGGTTTACATCATGTCAACCCATGCATAGAGCACTGTCTGCAGCAGCTTGTGTCACAAGAGGGTGTGCTTCATCCTGGCAATCACATCAACTGACTTTTCTGCAGAACGATGTCCTAGTGTATTGTTTGCCATCTTGAGTTTGACTATTTCAACTGTTCAACTTTTCTACAAATAATGTCAGACAAAATGTTATAACAATTATAACTTGTTAGTACATTTTAAAAAGTTATTTTAAACACATAAGAATTAAAACTATTTGAATACCCCACAAGAAAAAAATAGTTGAAAAAATTATATTTATAAGAAGGAATATTATACAGCCTTCCAAAAGATCATGATTTGGAGAATATATGATGACAAAGAAAAATGCTGACTGATATAATGTTAAATAAAAATTAGTACATATAAATTATATAGTATTATTAGTGAATTAATTATACATTCAGCTCTGAAATTGAGAGAGAATAAACTGGAAAGATGAGTTAACAGGAACTCTGGATGGTGGGGTGATGTGTGCGTTTAAAAGTTCTTTCATATGCATTTTTGTATTTCTCAACATTTCAAAGGTAAAAAAAACAAAAAACCCACACAACTGTAAGATACATAAAGCAGTATAAAAGACCACCCTTACCTAGTAGGTAAAGCCCATAAATTGGTTTGACAAAAAATACAAGATCCTTTGGATCCTGCTTCCAGTAAAAAGTGAGATTTCCTTTCTTATTCATGACCCATAACAGCTAAGAAAACAAAGATGACAATGAAATCAAAAGCATGACAGAATAATGGGATACATGGTGGCTAATTATGCATCCTGTGCTGTAGTATTCTTAGGAGGATGTCTGGGTTGTCAAAATATAGTTCTTGCTTGCCCCAATCATTTATTCATAGACCACAATGGAATAGGTTTCAGGGGATGCAAAATGGGAGACAGCGAGTCTATGAACAACTGTAATCCCAAGCGAAAAAGTACTAACAGAAGATAATGCGAAGGAGGGCAAAGACCCCGAAAAGATGGCTAATTCTGCCTGTGAGAGTGAAGGAAGAATTTAGAAAGTTGCTGACATTTGATGTGAGCCTTAAGAAATATTAATTGAATTTTCAAGGGAGCTGAATAAAGGGCACCTTACTTCTATTCCTGAATTCTAAACTGGAATGGAATAGAAGAATGAAATAGAAGAATAGGGTAGGTGGGATACCAAGCTATCACCTTTACTTGATGAAGTTGATAGTGAAGAATAAGGCTGTCTGACTTCAGGTAAGTGGATTTCCAATTCTAAACCCGGAATTAGACAGATTTATCCATGCAGTCACCAGAATTGCATTACCACACAGGCTTTCTGATGGAGGGCAAGACTCCTATAAAATCTACAACAGGAGAATCAGAGCAGAACACATATTCTCAGCAGACAGGTTCACCACCACCCCCACAAAAAAAAAAAAAAAAAAGGAGAGGAGAGGCTGAAATGTACATGCTCTGCGCAGCGGGTTGAATGGTGACCCCTTCCCCACCCACTCACCCCTCACCGCAAAAGACGTGTCCACTCAGAATCTGTGACTTGACCTTACTTGGAAAAAGGCTTCTTCACATATGTAATTAAATTTAAGATCTTGAAATGAGATCATCCTGGGGTAGGCTGGTCCCTAAATCAAATGGCAAGTGGCCTTAAAAGAAAAGGGCAGAAGACAGAGAAAAGATGGTCAGAGATTGTAGTGATGCATCTACAAGCCAAGGACCACCAAGGATTTGGGCGACCACCAGAAGTGGGGAGAGGGGCACTGGACAGGTTGTTCCTCAGTCTCCAGAAGGAACCAAACCTGTCCACACCTTGTTTTTAGACTTCTGGCCTCCAAAACTGCAAAAGAATAAACTTCTATTGTTTTAAGCCGCTCGATTTGTGCTAATTTGTTACAATTCTGAGAGACTAATACACTCCGTTTCTTCTTCTAAACTCAGCCATCTGTGAGTAGAGAGAGGAGGGCGAGGCCAGATTATTTCCCTAGTGGAGCTTTCTCCACATAAAAGGAAATATTATGAATGGGAAAGACACATCTTCCCCTAAAATTTGTCCCCTAAAATAATAATAAAAGCTGTTAACATTTTTTGAGTGCTTGTCATACCAGCTATTGTTTTGAGTAGTTTCATAAAGAATACAGTAGAGGACTGTGGACAGGAAGGGACTTCCAAGCCAAGGGGAAAACTCTGTGGGGTTTTCCCAACCCATACACTTCCTCCTCTGTTCCTATATGACTTCCACCCATTTCATGGGCATTTGGCCCAGGGCTGCTGGGATTTACAACCTTGGGTCCCACATCCTCTATTCACAGAGATAGGAGAGCGTTTGTTTAATTATAAAATTTCTGTAAATACCATATAATGCTTATGAAAAAATTGATGTATTAGTCTCCAGAGAAACAGAACCAAAGGCCGCTAATTTAAATGTTAATCTGATCTTTAAAATATCTTCACGGCAACATCTAGACCAATGTTGCACCAGACAACTTGTGTGCCATAGCCTAGCCAAGTTAACATGTAAAATTAACCCTCACAATGGGCTTTTTTTTTTTGATTTATGTTTTCTTTTAAATTGTAGTAAAATATATACAACATAAAATTTACCATGCTAATCATTTTTAAGCATACAATTCAGTGACATTGAGTACATTCACATTGCTGTGCAGAACTTTCTTCATCTTGCCAAACTGAAACCCTGTGCTTATTAAACAGTAACTCCCCATTTCCCCTCCCCCAGCCCCAAGCAACAACCATTCTACTTTCTGTCTCTATGAATTTGACTATCTAAGTACCTCACAGAAGTGGAATCATACAGGCTTTGTCCTTTTGTGACTGGCTAATTTCACTTCAAGGTATCTTCAAGGTTCACCTGTGTTTCAGTGTATGACAGAATTCCCTTCTTTTTTTTTTTTTCTTGTGGTACGCGGGCCTCTCACTGTTGTGGCCTCTCCCATTGTGGAGCGCAGGCTCCGGATGCACAGGCTCAGCGGCCATAGCTCACGGGCCCAGCCGCTCCGCAGCATGTGGGATCCTCCCAGACCGGGGCACAAACCCGTGTCCCCTGCATCGGCAGGCGGACCCTCAACCACTGCACCACCAGGGAAGCCCCACATTCCCTTCTTTTTTATGACTGAGTAATATCCCACTGTATGTACATACCACGTTGTGTTTCTTTGTTCATCTATCAGTGGACACTTGGGTTGCTTCTACCTTTTGGTTATTGTGCATAATGTTGCTATGAACATGAGTGTGCAAATTTCTGTTTGAGACCCTGCATTGAATTCTTTTGAATACCTAGAAGTAGAATTACTTGGTCATACGGTGATTCTGTTTAATTTTTTGAGGAACCGCCATACCATTTTCCACAGTGGCTACACCATTTTACTATGATCTAGTCATCATTTTCAAACTGGTTTCAGGAGACAGGATTAACAGTTGCTTAAGGTAACACATACGCATTAATGCTCAGACTGTAGCCACACACACACCCGAAAGTGAACCAAGCATTCAACAAGCAACCAAAATAAATTATGGATACTGCACGTTGACTATCCAGCCTTCTTTCAGTCTTTCTTCTTCCCTAAGAGAATTCTAATTTTATTCAGTCACTTTTCTTCCCTCTACAGTGTCATGTGCCTCAGGGGAAACTAACCTTATTTCCAGGAATGGGTCTGATTGGTCTCAGGTGAATATTGCCCTGTCAGGAGTTAGGCCGTCCTTAGGCATGTGGCTCAGTTTGGACCAATAAAATGAGAGTGAAATTGGTAGTGGGGCTTCTGGAAAATTGTGCCTCATTCCTGGGAAAGTACCATAAGAAGAGACCCTTTCGCTTCTTCCTCTAGACCTTGTCATTTCTGCATGTAATTCTTGGAATTGCTTTAGCCAGGCTGCCACTAACATGAAGGTAAAGCCAATATCAACCATGGAACAGTGGAAGAGAATGTAGGTCCTTCATGTTAACATCACTGAAATGCTGAATTAACTCACTCTGGAGCCCATCCTACACACGTTGGTCTACTCGATGACAGAACAAGCTGGTAAAAATATCTGGCCTTCCATGAAAAAGTAATGTGGTTATAAATATGTGAATCATGAAAACACAGAAAAGGATAAAGGAGGACAATATATAAATTGCTCACTATCCCACTGTATTAGTCAGGGTTCTTGGTTGCGAGCATCAGAAACCAACGCTGCTTCATTTAAGTAGAAAAGTAATGTGTCGGAAGGATTATTAAGGAGCTGACAAATCCAAAGGCAGGAGAACCAGTATTCCTTCCCATGGGATCCAGTACCAAGCTCATCCCAAGGTACCAGATGACACCAATGGAGTCAGAAGCCCCACAGCCACTGCCACCATCATCGTTTCTGCTGTCACTAGCACCACCCCCATCATTGTTCCACTATCATCACCTCCACTCCCACTGTGATGATCTGCTTGCTGACTGTCCAAATGTCAAACCATGGCTGGGACTTGAGGATGCACGTCAAGAGCCTAGGGAACCAAATTTAAGGAGGCACATACTCTCAGGGTCATACAAATGCAAATCAGCACTTCCAGGACTTTGAAAATGCATGCCTCCTTAAATTTTACACTCTAGCACCCTATATGCCTCACTTGCCTCACCTTACCCCAGGTCCTGTGTCACACACCCAAGTTTTGAAGTTTCAGGTGGAAGCTTCAATGTACAAGCCCAGTTCATAGGACCACACCCTGGTTGCTAGGCATTGAGCAAGGAAGGGTTTCCCCTTTCAGCTTCCACAGACAACTAGGGCAAGGTACCCTACCAAAACTCAACACAGTGGGGAATTGCCCCCAACCAGGAATCACCTCCAAGATAATCATAGTTACCACAGTTTGGAGGCAGTGCTTTCAGGCTTTCTTCCATGCATATACACTGGGGGTGAGTGCAAAAAATGATTTTATATTTCTTAGTTTTTTGTTCTTAGAAAAGAATATTCTAGGTGGAATTTACCCAAGATTTTCTCCTAACCAGCATCATACCCTGGTGTCTGAACTATATCACCCCTGCAATATGTGACTCTGAAATAAAAAAATTAAGTCGATCATATGTTAGATTTACACTCTTATTACTAATATTTGATCATTGACCAATTACCCAAGTTGTTAATTCTTTTCTAAAATCATTGTGGTTTGCCTTTGAAAGTCCTGTCATAGATATTTAAGTTGTTATAGGCAAGAGGATTGACAACCCCAAACACCCCATACCCACAAGCATGCTCTTGACAAAATCCTATCTAAAGATCAAAATACTATAAAAGAAACCCAGAGTGTGCTGGCTGATTTCACTTTAAAAGTGTTACTTATAGAAAGAGGAAAAGCTTTTGAAGTGTAAGCAGTTTAACATGGAGAGAAAATAGATAGTCAAACAAACCATAAATGGAAGGAAACTATAGAACAATGTGATTTTCAAACTTGCTTTTCGGGGTAACTTCTTCTTTTAAACGGTTCACTTTAAATGTACTTAGTTTAATCTTTCTCAAAGCATGGTCCGAAGTCACTTTTTTTTAAAATTTCACTTTCTTTAATGGTAAAAAAAAATTACCCAGGCCTTATCTGCAGGCTTACTTGTAGTTTTACTTTGTCTTCATAAAGCTGATTCAGCTGACAGTTGCTAAGGTGATGGCCTTTTTACAAGACATTTTATTTATGGAGCATAGTTAAAGGAGAGGCATATTTTACTTGAGACTTTCTAGAAAAACGATACTTGCATTTGCCATATATGTCACTCCGGGTCAAATTTTAAACACAGGGGAACTAATAGATATTGTTGTGACTTAATTAAATTAAGGACAAATGTACTCTGTAAACAAAAGCTTTAAAGTTTCCTAGCTGGTGGCTGTTTTTTGCATCCCTTTACTCTTTGACTGCTTAAGACTGTGAAACTCAGGCTTCATCAGTGGCCTCTAAGATTTAAAGAAATATATTTTGTATTACATGGCTCAAGAAGCAGACATAAGTAGTCAAAATAAGAATCACTTTTTTAAAAAATCACTTAACAAGAGTTCTTTTTTAATTTTTGTTTTAATTTACTTGAAATTTCCTTGAGCCAAAAACATCCTACTAGTTGAATTAGTTTTATGTTTGCACAGTTGTTTACCATAGATTGTTGTTGTTGTTCTTGTTGTTATTAAAGGAATCACTGAAAATGGTAAGAATATCCGGAACGATAAACCCAAAGCCACTTTCTGGGCAGAACTACTTGCCCTACATTCAATGTTGCTAAGCCTCTGTATTTCTTGAGGGAAATATATGCATAGCTCACCACCTCTAATTCCCATCTTCCTACCCAAAAGCTACTAATGTGAGGTTGATAGGCAGAGCTTTTCTATCTACTTATCCTCAGGCACAGGCATATGATGTAATGGGACAAAACAGGAAGGCTGCGAGGGCTTCTGGGTAGGTTTTCCTCACTTCTAAAGGAGACACAAGACAGAGCCATTCCATTTTTCTCCTCTGGACTTTGTCATTTATAAGTAAAGGCTGAAACTGTCGTGGACAACTTGTTAAAATGTGCACAAAAACTGAACATGCTGGGAACACAGAGTGGAAAGCTGAATACAAGAAAAACCTAGGTCCATGATGGCATTGCTAAGCAGATGAAATAACGCTGTAATCACTTTTCCTCCAAACTTCTTATTCTGTGAGATAATGTATCCTTATTGTTTAAGCAACTTGGAGTTGAATTTTCTGTTATTTAAGCCAAAAGCACCCTAACTGATTGTGACAGATTGCAAAAATGGCCATAGTTCTTCACCCCTCCCAGTTATCTACAGCCTATGCAAAATGCAGCTTGGCCTCTCCTTCTATCAGGAGGCAATTTCTCCACTCCTTGAATCTGAGCGGGGCTTGTGACTTGCTTTGGACAATGTTGAAAAGTTCAGAGCCTGGGCCTAAAGAGGCTTTGCATAATTGCCTTCTCACTTATGGAATCCTGCTGCCACCATATAAAGAAGCCCAGGCTAGCCTATGGAGGAGGAGAAACACTGTGGAGAGTAACTCAGTTTTCCCAGCCACCTCTACTGAGCCACCAAACTGTCCTCACCAACCCATGAGCTGATCACAGATACATAAATGACCTCAGCCAAGATCAGCCAAGCCAGCCCAGACCAGCCTTTCAGCTATCCCAGCCCAAACTGCCAGCTACAAAACTAAGCATTAAATTAGTGGTTGTTATTTTAAGCCACTATGTTGTGGGATTATTTGTCCCCTAGCAAAAGCTAACTGATACATGGATAAAAGTAAAATTACAGATGGTTGCTAAGAACAACAACTTCCCTTAACCACATGTTTCATTAAGCAGTCTTTGAATATATATGTCTTGGTATTAGAAAGGATACATATGTGTGCTGTCAAAATTAAGTCATTAAATATATAGTACATGTGAGACTCTTGCACAGTTGTGGAAATGGAATAATTGAAGACAATACTGGCATCCTACCTTCACTTCCTATTTTTGACCTGTTGTAAGGTTATCCCTATTAACTGCAGAGGAAGGGAGTATCAAGAAAGGCTGCACGGATAGGGTTTAGTAGCAGTATGTTTACAGGAAAAAAAATTATATAAATTCCATACTTCTATTTGTTAACCATAAAGTATGTATGTGTTCGTTAGTGCAATAACTGATGCTGAAGGGGTTGGTCGTATATAATATTAAAAACTATATTTGGTTTTGCAGTGTAAAAAAAAAGAAAGAAAGGGTGCACAGAATCTGAAACCATTTATATATGGCAGCAGAAAACCATCTTTGTATATATCTACAAATCCAATATTTCCTTCCTAATCCCTTGGGAGGGCATTGAAGGTAGACTGCATTCTTCATGCACTCCCTAATCAAATGCAGAACTAGGCAACTTAGAAACCTTCTGAGTAGTGGGGACAGCCAACATGCAATCAAATGAATCATGAAATCTTAGAGCAGAAACTAGCCTCAGAGAATACCTAGTTCAACTCCCCTACACAACACAGTCTTCTCCATAACATCCAATTCCATTCAGTGATCATTTACTGGGCCCCTCCTGTGTGCAAGTCACTAAGCAGCAGAGAATACAAGAAAAGGAATGCACATCCCTGCCTTCTAGGAGATTACTACCCAGTAGGAAAGATAAGGTACTTACAGATGAGGCCCAAAAGCAAACTGTTACAGAGACTTAAATACTAGCCTTTGTGAAGTCAAAAGGAAGAGCAATCTCTCCTATAGCAGAAGTAGGAAAGAGGTGACATTGGATAGCGGCCTTGATATGAATTGAATATCCTTGACAATGGAATAGAGGAGGAAGTCTCAGATGGAGGAAACATGATGAGCATAGATATGGATGGGAAAAAACAATAGACCAGTGTATCAGGGGCATCAGATACTGAAAATAATCTTTAAGCATTGATTTGGTGAACATTCTGGACTTTTACCTTCCAAACATGTCCTTCTCCTGTTTTCTTCATGTAAGTAAATGGCATGTTCATTCACCCAGATGTTCCAGCCCAAAGCTAGAAGGTGTCCTTGATTTGTTTCCTTCCCTCAAACCTCATATCTAAACCAACATAAAGTCCAGGCAATTCTAACCACCAAGATACGTCTAGAATCCAGCTCCTTCTCACCACCTCTATCACCACCAGCCAAGACTAGTCCATAGTTTTCCATAGCATCCTCCTCATTTAGCTTCTTACCTCCATTCTTTAACTCTTTCCAGTTTATTCCCCACACAGCAGCCTGAGTGAGCTTTGTAAAATGTAAATTATTTCATATCACCCCCTCCAATAATTCCTCTCCAGTAGTTTCCTGTCGCACGGGGGATAAAATCCAAACTTCTTACCATAAAATCAAAACTCCAAGGGCTTGTAGGATCTGACTTCTGCCTTGTCTGATATCTCCTACTGCTTTCCCACTTGCCCTTATGCCTCAGCCACACTGATCCTTCTTCAACAATTCGAGATCCTTCTCTCCTTAAGGCCTTTGTAGGCTCTATTCCCTCTACCTGGAGTGCAGATCCATGGCTTGTCCACTTACTTCATTCAAGCCTCTTCTCAAATTTTCTCTCTCCAAAGACGCCTTGCCTGACCATCTAAAAGAGGCCCCACCTCCATCACCCTCTATCCTTTTAACCTGTTTAATTTTCTTATCATCACCTGTAATTACATTATATATTCACTTGTTGATTTATTTCTTGTCTGTATTACTATTAATTTCCTATTGCTGTTGTAACAAATTACCACAAACGTGGTGCCTTGAACAAGACAAATTTATTATCTTAGAGTTCTGGAGGTCGAAAATCTGAAATGGGCCTCAATGGGCTACAATCAAGATATCAGCAGGGCTGTGTTCCTTCTGGAGAATTTGTTTCCTTGCTTTTGTCATCTTACAGCAGCCATTGCATTCCTTGGCATTTGTCCCCCTTCCATCTCCAAAGTCAGTGATGGCGGGTCAAGTCCTGCTCACATGGCATCACTCTGACACTCATTCTTCTGCCTTCTTCCATCTTTTAAGGCCTTTTGTTATTACATTGGGTCCACCTGGATAATCCATAATATTTTAAAGCCATTTTATTAGCAACCTCAATTCCATCTGCAGCCTTAATTCCCCCTTGCCACGTAACCTAATATATTCACCGGTTCCAGGGATTCAAATGTGGACATCTTTGGGGGGACATTATTTGGGCTACCACCCTCCATACATACCGGAATATCAATGTCACTGGGGGCCAGAACCAGGTCTTTGTCACCATTCTCCTGCACCTGGCACATAGCAATGTATATTGGTCCACATATGTTTGTGAAATGAATTCTTGAATGCAACGTACTGTTATAAGAGCTTTATATGTATCATCCTAATTTCACCTTCGCAACTATTCTATGAAGTAAGAGCAGTTATTATCCCTTTTACATTTGAGAAAACGGAGGCCCAGAGAAGTTAAGTAATTCGACTAAGGTCACATAGTAAGTGCCAGAGGCCAAGGCACAAACTAAAGCAAACTCTAAGGCCTTTGCTCTAACCACTGTACTACCACTCCCTCATAAGGGAGTCATGGAAAAGGAAAGGTGGGCCCTCCTAGTATCTGCCTTGAATAAACCAACTGGCTAGTCTAAGTGGAAAGCTCAGGGAGAATACCATCGTCCTTCACACAAGACTATGGAGTCTCTGTCTTGATACAACTCATGAAGACAAACTCAGTAATTTGAGGGGAAGCTTATTTCAATCTTTCTACCAGGTCTGGTTTTCTTCCAACTAATTACAGCTACCCACAGGTTCCTGAGGATATGTTCAAGCTGAATGCAAACTCTTTTGTTTTTCCTGAGTGGGCCTCCCACGTAGAATCACTGTCTGCTTTCTTACTGTGGTGAACTGGATTGGGCATTGAAGAAACTAAGGGACCAAACACCACCTTTGCTTCAAGGCTAGATCAAAGCCAGCCTCAGCAACGAACTTCTGTAGCCTTTCCTCTGAATCTCACCTTAGTCTTGCCCAAAGACCAAAGACTCCTCCACACAGACGATACCCCTTGCCCCCAAACTCAGGACCCAGAATGCTTCAGAGGAGGGAGAGTGAGAGACTCTTATAATCATTTCCCTCCATTTCTCCCCAAATTTCCATCTCCCAGGCCAAGAGAGGGGGTGGGTGAGGCATTGTATGTTTGATGAATACCAGGGCCCCTCCCTCAGGAGTCTGGAAAGGAGAACCGAGAGTGGGTTGCCAACAGTCAGTACTTTTCTTTTTCTGGCAAATAATCCAGAAAATGGATAATTCCCACAAACACAATCAAGTTAGCAATCCATGTACAATTTGGCAATATGCTTGTTAGTCACATAATAACTTAAATTGCTTGTGGGATTTTTAAAGGAAAAATTACTAATTTTGATGTTTCTTGGAGACAAATTTTTCAAAGAATTTTGAGGCAAAATAAGACTAAGGTCAAAGTATTATCTCTAGGTCTGTGTCATAACAGCTGCTCTGAGTACATTATCTCCCCTTTAATGATCCAACTACCATATCCACACATCCTCAGTCTACCTATCTATCTACCTATCTCTCTCTCTAGGTCTATTTGTCTCTCACAACCTTCTCAACCTTGTACACATATCCATTTATATAGATACATACATACTTCCTCCTAGTTTTTCGCTATTATCCAGGAATTCTCCCAGTCCTCCTCCTTCACGCTGTCCTGCTCTCTACTCCACAGATAATTCCACTCACATAATGACAGCACTGGAATTATCCAGTTTGATTATAATTATTCAATTATTCATTGAATGCTGTCTATGTAGATTGTTATCATTTCCTACACACCAGCTGGTATCCCAGCTCCAACACTTACTATCTATGTGGCTTCAGGCAAATTATTTAACTTCTCTGAACCTCTGTTTCTGCATCTGAAACTGGCATAATGATGGTACCTACCCCATGCTCAGTACTGAGCATCAACTATGAACCTGACCTTATTGTAGGTGCTAAGGATACAGCAATAAAAAAGGATGAGGGACTAAGCCCGTGCGCCACAACTTCTAGAGCCTGCGAACCACAACTACTGAGCTCACACCCCACAACTACTGAAGCCGATGCACCTAGAGCCCGTGCTCCGCAACAAGAGAAGCCACCACAATGAGAAGCCCGAGCACTACATCGAAGAGTAGGCCCTGCTCGCCGCAACTAGAGAAAGCCCACATGCAGAAACAAAGACCCAACGCAGCCATTAATTAATTAATTAATTAATTAATTAATTTTAAAAAGATGAAATCCCTGCTCTCAGGACACTTACATTCCAGCAAGGAGGAAATGAGTCTCAAGTAAACAAAAAAAGGTAATTTCAGAGAAGTGCTATTAAAGGTAATACACAGTAATATGATATAAATTTAGTGGGAAGGTGATAGCCAGCTTCAAAGATGGCCACTGATGACCATCACCTCCCAGTATTCCTGTCTTTGTATACATACATATACAGGTGATAAAAGACATTGCAGCTTCTACCGTGCTCTCTCTTGGATCACTTACTCTTGGGGAAGCCAGCTGCTGTGTTGTGAGAACATTCGAATGGCGTCATGGATAGTACTATGGCAAGGTGGTGATGAAAGGAGCCTCTTGTCAATAGCCAGTGCTGACCTTGCCAATAGCCAATGTCTACCTGCCATGTTGAAAGTGATGACTGCAGCCCCAGAAAACTCATAAGAGTCTCCAAGCCATAACCAGTAAGCCAAGCTGCTCTGGAATTCTGACCCACAAAAACTATGTGACTATAATTTTTATTGTGGTTTTTTAAGCTACTAAGATTTGAAGTCATTTGTAACACAGCAGTAGATGATTAATACAGGGAGTTTTAGACAAGATGATCATGAAAGGCTTCAGTGAGCTTCACTGAGCTTGGGTTATTGTGAGGATTAAATAAATAAGGTGCACAAAATGCTTAGCATGGGGTCAGGCTTTTAGTACCTGCTCCGTAAACATCAGCTATGGTTATTTTTATTATTTATGGTGAGATTAGTCTTCAACCAACACCCTCATATTACAGACGAGGACCTTGGGACCTAGAGACTTTCAGACATTTGTCCATATCACACAAAGCTACTGTCAGCCAACCCACGTCTGAGGGCTGGGTCTCCTAGCTTCTGCTAGAACCTGAGCCAGACTTCTTTCTTCTTATACACTCCGTCTCTTCCTTCCTTGCACAAAATCTAAGGAGGACGTGACGAGTCTGCATACAGATTAAGACTCTACTGAGTCGGCCCTACCATCCGCAGTCGACAGAGCAGGGGACAGAGAGAAAGTGAGTGTGGTGTGTGCAGGAGAAGCTATTCAATGGCTCCCGGGGGCAGTGGAGGTGGGGTTCCTTCAGAAAGCAATGGCCAGGGACTTCCCTGGTGGCACAGTGGTTTAGACTCTGTGCTCCCAATGCAGGGGGCCTGGGTTCGATCCCTGGTCAGGGAACTAGATCCCACATGCATGCAGCAACTAAGAGTTCGCATGCCGCAACTAAGGAGCCCTACTGCCACAACTAAGACCTGGCGCAACCAAATAAATAAATAAATATTTAAAAAAAAAGAAAAAGAAAAGAAAGCAATGGCCATGGCCAGATGAGCATTTCTGAATTGATGTGAAATGCTCTCTTCTTTACTAATCACCACTGGAAATCCAGCAGCTGTTTTTAATATTTTGATGCTAATCACCTGAAAGGCCATGGTGAGGAGGAAAGAGAGGAAGGCATATTGTCTGCACAGCCCATGAGCCTATTAGTGCCTCAGCCTAAAAGGTCTTACAACAGGCTGGATCCCATATGCTGCTGTTCTTATCCTGCTGTGAGGTCAAGGATATGGCCCACTTTTCTCTCTTGATGGCCGTCACACCCATTCTCTCCCTGGGCGTTCTGTCCTCCTCTCCACCCCCATGACCAGCTGTGGAGTAGCACGTGTCCCCCACTCCTCCCTCTTTCCTTGTAGCCTTCAAAGATAAGCTCACAGGCCCTGCTTATTTTAAAGAGTTCACTGCTATTCACTGTAGAGAAACAGATATCTAACAGGCAAAGAAAATAACGAAAGACAGGGAAATTACAAAGACTACAGAATCTTTCAACATGACCATGTCACTCCCTTACTTAAAACCTTTGGGTCACTTCCCATCACCTACGGAACAAATCCCAAGCTCTTTAAGGAGGCACACAAAGTTCTCCAAGACCTTGTCTGCGTTCAAATCTCTACTCTGTACTTGCCAGCCGTGTGCCCCGAGCAAGTTACTTATTTCTTTGTGCCTCATTTCCTTCTGATGTAAAAAGGGAATAATAATATAGGGTTGTTGTGAGAATTAAATGAGTTAATATATGTAAAACCATAGGTCAGTATCTGACACATAGTAAGTGTTCAAGAAATGTAATCTATTACTATTACTATTATGATAATGAAGAACATCTCTGCAACCTGTCCATTACTCCTTGTCTTACAGTTGCTTGAAGTCCCCTCACATATGTTACCATGCTGTTAATCACCTCTGTGCTAATTTGCTCAATTCCCCTGTATCTAGACAAACTTTACCCTCCCCCAAGCCTGGCTCACATCTGAGTCTTTAGAGAAGATTCTACTCAAGGAAGCCTCTTTGGGAAGCATTCTATAACCATCTTCTCATCACCACACACAGGCTCAGGTATCTTCTTCTTTTTTTTTTTTCAAAAGATTAAGTATCAATACTTTAATTTATGATATAATGTTAATTTTTATATTAATGTAATTTACATAATATTCTTGAAATAACAGAATATAAAACTGACCAGTGCCAAGGGCTAAGGGTTGGGTGGAGGTGGAAGGGAAATGGGTGTGGGTATAAAAGGGCAATGCAAGGAATCCCTGTGGTGATGGAAAAGTTCTATACCATGATTACCTCAGTGCTAATATTCTGGTTGTGATATTGTACTACAGTTTTGCAAGATTTAATCACTGAAGGAATTGGGTGGAGTGTGCACAGGATCTCTCACTATTTCTCACAATTGTATATTAAAAAAAATTTTATTTTATATCGGAGTATAGTTGATTAACAATGATGTGTTAGTTACAGGTGTACATCAAAGTGATTCAGTTATACCCATACAAGTATCCAGTCTTTTTCAAATTCTTTTCCCATTTAGGTTATTACAGAATATTGAGCCAAGTTCCCTGTGCTGTACAGGTCCTTGTTGGTTATCTATTTTAAATATAGTAGTGTGTACATGTTAATCCCAAACTCCCAATCTATCCCTCCCCACCCAACCCTTTCCCCCTGGTAACCATAAGTTCTCTCTCTAAGTCTGTGACATGTATCTTCTTCTGTATTCCTATAACGTCCTAATCATACCTCCATCAAGAATATATGTGTATGCTTTAATTATCTAGAGCTGCATAACAACATATCCCAACACTTAATGACTTCAAACAACAGCCATTTTATTTGCTCACAATTTTATGGGTCAAGCATTTAGGTTAAGCTTGGTTGGGTGGTTCTTCTGCTCCATATGGCATCAGCTGAGGTCATTCACTCAGCTGCATTCATTTAGCCACTGGACTGAATAGAAGGCCCATGAAGGGTCCACTCACATGTGTAGTGCCTCAGGGGTCCTCTCACATTCTTGCTCCATGTGGCTAGCTTGGGCTTCCTCACAGCATGGTGGTCTTAGAGTAGATTGGCTCCTTACATGGTGGCTGTCTTCCAAGAAGAAGCATTTTAAGTGGCAAAAGCCAAAGCTGTAGCTCTCTTAAGGCCCAAGCTTGGAAGTTACTTCCACCACATTCTACTGGTCAAAGCTAGTGATAGGACAAGCTCAAATTCAAGAGAAGGAATAAAAAGAATGTACAGCCATCTTGAAGTCACCACGACAAGTCCCTCTCCCAATAAGATCCTGAGGTCCTTGAAGGCAAAGAAAGAATTCTATTAGTCTTGGTACCCCCAGCACCTAACTGGAAGGGGTGCCTTGTATAGAGTAAGTACTTAACAAGTTGATGTGTGAACTCCCACATAAACATGGAAAGCTCTAGAAGCAGATGAGCTGGCTTAACAAAACCCTCAAGGCAGCTCCTCTGAGACCTGCCAAAGCCTCCCACCCACGACCTCTGCTTCTCATCACAACCATCTTCAGTTCATTCCCAGCACGACAAGATGTGCAAGCAATGCCAAAGTCACTAATCAAGTACCAGTGTCTTTAACTGGCTTTAACACAGATAAAGGGCAGAAGTGAAAGAAGTTAGTGTAGTTGGAATATTCTACATGCCTATCTAAAGGAGAGATAAACTATGAAATGTATCTGTGTAAACATTTTCAACTCTAGTGCTATGGGGATACAGAACATCCCCAACTGAAAGGACTCTCAATTCTCCCTGTTTGGGAAAAACCCTCCCCCAAACCTCATGCAAACAACAATAAAAATCAGTGTCTAGCCCATGAGGCTCACTCCTGAATTCCCTAAAGAAAGCCCTACTGCTTTTGCCTATGGCTCAGGGCAGCAGCCTGAGATTATAACAAGAATGCCAACCTTCCAAGACCAGGCGCCAGGGGCAGAGCCATGGGGAAGGGAGGGTATGGGGGTGAGTCAGCTCAGATCACCAGCAATTATCTGTAGAGAGAATGTGCAGGTCTTGTCTGCAGCCAGCATGGGTACAGTCACTCAATTTTTAATGAGCAAACCACTGGGAGGAAAACAAATACAGCTTTAAATATCTGAGTAAGCAGGTCGGCTTCTCTGTTCATCTTAGTGGCCCACGTCTTCTCCAATGGGATCGATCAGGTCCATTCCTAACCTGGGATTCCAAGCAGCTGGAGGTACCTGAGAGGAGCATCCACAGACAGAGCCCACCTGGCACTCAGCAGAGGTAGAGAAGCAGCTCTCCTTCCCTCACTGTAGTTGGGGACAACTTGACAGAGGCCAGCTATCCTGCAGAGAATCACTTATACAAGTTAGGAGTGTTCCGGATGTATGAAAAAGTGACCCATTTAGCAACTCTCTGGAATCCCTGAGAGTGATAATTGTTGCCCAAGTCACCATCTTGTCTTCTTATGAGGCAACCTAGGGTGTAGAAGACAGTGTGGAGGCAGAGAAAATACAGACCACTTTTCCTTCACATCATAAGCCAGGAAGAATCCTGGAAGATTTAACATGTAGTAAGGCAGGTGAGGGAGGGGCCATGTTTCATATTCCTCAGGTTGCCATGTTCCTTTTCCAGTGCCCTTCATTTCCCCTCAGAAACAAGGTATAAAGTAAGAGCCCCATGCCAAACATCGGTGTTTCCAACCAACAGATATCTAGTGAGCACCTACAACATATCAGGCCCCATTCCAGGCTGGAGATAGCAAAAAGAACCTAAGAGACAAGATGTCTGCTTTATTGGAATTTTCCAACAAGAAAATAAAACATCAATTTCAGCTCATGATAAGTGACACGAAGAGAATAAACTAGGAGAGTGGGAAGTGTGATAGAGAATGGCTTCTTTAGGTAGAGAACACGTTTCTGAAAAGGTAACATTTGGAGCTAGGCCTTCAGTGATGACACAGAGAGAGCCATAATCTGGGAGAGAAGAGCCCCATCAAGAGGGAACAGCAAGTGCAGCCTTGAGACAGAAATGAGCTTGGTGTCTTAAAGGCCCAGAATGAAGGCCAATGAAAAATAAGAAACACAATGTGAGATAGACTACATTGTGCAGGGGCTACATCATGCAGGGCCTTGAATATCATAGTAAAGCATTTGGATTTTATTTTACTCCATATTCTGCCTAAATATTACTACTCCTGGTTCTTTAGCACTACAGTGCTTTATTTATCAGAGACGTGGATGTTACAAAACAGAGGTCCTCAAAATGTGGTGCCCAGACCAATAACACTGGTATCACTCTGGGAATTTATTAAAAATGCAAACCACTGAAACAAAAATTCTGAAGGTGAGGTCCACCAATCTGTGTTTAGTAAGCCCTCCAGGTGATTCTGAAGCATGGTAGTTTGAGAACCACTGCTCCAGAGAAAATAACTTTCTAGACTGCCAAAACTTCCTTAAGAACAACACATTGTTAAAGAAGACAAGAAAATGTGCATTATATGTTTTAGTGTGGTTCCTATCTTAAAAAAAAAAAAGGAAATAAAAACAGTATATGGTCTTTTCTGGATAATTCATGATCCTCATCGTGTGGACTCTGACATGTTCTTAGGGTCTACAAAAGCTGATAAAGCTGCTTGTTCCTATACTTATTGGCCTGAGATGACTATTCTTTGTGAGTTTTTCTGCTTGCTTTTTATAGCTGCTCTATAGCTTTCTTTGTTCTTAGGTATTGGCTTTACTTAATAGTAGTGGAACAATGAAATAAGAAATAGACATACCCAAATATAAGTGCAAATTTTTATTAGATTCATAAGACATAAAATTACTTTGTCAGTTGCTATGAAGTCTTCAAAATGCTTACTCTCAAATTTTGTACTTAACTTTTCTCAGACCATGGCACTGACATAAAAAAACAATGAAAAGTTTTATGTATGTTTAATTGAAGTCCTGCAGGGTGAAGACAGAGATAATGGAACAGAAATATGACTTGAAGAGGTAATAGCTGAGGCTTTTCCAAAACTTATTACATGTATCAACTGACAGATTCAAGAAATCCAAAACTGAAAATAAAGTAAAACCTAGTTACTTTAAAGTAAATCTGCTAAAGACCATAAACAAAGAAAATATCTTAAAAGCAGCCAGAGGGAGAATACAGACTACCATCAAAGGAACAATAATTAAACTGACAGCTAATTTCTCAACAGCAACACTGGAAGCCAAAAGACAATGGAATAACAGCTTCAAAGTGCTGGAAGAAAATAACTGCCAACTTTCACACCTTTGTAAAGTCGAAAAATCCTAAGTTGAGCCATCGTAAGTCAGGAACCATATATATACTTATTACATTATACTTATTAAATGCTCAACCTCATTAATGATCAGATAAATGCAATTAATACCTCAATGACGTTCTACTACAAACTCACCACAATGGTTAAAATTCAAATGACTGACAACACCAAATGTTGATGAGGATAATTAGCACATACACCGTTGGTAGAAACGTAAACTGGCATGATCACTTTGAAAAACTATTTGGTGATATTTACTAAGTAGGGATATATATGTGCATTCTGTATAACCCAGGAATTCCACTTCTAGGCTTATATTCACTAAAAATGCATATACATCCTGGAGGAAGGATATAAGTGCCTTATGAGTCTGAGGGTATATAGTGGGGACAAGATATTTGAAGAGATTATAAAAGTACAAGACAGTCTTTTAGTGCTTTTTCTCTGCTCCTGTGAGACTTTGAATAGAAAAGCTTTGCGACTGAATGTTTTAGAAATGCTTGGTCATCTGGGAGCCTTTAAGGTATGGGTCAGTACTCTGAATATCGGACCTGAATTCAAAATCCTGCCTTTTTTCTTTTCTAGCTGTGTGAATTGGGCAAATTCCTTAACTTCCTTGGGACTCATTTATAAAATGGAAACTGTTATAAAGCTGAAATTAAAGTGCTAACTAGTGCACCTGTTAAGATACTTTTCCCTTCTCCCAAGACAGTTACAGAGAAAAGGAACTAGGATTTGCCCAAAAGTCTGGACTTTAGGCAAGAAGGAGTCAGGGGATCTGTGAGAGTACAACAGGTATAAGAGTAGGAAAGATATTTAAGACAATGGAATTGGGGGACAAGAGGAGATGAGTCACAAAAACAGACTAAGAAACTACATGCAGATGCTGAGAACAGAAAGGAAGGTTGGCTTCATAGTCCTCTGAGCTACCAAACCAAGATTCTTTCAATTAACCATGACCAGCAATGGTCAAGTGGCTCTAGGAATGAAGAATGGAAGTGTGGTGGGACAAGACATTAGACAAGGCATTATATAACTCCTCCTTTGTGTGCACACACAACAGGCAAGAGTGTTTTTGTAATTTCATCTGGACTCCCATAGCACCCTTTACGTTCCTCTGTTCTAGCATATGTAAGGTGACAAATAATAAGTTGCATTTCTGTCCGTTTGCCACTACACTCTGAATTTCTGAAAAATAAAGACAGGGTAGTACTTGTCTTTGAACCCAAGTACCTAACAGAGCGACTAGAATAAGAGGCTTCCAATAAATATTGAATGAATGAATAGACAAATGAAAGAGTCTATGGTGTCATTTCGCTTGCAAGGATCAGAGATCTGGAACTGCACGCCACCTATGAAAACTCACCAAACAGAGCACACTGAATCTCCTTCCCAGTCCCCTTCGGCCTCATCCACACTTCGCCACCACCAACTTCTTCCCAATCGTGCAGGGAGAAGCCTGGAGCCTAAGGGTACATTTCCTGGCTTCTTTTATTTCACCAAAAGTATTCCATTAGTTGACTGATATTTACCTGAACGTTGCTTCTATTTTATTCTCCAGATCTGGATGAGACTAGATTCTTGACAGTGACTATGACAAAACGATGTTGCCTTCCTCATGATCTGCCCCTGCCTCCATTCTTTACTTTTGGTTGAATAACTGGGGTTAGGTCTCAAGGTAGTCCAAGTGGAGAAATACAGTGCCTGGTCCAGAAGAAAATGTCCTATCCTCAGAAAGAGCTGCAGGACTTGGCTAAGATGTACCAGCATGAACTAGGGGGGACACATGTGGGAATGAGTTCAAGGATGATAAACAGGAGAGGAAGGAGGGGAGCAGGATACAAAGGCGAGGGAGGCGTTGTTGACTTGGGAACCCCCTTAAAGTTAGGATGACTGTATTTCTGAATGGCTCCTTGAAGCTTGGACATGATGCCTTACAGTAAGTTACAGGGAGAGGCTGCAGTACAATGGCAGAAAATTGAAGAAGGGGTTGGAATGCTCAGGGAGACAGAAATGTTCAAACAACATTTATGTGAGACTTATGCTTCCCGGGAGGATTCAGAGGACATTTCCCTGCTTTAGGCAATAAGGAGTATGTCAGTCAGGGGCAACTACATCTCTGAGAAGCTTAGAGATGACTGTCCACTGTAGGCCAGGGTGAGAAGAGGTGACTCTGCCATATAATTGGGCTCCATATTCTCCATGGGAATGATGGGATTTCAGAATAATAAAGGCCGGAGGTCAGTGCTTAACCATCAGAGTCAAGGTGAACATAAACCACAACAAGCCCAGAGGGACAACCAGAGTGCCTCTACCCACAAGGGTTTTGATGATGGCTAATAGACCATGGTGTTCCTGGGACTGGGATAGACGATCAGCCAGTAAAGGCATTACACGACTGCATAACAAGAAAAAAAAAAAGTCAAGAGCTATCAAGGAGAATGCTGGGCTTCCCTGGTGGCGCAGTGGTTGGGGGTCCACCTGCCGATGCAGGGGACACGGGTTCGTGCCCCCGTCCGGGAATATCCCGCGTGCCGCGGAGTGGCTGGGCCCGTGAGCCATGGCCGCTGGGCCTGCGCGTCTGGAGCCTGTGCTCTGCGACGGGAGAGGCCACGGCGGTGAGAGGCCCGTGTACCGCAAAAAAAAAAAAAAAAAAAAAAAAAGGAGAATGCTGATGTGCCCATAATCTCCAGATCTGAGTCAGTTCTCAGACCCCAAACCTGGGTTCCCTTGAGAAAGGATCCTGCAATGTCTCCCACACTAGTGAAGTTTTTAGGGATTCAATGATCATTAGATCATTAGATCAGGATATCCCCTGCCAGATAATGAACAAGTTATTACACTTTGGGCTTACTACTACAAAGAAAGAAATCCAATGCTTGGTAAGCCCCTTTTGGTTTTGGATAAACATAACCTATAGTAGGGAATACTGCTCCAACATATGTACTGGGTGATTTAAGACATTCATGGTTTTGAATGGGGCCCAGAACAAGAGAGGGCTCTGCAGTAGATCCAGGCTGCCGTGCAAGGTGCCCTTGGTTCATATGATCTGGCAGATCCAACAATGCCAGAGATATCTGTGATGGATAGGGATGCTGTGTAGAGTCTTTGGCAAGCCCCAATAGGAGAGCCATAGGATAGACTCCTACGGTTCCTCTGGAGCCACCTTCTTGAGAAGAGAATGAACTTCTGTTTGGAAAACAGCTCCTAACAAGTTACAGGGCCATATTAGAGACTGACATTGCTCCCTCCAGCAACTGCTTCAATCTTTTTTTTTTTTTTTTGCTTCTCTTTATACCTAATTTCTTGAAAAAAATATCTACATCTCCACTATCTCCACTTATTCTTTTTCCACTCTGTTTTGAAACTATGCCAAATTAGGTTTTCATCCCCACAATTCCACTAAAACTGCTTTTGTGAAACTCATCAATGACTTCCATATTCCAAATTCAATGACTAATTTTAAGTCCTCTTTGTACTTGATTTCTCAGCAGCATCTGACCCAATTGGATATGCCCTTCTTGAAATAGCTTCTCCCCTTGTTCTCTGGGACTTTCCTCTTTCTTCCTGTCTCACTGGTTCCTCTTCATCACCTTGGCTGGTTCTTCTCATATCCCCAACCACTAATGCTGGGGTTCCCAAGGCTCAGCCCCAGGTTGCTTTCTGTTCCACCTATACTCTCTCTTCCTAGGTGACCTTATCCCATCCATAGTTTCAATTTTTTTTATGTGCTTCCCACTCCCCAATTTATACTTCTAACCCTATCCTCCCTGCTGAACTCCAGGCTCATGTATCCAACAGTCTATTAGACTTCTCTACTAGGCATCTGATAGACTTAATTCCAAAGCCAAATTCTGGCTCCCCTATCTCCAAACCTGTTCCTCCACCAGGCTTCCCCATCTTAGTAAACAATAGGTCTATTCCTCCAGCTGCTCTGACCGAAGACCTTGACTCATCTTTGCTTCTTTCTTTACAGGCTCACATTCCATTCATCAGAAAATCTTGCCAGTTATTCCTTCAAAAAATTTAGAATCTGGTAAATCCTTAGTCTAAGCTACCATCATCTCTTGCTTAGATTATCGAATCCTGTTTTCATGCTTCCATCTTTGCCCTATTCAATTTATTTTAAAAGCAGCAGCCAGAAGGATCCTGTCCCACTTCTACTGAAAACCCTCCACAAGCTTCCCACCTCCTTCAGGGTAAAATCCTAAGTCCTTGCGGTGACCCACAAAGCCCCACAAGGTCTGCACTGCCTCTGCTCCGGATTCCCTCTGACCTCACTGCCTACCATTTTCCCTGAGCCCTCTCTGGATGCTCCTTTTGTCTTGGACGTGCTTCCTTCAGTCAGCCTCAGGGCTCACTCCCTCACTTCTGCTCCAACTCCACTTCCTCAGAGATACTACTCCTTTCCATCTCCTGGAGCCCTCTATATTTCTCTTCCTAGCAGGTCTCACTAGTTGATAGATTATACAACACGTTAATTTTATTGTCTGGCCCACCCCAGTAGATTGTAAGTTCTGGGAGAGCAATAGCTTGTTTGATTTCTTTGTCCTCAGCCCTTAGAACAGTGGCTGGAATAAGATAAATGCTCAATAGATTTTTGTTGAGTGCATGAATAAATAGCAAGTCTTTTGTAAATCCTAGGGTATAGGAGGGGAAATGTAGATAAAAAATGCTTAAGACTTATGTACACAATGGGATATTACTGAGCCATAAAAAAGAATGAAATCTTGCTGTTTGCAACAACATGGATGGACCTAGAGGGTATTGTGCTAAGTGAAATAAATCAGACAGAGAAAGACAAATATTGCATGATTTCACTTGTATGTGGAATCTAAAAAACAAAACAAACAAAACAGATACAGACTCATAGATACAGAGAAACTGGTGGTCGCTAGAGGGAAAGGTACATTGAAATAGGTGAAAGGGATCCAGAGGTACAAACTTCCAGTTATAAAATAAACAAGTCATGGGGATGTAATATATAGCCCAGAGAATAGAGTCAATAATATTGTAATAATTTTGTATGGTGACTGATGGTTACTAGACTCATCCTGGTGATCAATTTCTAATGTATATAAATGTCAAATCACTATGTTGCACACCTGAAACTAATATATTATACATCAACTATACTTCAATTTAAAAATTAAAAAAAAATAGAAGTCAAAAAACTGTTTAAAAACAAATGACTAAGACTTTTAGAAGCTCCCAGTTTGGTACGCTTCCCCACAGCATAGGATATATACCTTCGTAGGTCACAACAAATAGTTTTAACCAGAAAAGTGTAATCAAGCATACCAAAAACTGGTTTTATTGCTTTTGCTGGTCTGAACTTAGGATATAAACTTGTTTTGGAGATTTGACACAGATCCATTTGCTATAGCAAATTCAGACGTAAACACCCTAATCCACATATATTTTCTTCTCCCCTGTGAAGTCCCACGTGGCCAGGTCTGGACTCACAGACACCAAGAGTTTCCTAGATGCCTGAGTGCCACCATCCACCCCCCTCAAAAGTCCCCCCTACCCTCGTTCAGCAGAACCTGAAATTACACAATTTACAATTCATTGACCTCTGATAAAAGCAAGTCACGCCCCAAGGAGAGCTGCAAACAAAAGCGTTCCTGAGCCAGATTCCTTGTTGACACTGGTCTCTGGTTACACCCCAGGCATAAAAACGGAGGAAATTCAGTCTTCAAAGCTAGTGCATCCCCACTTTTGTCTGTCCCCAGTGGAATCCCTTCCCCCACTCCATCTTCCCCATGAGGCACACTCTGGGAGTTCAAAAACACAAATGCTGCCGGGGATTTTCAGGTTACACAGGATAGATGATAGATAGATAGACAGATGATAGATAGATCGATCCAAAGTAACTTATAGGTCCCGGCTCATGTTACTTGCCTTGGCAAGGGTTTAAAGCCTTAAACAATTCCTCTCAAGTATGCCCTGCTGTGAATCCCCTTTCCTGTTCATAAACCTTTCTTGGCCCAGACCCCAGGAGTCACCTTTCAGAAGAATCTGGCCACTCCCAGCACGCCCTCTTTCAGTCTCCTCACAAAGCAGAGACTTTTCCCAAGGGACCGGGTCCACCCCACAGGGGCAAGGCCACAAGGCTGACATCTCACGGGTAATTACCTTGTCCCCAGAATTCCAGAGAGGGCTCTCCTCGGACCCTTCTCAGTGTCCTGGACTGTGAGTCTCCTGTTTGCTTGGGGCCGGGTCAGGGGCCTGGATGAAGCACCACCCTCTTTACACACCATCAGCAGATTTCACTCATCAACCCTGACTTCTGTTCTCTTGGCCTCACCAACCTTCTCAACACAGTGTCACAGAGCCAGGGACCAGGGGTAAGATACAGTGGTACTTGTCACTCCCAGTTTGGGCTGGTTTGGTCCATCTATGCTAACCAAACGAATCATTTTTACAGAAGCCCAGAAAGTGGAGGCCAACGTGCTAAAGGGCAAAGAGCCTGTTAGGGTCAGAGATGCGGCAGGAATCTCCTCCACCTTACAGACCCAGACCAGGTTCCTCCTGTGGCACCAGCCTCTTCACTTACATTCTTCAGAGTTTCTCTCTTCCTGTTCCTCTCTCTCGTCCTACTTTTGAATCTTCCTTAGGGAGTTTTTTCTTCCAGAGTTTCCATCCAAACCCAGCCCACAGGCACATCTCAGTAACTTCCCCTTGTCCTACTTCAAAGCGCACAGCTCTGTTCCCCCAGCATCCTCAGCCCACTTGTTGGGCTCAGAGCCTCCACTGCTCCCTTCTTGCCTTTTCTATCGTAAAGAATTTTGGAGTTCTTAACGCATGTTTATGTACCGCACCTCACTGATGTTCACAAAACATCTTGTGAAGATGGGGAAGTGGGTTCTTTTCTTTATTTTCACAGGTGCTGGGGTTGAGATGCCAAGTAAGGGTCTCATCCACAACCACCCAGTGGGTGAGTCACAGAGCCCAGGGGTAAGGTCTTCATTCCCCATCTCCTCTTCTAAAGGTCTTTCATGTTCCATCTTGTCTCCCTCCATGGAGTGGTTCCCAGGACACCATCCTCACCCAACAGTTTCCTGTACACACATTCACTCCCCTGGACTCTGTCACCTGTCAGCTTCCAAGTTTCCAAATGTGTATATTTCTATTATTTCCTAGACATCTCCACACTTGGATGACACTTCAAGAGCCCTACACTTCCCTAAGTACGCCTACCTCACTTACCATAGCATGCTGTCAGCTTAAGGGTTAAGCGTCTGAAATCAGACAGACCCTTACCCGTGTTCTGGCTCTGCTTCTTACCTTCAGTGTGACGTTAGTCAAGTTATTTAACCTCTGAGAGCCTCAATCCCTTCATTTGTACACTGAGAGGATGACTATCTCATGGGGCAGCTGTGAAGATTAAATAAGGATATGGTGGCACATAGTAAGTACGCAGTTAAACAGTAACTATCATCTTCATCATCATCATCATCAGTATCTCTTACCTGAGATGGCAGGAGTCTCCTCACCATTCTCTTGCCCCCAAGTATGCTACACCCCAGCTCCCCTCTACACCTCTACCATCACCCCCAGCACCCCACCCCAGGTCCAGGCTGTCTACAGGTTACCTTTCAAAAATACATATGCCTAGAAGAAAAATTAAGGAAATTTTAAGGAAATGTTTGCTTCCATACAAATACAAGGAAAAAGAATAAAAATTAATTAATTTTAAAAACTGAAATTTCACTACACACTCCCACTCCTCACCTCCCATCTCCCACCCCCCCAAAAAAAAACCCATTTGCAAATTCTGACCAGATTTTTCATTAGGAAACATATCACTCCCCAGATAAAAATGAAACAATCTCCCACCACACCTTCAAGAAACAGACTGGGCTGTAGCTCTATCAAGCCACTCAGTAGTCCCCAAACAGCAGGCCCTTGCTGTAGAGGTTAAGAACCTGGGCTCTGGGGATCAGATCCCAGCTCTCCCACTCTCTAGCGTGCAGCTGTGGGCAAGCAGCATAACCTTGTTCTGCCTCAATTTCCTCTTGATTAAAATAGGGATAAAATCTGCCCCAAAACTTTCATGTGAGAATTCAATGAGATAATCCATGAAAAATAGTTGGCAGGGGGCTGCACACAACAAACTCTCAACAAGTGCTAGGCACTCTTACTATTATTATTGTTCATATGCCTTTTCCCTTTGTCTGTGCTAGTTCCACAGGATCCCATCGCCACCACTAGCTCCTCACTTCCTGTTTGTCTAGGCATCTGCAAGACACCTCCTCTGTGAAGCCCTTCTGGATTGATGCTTCTGAATTCCCTTTGTGGCAGGTACATATCCTTTTCTCTATAGCCCTTTTCACTCTGGCCTATCTGCATTTTTTTTTTTGCCTAGAGGTCTCCTTTGCTACGTCACAAGCATCTTGAAGAAGACGAGTTTCTTGCCCATTGCAAGAGAGAAGGTGAGAAGAGAGGAAGAAGATGGTGGGGGGAAGAGGGAAGGTGGGAAGTAATGCTGATGCCTGAGCTGTAAACTCTCCAAATTTTAATGGTTTACCTTAACCAAAACTTATAATGTTAAAAAGCATTATATTGACCCATAGATTCTCAGTATTATCCTCCCAATAAATATTTTTAAATATTTAAGAACCTCCATTTACGTTGTATCACATCTGCCTCCAACTCCACCCCTCAGACTAGAATCCACTTGAGGGAGGGTGCCATTCTGGTGCCACGCTTTCCTAACATTCTCTTTTTAAATGGTTCTTGTAAAAGAAATCGTTAATTGTTATGAATTTGTTTATCATATCTATTCTTCTTTATCCAAAGATCCTGGTCTAACAGCAAGCTGCTTTGCCTTGGAAGAATATGCTGTGCAGGGGGAAGAACCACAGAAGCCAAGGCTGCGAGAGCCGTAAATGCACAAACCTGCACCTAGCCTCTGCGAGACTCATAACACACACTCACAACAGAAATTCTGGCCCCAAAGACCAAGACATTTTATTTGCCATTATATATGTTCTTTCCAGGAATTAAATGCCTCATGGCAAATGAGAAAGAAATAGTTTTCCCACATCACCATCTTCCCCTCTCATCATCTCCACCAAATTCATACTTTCCACGTATTTATTAAAAATTGGGGCTATGGGGACTTTCCTGGTGGTCCAGTGGTTGAGAGTCCGCCTTTCAGTGCAGGGGACACGGGTTCAGTCCCTGGTCAGAGCACTAAGATCCCACATGCAACTAAGCCTGTGTACTGCAACTACTGAGCCCCGCACTCTGGAGCCTGTGCGCCACAACTAGAAAGGAGCCCACACATTGCAACGAAGAGTCAGCTTGCCGCAATGAAAGCTCCCACATGCCACAACGAAGATCCTGCGTGCCACAACTAAGACCCAACGCAGCCAAATTAATTAATTAAATTTTTTAAATGTTCATTTAAAAAAACTTGGGGCTATAGTTTATACAAACAGCCCAAAGCAAATGAGGAAAACTCAACATCTCCTGGAAATGATACTTCTGCATTTTACAAAAAAATAAATACATCTCATATCCTCTTTTGTTTGTCATGGCACCAAAGAAAGAGAGAGAGAGAGAAAGTCTAGATTCTGTTCATTTGAATCTGGAATGCAAATGACAGACACCAGCCTTCCCATCTCACAATGAATGCCTTGGAGAATGGTGATGTGCCAGGGGTGGGGGAAGAGCTGTTTTTAAAGAACCAAAGCAAAATTGCAGAAACTGGAACGCCCAAATGTTTGCAGTGTCTAAACTGGCCGAGAAACTGGTGTGAAAGCCCACAGCCCAAGCTTGCAGGTACCTGAGTGGCCCGGAAGTACAGAGCTCTCTGGGCTGAATACTGTGAACTGTAGGTGCAGGTTACAGATGGGAGGTTTGGCTCTGGGAACATGCCAAGTACATAACAAAACTCAATTGAAGGGAGCCAAGTGTAAGATCATAACCCGAACTTGAATACAGGAGGCAGCGAATTCCATAGGATTTAGGTATAAAAGGAGAATTGTAATATTTTTCCTTAAAAGTTAATTTAAATACTGAGTAGGAGAAGGTAGCACCATATTTACTTTTCACTGAGTACATTTTCATGATAGAGTCAGCCTTACAGAAACAAAATTCTCTTGCATGTCATTTAGTTCTCCAAGCATTATATCAGAATCAGTCCTAGCTTCATCAAAATAAAAACAGATTAACTTTGTTTAAAGAATGTTTATAGAAACTTGTATATTTGAAGTCCAAGTGTAAAATGAAGCAGCCAGGAATATCCTAAGACTAAAACAACACAGTTCTAACTTAGATCACAGTTTTGCCTCCAGATTTAATCTCCAGATTGACTTATACTTGTGGAATGGATTGGGAAAGATGAGAAAGGAATGAATATTGATGAATGAATGATGAATATATTTTTTTTAATATTATCTCATTTAAAAATGAATATTTTTTAAGCCTTTACAAAATGCTAGACTTTGTTGAGATTCCTTACAAACATCTCTGATCCTTACAACAGTCCCATGAGATAGGTATTATTATTTCTATCTTACTGATGAGGATACTGAAGCTCAGAGAAGCTAAGTAACTTACCCAAGATCACACAGCCAGTGAATGGCAGAGACAAAATTCAAATGTTTATACTTAGGATTTTTCCTTGCCACATTTAATAAGAGCCTTTATATATATCACTGGTTATTGCAGAGAGTATGATGCAGACATTGGTATTAATGAAACTTCTTAAAGTGAGGTGATTTGGGATCAGATTTTACTACTCATTAGAGAAGAATTTCTGGGAAGGTGTTTATGTACTGTATTTTTTAATGTGTCAAAATTTGAACTTGGGATTTATACTCCAATTTGCAATATTTTAAAAATATCATCTCCTCTAATTTAGAGATACTTTCACGTTTTCCTTTTTTATTTTATTTTTTTGATCTAGTTCTGGAATTATAAGTGAAAAAAGAAATCCTAATTTAGCATGTTCTCTGCACTTCCAATTTTTTTAGCCATTACTAGTAGCTCCTATATACACAAACACATGAGAAATCTCTAAAGTAAATTTTCAGTTTTGAAATAAACAGCTGATCACATCAAAGAAAAGTAGGCACTGGAAGACACTTTCTAGAAAACAGTATTAATATATAATTATTTTAGGAGAAACTATGACTCTGTTAACACCCCCTCCTAAATTAAATGACCTAATCAGATCACTTAGAGAAATAAGTGCTTTTCCGTGCCCTACCCTAAGCTCATATTGCTATTTAACCTGCTTTTAAACAAACAAGAATTTTTAAACACTTTCTATCCTTTAAACAAATGTTCTTTGCTTGGCTAAATGACAATGTTCCAGAAATGCCTACCACAGAAGCATAAAAAACCCTTGGCAACATTCCAGAAGAAATTCACCCTGCATAATGTGTTCCAGCAAACGCTCAATAGCTTTTCTGGTGAACCTGCTAGTTCTGTGTGCACTTGAACAGGATCTGAAAAGAACAAAAGAAAAAACTGATAGACATTTTCCTTTTTGTTAGTCTGGTGAAGTAGCCCTCAGCTCGAACGAGCAAACTTTCCAAACTTGGAAAAATGAAGGCGTGTATGGCTAACCTAAACCCGGCCCTGGGCTCTGATGTAAACTTTGTTTTACTACATTTGATTCCCTGAAATTCAAGTATGATTATACTGTCTGTCTTTTTATCTAATAAAATGTGCATTCGCATTTGGTTCTCTTTGGAGTGTAGAATTTGTTTATATGAATGTATTCTTTCAAATGATTAGTAGTCCTGTCATAATGAGAATGCTTTAGATTAGACATAAACTCTCGATATAATATTAAAAAGAGGGAGACTAGAGGGACAAACCTCTTCAGAACGTTTCAGAAGTGTGTTCATAATTGGCTAAGGCTATCAACTTCTCCAGATACTTATGAGAATTTCACCAAGTGCAAAATCTTTTAAGATGAAATCCATTTCCCTTTTATAAAGTGAAATAGATGCAAGTTTTAATATTTTATGCCCCTTTGCAACTCTTTCTTGGGATGAACATTTCCTACTTAAAAAATAAAATGGTTGGACATTTTACAGTCTATGAAACTGTAACGATACATTTGACCCCGATTCTCTTTGAACATGGGGGGAGGCAGTGTTGGGCTGGGCTGACACAGTGTGTACTGAAAGCCCGTTTGACCTTAAATGCCCTGATGGGGTGGGGGGAGGATGATTGGAAAGGTGAAATTTTCTCCATTTGATGTTCTAGGACACATGCACAGAGCTGAAACTCAACCCATTTTGCAGGTGAGACCTATAGATACAAATGCCAGGCCTGGGGGAAAACTCAAACCCTGGGGGAGGATTGAAGGCACTAGAGCTTGCCTTCACACGCCTCCCTCTATCATTCCATCAGCCTGCTTCACGCAGAGCCTTTCTCTGGTTCCCCCGGGGCCACTTGGAGGAGTGCAGCAGGAGGACCATTGGCCCAGGATTTAAAATATAGACTTTTGCTGTTATCACAGAGATACCCCGATAGGATTGAAGAGAAAGGACTCATTGAACAACTTTAATGGCTAAATATAAACATTTTAAATGTACTGTGCTGATTGTAACATTCTTCTGGCATTTCTTCATTTATTACTGTGCTGGAAGCCTCAAAATAATGGAAGAGACCCAGCTCTGGGGACCTCTGAGAGGCCCTGGCTACCAGGAAGTCATGTGGTGTATTAAGAGAAGGCAAGATATTTACAAAACCCTCAACTGCTTTCTGCAGAAGAAAGCTGGGCCTCTAGACTCCCAGTCAGCAGAGTAAATTATGAAATGCAAAATCAGCACAAAACAGATGGAAACTAAAGAGATTTTTGACTGACATCCTTATCCTGATCTCCTCTCCATCCTCAAAAAGTAACCATGATTATGAGTCAAGGTGTTTCCTTCCAAATCTTTAAAAAGAAATACACACACACACACAGAGAATAAATGATGTTATTTTATGTGTTTTTCTTAAATATGTGGCATAATGTTATACATATCCTAAAATTTGCTTTATTTATTTAACAGTATTTTGAAACTTATCCATGTGGCTTCATATAGATTTATTTCAATACTTTTGGCTGCTGAATAGTACTCCATTGTTCGAAACCACCACTTTTATTTACCCATTTCCCTATTGAAGTACTTTCAGTATTTGCCTGTTGCTGATCTGATGCATTCTTCCAGCCTACTTAAGCCTTCCCTTCTCAGAAGTCTGACTACTTTATTCTCCTTAGTTTGTTCCACGTATGTGAGGTCTGTCTCCCAGACTAGAAAGTAAACTTCTAGAGAGCAACTTCTATGGCCAGCATCTAATAGAATCATTGCATCTATGTAATAATTTGATAAATGATAAACTTTGGCCTTTGACTCTCTCAGAAAGCTTAATAGGAGCTTTGGACTCACAGAGGCTCAACAAATTCTATTTATTTATTTCCGCTTGTTCTTAAAACAGAAATTCTGTATTTTCAAAACAGGTTCAGCTAAAATTCACTTCCTTTCCTAATCTATATTTGTGGTGGTCAACACCTCCTTAAGATGTTCCAAATCCTAACACTGGTGATAAAGGTTGCACCTTTTAAAGATGAGAGTGTGTGTGTGTGTGTGTGTGTGTGTGTGTGTGTACGTGCATGTGAGAGAGTAGAGAAGAAAGAGCGGGAGGGGAAAGGGGAGGGGCGAGGAGGAGGGGGAGGAGGGGGAGGGGAGGAGGGGGTAGGGGGAGGAGGGGAGGGGAGGAGGGGGAGGAGGAGGGGGAAGAGGAGGAAGGGGAGGATGAGGGGTAGGAGGAGAAGGAAGGGGAGGAGGAGGAGGAGGAGGAGGAGGGGGAGGAGGAGAAGGAAGGGGAGGAGGAGGGGAGGAGGAGGAGGGGAGGAGGAGGGGGAGGAGGAGGGGGAGGAGGAGGAGGGGGAGGAGGAGGAGAAGGAGGAGGAGGAGGGCAAGGAAGAAAAGGAGGAAGAGACCGAAAGGATCCCAAACCAACCTTGGGGCGTGGCCCTGTGGCCCCTGCTGGCCCAGAGGCAAAGCCAGGCACAAAGGACTGATTCTCTTTGCAAATGAAATCTGGAGAACAAGCACTTTTCCTTCTTTTCCTTTAAAAATCTTACCCTGCCACTTTTACTTTAAACTTTTAAGTTGCTGTGGTCAAAACCAGTTTTCATTTCTTTCTGGAAACACTATTCTCTGACTCTTTAGTCTTCCTAAAGAAATCTGTTTTTAATGGTTTTTAATTGTTAATGCTCTTTCTAGGGACAATGAAGAAAGTGCAAAGTCTTCACATCCACTCACCAGAAACCCTCCAGACCGTTCAATCAAACTCCGGATCATGTCATGAAGAGCTGCTTGGAAACTGTGAAAACCTTGCCAAAGAGTCTCACCCATTGCATTGTTTGTTAGAGGGAAGGAGAAGGTGAGGACCTATTAGAGCTATGGAAGCAAACAGGTATTTGGGGATCTCTCTGTGTTTGTGTTAGACCATTTTTTCATCTTGTGAAGTTATTTTAATTCTTTCCTAGTCTAAGACACATTCGGCAGCAGTTTTTGGCTTTTTTGAGTCTGATCCCTTTGCTCTGGCCAGGGTCCCCCCGCCTCCCAAAATGCACATATGCTTATATACATGCAATTCTGTAAAGAATTTCAAGGACTTCAAAAATCCCCCGAGACTAGAGGAGTCCAGGTTAAAAAGATCTAAAGTAAGGAGAAGTTGCCAAGAATCCAGATGTTGGCAGAAACAATAAAAGTGATGTGCACTATATGCAAGATAGTAGCTACAAAATAAAAGCAATCTCCATATTTGGGTTTTGGAGCATATTTGGGTTTGATCCTGAGTTGGTCTTTTCAGACACGCCCATGTCCATTATGGATAGCAAGAGGAACAATATGTCATCAACGTGCCACCATCTTTGAATACAGAGAATGACTGCATCTGGAAGATAACATTCTGGACAAGGCACAAGACAATACTGACCGTGAGGAGATTGTCTCATTGAAAGTATCTACACCTGTAGCAAGTGCTAGAAAAAAAGTGAATAAATGATCTTGCCCATCAGTGCCCTTCACCTCAGTTTCTTATCACACCCTTGGCATCATTTCTTTCAGTAGCTACTCTATCCTCAAAATCATTCTTAGTCCTATTTCAACTTCAAAGACTTCTTCACATGCCATCTTCCTTAAATCGAATCTATTCCAAACCCTTAGCTATTCCCCAAACCATATACTCATAAGATCACTGTCATCAGAGTAACTTTAACCATTTACAGAGTGGTTCCTCTGTGTCAGCTATGCATGTAGCACTACAGATATGCTATGTGTGTGTATTAAATCCACACAATAACTCTGCTAGGTAGATTGTAGTATTTTCATTTAAAGATGAGAGACTTAAAGCTCAAAGAGAAGTGACTTGCTAAAGGTTGCAGAGCAAGGAGCTGGCAGAACTGTGTTTATCCTTAATTGCATTTGACAGCAAACTCTATCTCAGTCTTGTTGGCTGGTGCCACCATCCCATTCTTCCAGAAATTTCTTTAAATTACAGAATTCTCAGTTTAGATGGGTTCTCAGCCTTCTTTGGCTCATAGAAAATTTGAGCAGAAAAAGATGTTAGAGGCAATCTTGTCTGACCTTCACACTTTACAAATAAGGAAACTGACAGTCACCTAGGATGGGTTACTGGTCCAACCATGACCTTCCCTTTTCTAGTTCTCAAGGAGGCAGGAACCACATCCTTTGGGAAATAATTTCATGCTCTAAGTGCAACAAAAGTCTGTATGTGGACATATGATGACCATTCCAAAAGGAGCAGAAACTCAAGCCCAGAACACCTAAAAGAACAGAAAAAAAGGAGGGCCAGGGTCAGATGGCATCTACCTCAAAGGGAATAGAACAATCCAAGTGTGCCCCTTCCCACTCTCCCCAGAGGAAGCCAAGGATATTGCCTGGTCCTTGAAGCTAGTGTAGCAATGAAAACAAGACATATAAAACCACAGCAAAGGGGGCCCCCAAAACCAACACCTGCATCCCAAAGCCACTTCTACAAATAGCAGTGACCTGCAGCCCAATTAAGGAGATAATTTCAAAGCCCTTCTCTTTAAGTCTGTAGTAGCTGGAATGAGCAGGGAGAAGACAAGTCAGTGCTTAAAAGCTTGCCTTTAGGTTTGTTATCAAGAATAACAAGTGATTGCCATATTTCAAATGTGTTTAAAAGTCCTGAATCACATAACTATCCTGCCTTGCATTGTCCTTGAAAAGGCAAAAATAGAAATGGAAGAAATTATCTAAGGGCAATAAAGCAGGGAAACAGAGATTAGGCAGGGGTGTGGGCTGCAATTCATTATTACCGATGCTTATAAACACTTATCGTATGACGGTAGTTGACAAGACCTGTTAAGAACAGAGTAATAAACATGGTTCCAATCTCTCTCCTGGAGAGAGAAATAATAATAGGCCAACAGAATAAAGAGTGTAACTGTTTAATAGGTATTTTTATTTTCTAAAGAAGGCAGTTTAGGTGACCCTAATGCTTTTAACATTCATTTTTGTCACTTCATTATATCGTTAGGTTACACCAAAAACACAAAATGCTTTATTTAATATATCACATGAAACAAGAGAGGACACACTGGGTGGGTCAATGACCAAGGCTTGCCTGAATTAGCTTTATTGATTCATTTAACATCTCCAAGCTTCCCTGGGCTATTTTGTAAATAAGTATGATTAAATACAAGGGGCTACATAAATACTCAATGTAAATATACACATACACATTCACATATATATATGTTGCATATATGGTGACCATTTGCTACATCCAGGTACTAAGCCCGCTGACCAGCTAAACAAATTAGTTTGCTGGGCTCTCAAAGTATAAATCCTGAGCCCTCGCAGGGCACAGGCACTGTTTGCTCAGTCCGTAAACACATCATTATTGAACTTGCCTTCTAAAGTAACACCACACCCTGGATATGATGCAAAACCCAGCATTACAAGATAAGCTCTGTCTCAAGTTTCTGCTCGTTGTAGTGTCTGAAGTATTTGCTCATATGCTCAGGGACCGAAGCAGAAGCAAACAGTCGGGCCAGTATTATAGGGACACCTGTGTTACAAAATTGACTTTACTGTGAAAGCAATGAATGCAGTTCAGCAGGACTCCTGTAAGAATGCAGATTCATCCCACATCACGTTGGTGCAACAGGACTTCAACCTTATGGCCGGCCTCCCTCAGCTGCCCAGGGCAGTCCACTTCCCTGGGGTATCAGATCCAAGCTCCAAGTCCCGGCTGCCACACCTCATCTCCTGCTTGTCTTCCGTCTGCGCCCTCATGCAGCTCAGTTAGCCAGGCCTGCACTCAGATCTCCAATGAGGGCTCTGCATGGTGCTTGGAACCTGCCTGGACTCATGAGTTTCTTTACCTTTAAAACTCTACAAAAATCACTTCTTTTGTGAATCTTTCCCTAATTAGACAGAACACAGTGTCCTGCACGAGAGGCTCTGGCACAACCTTGCACGGCACTTAGGTATGATTTTTTGTTTTTTTTTTTTTTTGCGGTACGCGGGCCTCTCACTGTTGTGGCCTCTCCTGTTGCGGAGCACAGGCTCCGGACGCGCAGGCTCAGTGGCCATAGCTCACAGGCCCAGCCTCTCCGCGGCACGTGGGATCTTCCCGGACCGGGGCACAAACCTATGTCCCCCGCATCGGCAGGCAGACTCTCAACCACTGCGCCACCAGGGAAGGCCAGGTATGATTTTTGATACCCTTCCCTCCCCACCAAGATGTGATATAGCTGAGCGATTAAGAGCCAGAACCTGCGAGCCAGACGCCTGGGGTTGAATCCTGATCCACCACACACTAACTGTGCCTCAATTTCCCTACCTGTAATTCATGGGTAGATATCTAGATGGATAGGTAACCAAAGAGCTTAGAATAGTGCCTGGTATGCAGTAAGTGCTAACACCTAAATGCAAGCATAATAAATGTGATCGTAAATGGTAGCTCCTATCTGTCTTAGTGTTCAGGAGACAACGGGGAGTGACAGGGCTGCCTCTGGGCTGGCCTGTCGAGGATGTGCCTGAAATGGCTGCAGCTGTATTGCCAGCTGTCCCTGTGGAGGGACCGGCCTGGTGTGACCAGCTGTTCACAATTTCAAGAGAAAGCAAAATCCACATCTCTGGATTTTAAGTTATTTGTTTACATTGAAACAATTAATGTTTGAGCCAAAGAAAGCACATCTAAAGGCAGATTTAGCCCTTAAGCCACCATTCTGTGACCTCTGACATTTACAAATCTGTAACAGTGCATGTGTGTGCATTTTCATTTTTCTGTGTTTATCCTCCATACTTTTTCCTCAATTAAATATCCTAGGGGTAGTAGAACGCACGTAGAAGGTACTCAGTTAAGATCAGCTGACCAATGAAGGCTTATCAATGAACAGACACCAGTGGAACTTTTCTGAAAGAGATCAATGAGTAAATTAGTGTCCCCCACGTTCAGTGCTCTCTGTGTCTTCAGTTCAGGTAAACAAGTCAAGCCCTGGGGACACAAATATGAACAAGATGTAGTCCCTGATCTTAAGGAATGTACAGACTTGTGGGGACACAGCTGTGTAGACAACTGCAACGTTTACAAAACACATGGACACATCTCATCTCATTTACATCTCAAGAACCCAAGGTAGTTGATAGAGCACGTGATTTTATACCCACTGTATAGAAGAGAAACCGAGGTTAAGTGACTTGTCCAAGATCACTCCAGTAGTACGTGGAGTTGTAATAAGAACCCAGTTCTGCTGACTCCAAACCCAGGGCTCTTTCTGCTGCACGCTTACAGTTTAGCAATAACATGCCTATTTCCCAGTGCCTGTGACACTGGAAAAATCGGGCTTATGAAGAGGGTTGATATCCAGTGAGTTAGAGGGAGGCATTGATATCATCAGGGAAGGCAGGCTTTGAAAAGCACCCTCTTCTCATTAATTACAATTTACCATCTACCAAAAAGAATTTGGGGCTACTTTCAACAAAGCATAATGCCATATATATATATATATATATATATATATATATATATATATATATATATATATATATATATATGTGTGTGTATATATATATATACATATATATATATATTTTTTAAGTTTAAAATAACAAAATACTGAAAGGAAACAGAGATGAAATCCCTGTTTCAGAAAACTGAGGGTAAGAATAGGTAGCACGAGTGGGCATAACTCTTAACTCTGAACTTCCTGAGAGAAAAGGCAAACTGGGAAGTGACAAGTTTCTTGTTTATAAAAGGAAGCGGACTAATTTTAATTTTAGCATATATTATCACCATTTGTTCTCTGGTTTCTGAATCACACAGCAAAGATCAGTATTCTTATGGAAAACATTGATTTGAAAGTATAGCATTTTACCAAAAAAAAAAGTGAATTTATTATACTTGTAAAGTCTGTGGGTTGATCAGAAGATTTGGAAATTTTGTAACGACATACTCACTAGCACATGATTGCCAACATTTATGGTTTGGCCTGTTCTCTAAAGGAAAATGGGAGAACTGGCATCCAGTTTAGAAGGACCGTGCAACAGAGTATCAGAACTGTGTTGGGGGATTGGGGGTGGGAAGGGTGAGCAAAAGGTTGCCCTCTTCATAAACAGCACACATTTCAAGTTCTTAACTGGGTGAAATACAGGCAAAATGGCGCATCAAACACAAGACGACATTCACCAGCTATGAGGCTATTTCATCATTCATTCACTCATTCAGCAAATAGTTACTGAGGGCTCACAGAGTGGGCATTCAAGCCCTGTCCTTAGGGATGGAGACAGCAGTGAAGAGCACAGACAAAAATGCCTGCCTGCACCAAGCTTCCCTGAGGCAAAGCCTAGCATGTTGCACAAATTAAAGATGGATGTGTACTTTGTCTGTGAGAGAGCTGAGGTTCCCACAGTCACACTGGCATCCAAATCAGCCTCCCTAAAAAGGCGACAGCCCTATATTTCTGCAGACGGTGAAATAGATGCTTGGCTTTTGTCACGGAACTATCTAGAGCATAGGAGCAGCTAAGAAGGGAGGTGCAAACACCCATCCTAACGTCCATAAAACAGGGCTGAAGCCTAGGTCTCACCTTTCGAAGCTCTCAATGGATGGAGGGTGGGTCAACCCTCCCGCTGCAGAAGTAACCAACAAACACCTCCTTCAGTCTGAGGAAATGGTCCTCTCCTGTCCTAAAAATGGCTTTAAGAAGCAGCTGGAAGAAGGGGGAGGGGGAATCTACAGCAGCCACAGACACTGTTAGACACGGTAAAAAATAAATAAATAAGGTTTTTTTAAGACCTATGCATGCATTTATTCAACTAATATTTATTAAATCCTCACTACATATGCAAAAAGCACTGTGCTAGGAACTAAGGAAACAGAGATGGGGGTGGAGACATGGCTCCTGCCCTCATGTCTCTTACCTTCTAGAAAGAGAGTCAGACATTGAACAATTAATTAATTAATTAATTAAAAGTAGGACAACTACTAGGAAGAACTGTCGGAGTCTATAAGAACTTTAAAAGGGCAAATTAACCTAGTGCCGAAGATAACAGAAACCCTTTACACAATCCCACTCACTTTCTCTCTCTTTCTCTCTCTGCCTCTCCCCCATCACCTCACCTCCTCTCCCCTTCTCCCTCCTCTCTCAGACACACACATATATGCACACACACTCGTGTGCACACAGGGGCACACACAGGCATACATAGCTGTAATGGAATCAGGCACCTCCTGTCTTCCTCTTTCAGAGAGAGAACTTCTGAGCTGCAAATACTAAAGATACTATTCATTCTGGCTTTTAGGCCAACAGGCTGCAACCCTGGCAAAAGCCATGGCCAAAATTCCTACTCCGAGCTAAGATGCAGCCAGGTCTAGAGAAAAAAAGGAATATTTCAACTGATTACATCTTCAAATGTTTCCTAGATCTTTGAGTTTATGGTTGTGCTTGTCCTTCTTGATACTTAATTAGAATGTACAGGCCTCAGATGTGAACTTGCAGGAGAACACAGTGTTCAAAACGAAAATGATAGCTTTCCATTGGATTGTGTGCTGTTCTATAGCAGCTCAGTGTCAGGTGCTGAAGTTAAGCTAAACTACATAAAAACAGAAGATGTAAAAGCTAAAGTTAAAAAATTATAACAGAGTTTCATATACTGAACTTTGATTAGCTATTAAATTATAATATCTGATTTTTCAGTTATATAAGTACAAAATGTTTGTGGTAGATAAAAATTAGAAAATACAGTATATAGGAAAAGATAAAAATACAGCCATATTTAATAACCAAAGCACTTTCTGTAAAATGACTAGATCAAAATATTTAACCAATTCTTTATAACTGGACATTTATTTTTTTCTAATCTTCATTAACACAAATATGTTAATGAATACCTTTATACATGCATTTCTGCACACATCTCTCATTATTTTATTATGATAAACTTTTAGAAGTGGTATTTCTTTGCTGGACAGTATTCAGATGTTTAAGATCAGAATTAAATCAATAGCCAAATCCAAAGTCTCTTTAAATTCTTTCTTTAAGGTGCTTAGAACACCTTCAAACTTAAGAAGCATCCAAAAATTGAAAGAAAACAGTCTTTATTTCCATATCAAACTCAATGGTAATATTACCTAGATATAATTTCAAGACTGACATTTCTTAAAACCTCACCAAATACTGACAGACAGCAATCTCATATGGTTATAGATACTTCTCAGAGAGCAAGCCTGTTCCTGATTATAACACAACAAATATGTTAACTGATTATCTCATTTCTTAATTTAAAATGCTGAATGGAAAACCAATCACAACAAACATAGCTATAAAATTTTTGAATGTACACAATTGCATTACACACAACAGCAGAAAGATACCAGACTGAAATGTTTATTTCTTGGTTTGGCTGTGAGCAAAGCCACCATCTCTCTGCGTCTTAGTTCTGAGGGGAAAGGCACAAGGGCTGGAGTTTCCAGAATTTTTGATTTAATAGAACAATTAAAACTACAAGCATATAATTCATAACTAACCTTAAAATGAGAGGGAGAGATAATCTCAGAATAAGAAATATTATTTAAACTGAATGCATTTAACCTGATTTTTTTTTTTAATCTGCTCCATTGCTCATATTTTTCTCATTTTTCCTTGGAGTGTGGAAACTTGCACAAGTCTACAGACTCTTAATTGAAAACAACCCCTCTAGATAACTTCTAAGTCCTTTCCGTTTAGAAAGTGCTGTGGTTTTGTGATTCTAAATTTTAATTTAGGCTCCATGTAAAAAAGTAATTCGCAAGAAATTTTAAAATTCAGTGTCTCATACTTTTTTGAGGATCCCGGAAAGGGGGTGTGGGCATTTTACCCTCCGACTTAGTGGGGGCCTCCTGTGGCCAGGCACTGGGAACACAGTGACACAAAGCACAGCTTCTGTCCTCAGGGTGTTCTCACCTAGAAGAAACAGATACTGAAGTGGCAGTAAGGCACAAAAAGTGGTATAATATGGGAGGTATGCCTCAGGACACGGAGCACTCAGCAGCACCCTAACCACTGGGCTGGAGGTGGCTAGGGGGCCAGACCTTCTGAAGAAGGTGATGCTGAAACTGAGTCTTGAAGGACAGGACGCGTGTTAGGCAGCTGAGTATGTCATTACAGGCAAACAATCAGCCTATGAAAGTGAACGTGTATCAGAAACCATGGAGAATCCCAGGAACTCCACGCCCTGGTGAGTTCCAGTGAGGGCAGAGTCTACGTGTTGGCAGATGGCTGAAGACACTGGGGAGGCTGGCAAGCGGCCAGATCAAGGACAACCTGCAGTGCTAAGTTAAGGACTTTGGACTCAATCCCCAACACAATGGGGTGTCACAGAAATATCATAATCAGAGGAGGAGACCGAGCTACATCTATAGCTTGCCTCTTCCTCCATCTCAAAGTTTAAAGGACAGCTGTACAGTTGAAAAGAAGCTCAAGGTGAGGAATTCCTATGTTACCTTTATCTTTTAAGAATTAAGATCATGTAATACAGGCTTGTTAAAATAAATTCAAACAGTAGAGAAGTACATAAAATAAAAGAGGAAAATTTCATTTCGAGCCTGAATTCTCCCCATCCCCTCAACCAAATCTTACTCCCCAGGGTTAATCACTATGAAGAGTTTCATGTAAATCCATGTATATATGTTCTAAATATATACAAAAGCATTTACATATAACACAGATCTTTTTGTGAGTTCTCTAATAGAGAATGCATTGTGCTACATATCTTGGTCTGCAACTTGACTTTTTCACTTAATATATTGTCAGTCCAGATTGATCTCATTCTTTTGGACTGCATAGTATTCCACTGTATGGTAAGGGTATGTTTCAAATGTATTTATCCATTTCCCTGTTGGTGGTCATTTAGGCAGTTCCTAATTTTCTGTCATTGCTGCAGTGTACATCCTTGACTATTGCACACCTATGTTTGTTTTCTTAAAGGATATTTTCTTAGGATTGGAATTACTAGGTTAAAGGACCTAAGAAGTTGTTTCATTTTGTTTTCATCCAGAGTATACAAGAGTGCTCATTTCCCCCAACTATGGCCAAGCTTGGTATTATCAGGTTTTGAATCTTTACCAATCTGATAGATGAGAGATGTTATCTCATGGTTGGCTCAACTGATTGTTAGTAAGCTTGAACATCTTTCATATATTTATTGGCTAAATATATTTATTTTTGTCTATGAATTGACATTTTACAAACTATACAGGTCAGAGATTCTTAAATCTGGGGTTCCAGAGCCCCCAATATATGGTATGAAATTTTCTGTGTGTATTGGATATGCATTATTCTCAGGATAAGGTCCAAGAAATATTAAGAACCACTGATCTTCAACTCTGTAAGCTGAGAGGAACATGTGAAAAGAAAGAAGCAGGGCTAGAAGGAAGGATGTGAAAGGGGTGAGGGCAGGGTTCCGTGATTGGTTATATACATGTACACACACACACACACACACATACACACCTCTTATTATCTTACCCTCATCAATATCAACTTTCCCAATAACACTCCCTCGTTTCCCTCCCCAGAAGGCCCCCCAGCCACATAAGGGCTACTAGACCATTGTAGATGGGGCTCACTTCTCACTAATATTTAGACATATATCACAGAGAATGCTGACAAACCACTCAAGGCGCTTCTTTATTTACATTTTGGTTCATCAAAACATCCAAAAACCTTACACATACAAGCCATAATTTATTTATTTGAAACCACGGAAAAGCCATTGACTTCAATTTTATCTCATAAATACCTCTCTACTCTACGTATGTCTCTTCATTTCCACTCCAACCATCACATCTTGCTTTGACCACTGCAGCACCCTCCCAACTTGCCTCCCCACATCCTATCTGCCCTCCTCCCTTATCCCGTCTGCACTTTAACCTGAGCTATCTTTTCATTTCAACATCCGCCAGCTTACAACCCGGTCAAGGCTCCCCTTTGCTCTTGAACTAAAAAGCCAGCCACTTGACATGTGCAGCTACCTGGAGCTACCTGGTCTGCTCATCTACCTCTTCTCTTACGCTAAGTCCCTCCTCCCTCCCTCTGGCTACAGCCATACCTGGAAGACTAGAGACACTCTCTCTCCCACTCTGCAATCTTTGTTACTCTGTTTCTTCTGCTCCAATGTTCTCTCTCCCCCTCCTCTCTTTCCTTGAGTGAACTTCTACTCAGCTTAAAAATAACTTCCTGGATCATCCAGGCCAAGTCATGTGCTGCAGTCTCATGCTTTCATAGCACCCTCTACTTTTTTTCTAAGCACTTATCCCAAATTTGCAATTACATAGTTCATTAACATCTGCTTCCCTCTGGCAGGTGAGCGCCATAAAGATAGAAATAGGATCTGTTCTGTTCACCTCTGAAATCCCAGTGCTCAGAGTAGGGCTGACACAGGGCAGGTGATCAATAAATACTGTTGAAGGGAGGGAGAAAAATGATGCTATTGTCAATGGTCCCTTGCAGGCTTTTATTTTCCTATACATTTTCCTTCAAATATGAGCGAATAATAATTATGTCCTCGATACAGAAATTGGTTCTTTCAGGTCATTCCCTTTACTTATCAGGGACCCACTGTGTGTGTACTAGGCACTTTTCCAGAAGCAGGGGGACACCACAGTGAACAAAATAGACCAATCTTCTCCTTTCTGAGCTTACATTCTAGGAAGAGGAAACAGAGAGTAAACATAATAGATAAGTAAATTATAAGGATATTTAGAAGGTGAAAAGTGTCTTGGAGAAAAATAAAGCCGGGTGAGTTGGATAGGAAAAGAGAAAGAGAAGGGGGAGCTAGCACCCGTTCACTGTGTGTTAAAAAAAAATATAGGGAGACCGAAATAGAAGGCGTGTGAGTACTCTCATAAAGTCTAAAATAAATTTGAGAAACACAAGGGAAGTAGATCAGCCAAACATCAACCCCGGTATCGTGTATGCCTGTGCGCGAGCTGCATTGAGGGCGTGGCCGCCAGATTGCAGTAGCTCCTCCCACCTTCTGTGCTTCACCGTCCTTCTCAAGAACGTCATAGTACTCTTAAATGTTACTCTTTTCCTCTGAACCCTCTGTTCCTCCCCCGCAAAGTTGGTGGAGCTTTCTTCCACGTCCCTACAACCTTTAGATCATCTCTGTACGACGTCACTCATCTCCTTGTCCTGTAATGATTTGTCCACGCATGTGCCAGCCCTACTGAACTACAGAAACTCCTTAAGAGAGGGGACCAAGTCCCAGCACCCAGTATCTGACTCGTTCCAGCACTTGGTGATATCTTGGGTTGGCCAAAAGACTCATTCGGTTTTTCCTGTAAGATGGCTCTAGTAGCACTCAGTTGTCTTTAACTTCATTCGAAACAATTTTGTTAGAATGTATTGTGACAGCTGTCTTATCAGCATGCATTAAAAAATAATCTTATCAAAATTAGTGAATTTTTGTGTAGCCATTTTAATACTGAAGATGGAAGAAAAAAATATTTTCAATGTATTATGCTTTATTATTTCAAGAAAGGTAAAAACACAACTGAAACGCACCAAAAGATTTGTGCAGTGTATGGAGAAGGTTCTGTGACTGATCGAACGTGTCAAAAGTGGTTTGCAAAGTTCCGTGTTGGAGCTTTCTCACTGGATGATGCTCCATGGTAGGGTAGACCAATTGAAGTTGATAGCAATCAAACTGAGACATTAATTGAGAACAATCAATGTTATACCACGCGGGAGATAGCCAACATACTCAAAATATCCAAGTCAAGCACTGAAAATCATTTGCACCAGCTTGGTTATATTCATCACTTTGATGTTTGGGTTCCACATAAGTTAAGCGAATAAACCTTCCTGACCATATTTCTGCATGCTATTCTCTACTGAAACGTAATGAAAACGTTCTGTTTTTAAAACAAATTGTGACCAGCAATGAAAAGTGGATACTGTACAATAATGTGGAACAGAAGAGATTGTGGGGCAAGTGAAATGAACCATCACCAACCACACCAAAGGCTGGTCTTCATCCAAAGAAGGTGATGTTGTGTATATGGTGGGATTGGAAGGGAGTCCTCTATTATGAGCTCCTTCCGGAACACCAAATGATTAATTCCAAAAAGTACTGCTCCCAATTAGACCAACTGAAAGCAGCACTCGACGAAAAGCGTCTGGAATTAGTCAACAGAAAACACGTAATCTTCCATGAGGATAATGCAAGACTGCATGTTTCTTTGATGACTAGGCAAAAACTGTTACAGCTTGGTTGAGAAGTTCTGATTCATCCGCCATATTCACCAGACATTGCACCTTTGTATTTCCATTTATTTCGGTCTTTACAAAATTCTCTTAATGGAAAAAATTGCAATTCCCTGGAAGACTATAAAAGGCACCTGGAACAGTTCTTTGCTCAAAAAGATAAAAAGTTTTGGGAAGATGGAGTTCTGAACTTGTCAGAAAAATGGCAGAAGGTAGTGGAAAAAAATGGTGAATACATTGTTCAATAAAGTTCTTGGTGAAAATGAAAAATGTGTCTTTTATTTTTACCTAAAAACCAAAGGAACCTTTTGGCCAACCCAATAGAAAGTGCTCAAAGTATTTGATAAATGAGAGGATGAAAGAATAGATAATAAGTGAATGAATGAACAGAAACAGAGTCGGAATGGGTGGCTATGACAATCAGAACGCATCGTGTCTTGCACCTGAGTTCTCTAGAGATTCTCCATATTTGTGTATGCTATTCTTCAACACTTCTGGATCCCAGGAATATTGGAATGGTCAGATAAGTTATTCTCTAAAGCGAATAAAAATGCCTGGGTAGGGGCTCATTCGTCAGTTACAAAATCTATTTAATAGGTCTGAAAAGCATTTTTAAAATTAACTATATCAACTATATTTCAACTTAAATATTGTGTTTGTTTGTTTGTTTGTTTTGTTTTTTGGGTTTTTTTTTTGTGGTATGCGGGCCTCTCACTGTTGTGGCCTCTCCCGTTGGGGAGCACAGGCTCCGGACGCGCAGGCTCAGCGGTCATGGCTCACGGGCCCAGCTGCTCCGCGGCATGTGGGATCTTCCCGGACCGGGGCACGAACCCGTGTCCCCTGCATCGGCAGGCGGACTCTCAACCACTGTGCCACCAGGGAAGCCCTCTACTTATCTTTTGATAGGTGGAATTTTCTAGATAGTGTACCCTAGCTCTTCAGACTTTCCAAAGGACATTTGTTGGATTTAACTTACTTGTGTGGAAACAGAGGTAGATCCTTTCCTGGTGGATTTGCCTAAGTAGTTGATGATACACTATATTTTTGCTGACCTGGATTTCGCATGTCCAGGTTGTGACAGAAAGGACACAGACAATTTTATAGGAGAATCTGAAAGCAGGTTAATCTTGGGCTGTACATTTCTGAATTCATTTCTACAGTTATATCAGAGGTACAACAGACATATTAGTAGGCCCCCAAAGATGTGACTCTTAAAAGTTTAAGAAGTTATTACCATAAGTTCCAGATGCTGTATTAAATTAAACAGATAGAACTATCTCCAGGAGTTTATAATGAAAAAGAAAGAAATGATCCAAAATATAGATAGGTGATAGATGTAGATAGATATATAGATAGATGAAAAAAGAGGTTTGTTTTATATTAGCAGCATCTCTTTATTAGGGGATTAAATTCTAATTAGCTGGCCACAAACACACAAAAAGAATGTATGATTAATTTTTTTGTACCTGATTAGAAAATTTTCAGAAAAATGTGGGGAAACAATCTATTTGTTGAAAATAAGATGAGAAGTGATAGTTTAGCCAAAGGAGAGAGGAGTGACCGAAAGGACTGGGAAGGGTGTAACCCTGAAGATGTGGGTCAAAAATAGGCTATCCAAGAATCAAATAAAGGGGCAGAAGGTTAAAGTGGTCAAAGGAGAGAAAAGGAGAGGAGAGAGAAGATGGATAAGTAAAGGATTGGGAGCACAATAGTGCCAGGGACATTGTAGATGTTCAATGAGGATTGGGTGGATGGATGGATGGGTGGATGGATGGATGGATGGATGGATGATGGATGGATGGATGTTGGATGGATGATGGATGGATAGTCAGAAGAATATAATAGAAAAGGATAAATTGATGGCTGAGGGTGAGAATCCAGTCTTATTACAGACAAAGAAGGAATAATGATAGAGGGAATTATAGTGTTGGATTTTGTAGGATGTCAATTTGTAACTATTTAAAGTGCAGATAAGTTTTCCTCTAGCTAACTCATGTGTAAGACCACAGGTTAAAGGTCACTTTCTTAAAGAGGGCTTTTCTGACTATTAATCTAAATTAATTCACCCATTTTTTCCTCTCTATATTTTTCCTTTATAACACTTACCACAGTAATATTTTTGGCAATTATTTGTTTAATATCTGTTTTCCACTAGACTATAGGCTCCCTGAGGGAAAGAACTATGCCTTTTTTTGCTAACTACTCTGTCTTTAGGGCCCAGCATAAAGCTTGGCACATGTTAAGCTCCCAATAAATATTTGTTGACTAAATGCACAAATAAGTGTATGAATCCATGAATGAATGAGGTTGGGACATGGGGACATGCAAAGCTGTGAGGCTTGTCCAGCCTCATGAGGATTGAGGCCTATTAATTCAAGGAATGGCTGTAGTGCAATATAAAATGCCCTGGAAATAGCCAAGACACAGAAGCAACCTAAATGTACATCGATAGATGAATGGATAAAGAAGATGTGATACATACATACAATGGAATATTACTTAGCCATAAAGAGAATGAAATAATGCCATTTGCAGCATGGATAGACCTACAGATTACCATACTAAGTGAAATCAGACAGAGAAAGATAAATACCATATGATATCACTTATACATGGAATCTAAAAAAACTGATACAAGTGAACTTATTTACAAAACAGAAACAAACTCACAGACATAGAAGACAAACTTATGGTTACCAAATGGGAAGGGGGGAGGATAAATTAGGAGTTTAGGATTAACAGATACACACTACTATATATAAAATAGATAACTAACAAGGACCTACTGTATAGCACAGGGAACTATATTTAATATCTTGTAATAACCTATAATGGAAAAGAATCTGAAAAAGAATATATATATATATATTTCTGTACACCTGAAACTAACACAGCATTGTAAATCAATTATACTTTAAATTAAAAAATAAAATAAAAATTTTAAAAATGCCTTGGAATTGGAGTCATAAAGTCTGAGTTTAACACCTGCCTCTGTTGTTTACTTGTTGTCTTAATTAGGGCAAGATAACTTATCCAAGCTTCTGATCTCTCAAATGAGGATAATACACCTCACATGGTTGTTATGAAGCTTAAATGAAGAAATTATTCAGAACTTCTCAAAGGTTTTCTCCCAAGAACCCCTCAGAAAAGTGGGGCAGGGGTTGTAGTTCACATCTCTGTTGAACTGAAGGCACACTCAAAACAAAAGCAACTTTTTTGAAATAGGTGTCATCTTGAAAGGTTATGAAAAGTTTGTATTTTATACTATAATATATACCTATATTGTTTCAGTATTTAAATTATGTTTTAAATTGTTCACTGCTAATTTACTTAAATTTTTTCCCATAAAATAATTGAACAAAATGGATGCTCATAAAAAATGCCCTGTATTATTATCCTTTGGTTTTCCATATTTATGAGAAGCATGGATTTATGTGAAGTGGCCTCCCACATGATGGTTGGTCCTCCATAATTTTGCTGAACCTGAATCTGTCCACCAGAGGAGCAGCAAGTTTAGTTCAACAGGCAAAACAGATAATATGAGGAGGATTCCCTCCATAGAGGCAGTGCCAAGGCAGGTTTGCTAGTCTGGACATAAATCAAGGGTAAAGGTTAGAAAGGATCTATAACTTCATTTAAACCTATATAATCAAAAGGAAAATGATCATTGCTATGTAAAATGTAGAATTTATATACTAGATAATTATATATTTATTATAAATAATTACATTTATTTATAATAAATATATTATTTATATTTTATTTATAATAAATATATTATTACATATAATGTTATCACATAATACAACATATTGAACTATCTTCAGAGAGAAAATTATCAAAGATTACTCCTATCTTTTGTTTTATTCTTAGAACCAAATTAAAAAAAAACAAACCCTCCACCCTCTATACTAACAACTAGAAATTGTCAGCTCTGAATCCGAATTAGCCATAAATATATGCTCTATACATTTAGTCGTGGCTCACTTTCCATTTCCAAGGTTTCAACCCAGTGAAAACATTAAACACAGTATCACTAAAGCAAACCCCCATATGAACTAAATGTGGTCTGCCCTCAGTTTCCTCATTATAAAGTGGGGTCAGCAATACTTACTTCACTGGCTGGTTATAGCACTAAATGCAATGATGCCTATAAGTGTGCCAGGTACAGTGCCTGGCACACTGTAACCAGGACCATCTGAGTTCTAGGCTTCATTCACTGCTCTGTCATCAATGCCCACGTGTTATGGGCTGAATTGTGTCCCATGCCCACCCCCTTGGCCAAATCCATATGTTGAAGTCCTAACCTCCAATACCTCAGAATATGACCATATTTGGAGATAGGGACTTTAATGAAGTAATTAAGTTAAAATGGGTAGGCCCTAATCCAATATGTCTGGTGTCCTTATAAGAAGAGGAAATTTGGACACAGACAAGTACAGAAGGAAGACAATGTGAAGACATAGGGAGAGACCATCTTACAAGCCAAGGATCCAGGTCTGGAACAGATCCTGCTGTCACGGCCCTAACAAGGAACCAATTCTGCGGACCACTTCATCTCAGATTTCTAGCCTCCAGATATGTGAAAAAATAAACTTCTGTTGTCTAAGACACTTAGTCTGTGGCATTCCTAGCAAACTAATATACCACTGGAATAAAAGCTCCATGAGAGCAGAGATTTTTCTTTTCCTTTTGTTCAGTGATGTACCCTGAGTGCTTAGAACAGAGTCTGACACATAGCAAGCACCTAGTAATTGTTGAACTATTACATAAATGTCCAGTCCTGTACTTGGCACAAGATATTTAGCAAATATTTGAAGACTGAATAAATGATTCTATTTCCCAAATACCAAATCAGGACATAGGTTGAAAAGAAACTTCTGTAAGTATATTTATGTAAGCAGTGTAAAACTTTCAATATTAAATCACACTTGACAATCATCTCAACTGAAGAGGGCCAATGTCATGAAATTCAAGCTTGTCTGGGAAAATCCAGCTTTGGTAGAATAAGTTGCCAACTGTTTGATGTCCCTACCCCTTGACCTAAATTGAAGCACTGTGCATACAGCTCTCACTTGCTTTTCCAACCTCTTTTCTCCAAGTCTTCCACACTTTGCTGGAACCACTGTGGTCTCTGCATCCATTCCAGATACACCAGGCTCAACTCAAATCCCTCCTCCTACATGAAGCTTTTTCTGACCCTCTGAAGCCAAGGCTTATTTGGCTTCAGATATTTATTTACTTATTTGGACTACTTTTTAAAAAACATATCATCTACTTCCTCATACCATCGGTTATCTTTGAGTGAAGATATCTTTCTGGTTTCCATTTTAGATTGAAAGGTCTCTGAGGACAGGGATGTTGTAAATTACTTAATTCTACCCCTATCTAAGTAGGGGTCCAGCAAATATTGTAGATTATAAAATTATGTCATTGGAAAACGGCATAGTCAGCAGTTACGCCGAACCCCAGCCCTGAGTCCAAAGAGTCAGGAAAGGCACTGGCAAATCCAAAGCTCTTTAACAACTTGGGCACAAGTCCTACTAAAAGTGGGAAATGGAGAATTGCAATTACAGAGCCGTGGTGCTGTTAACGTCGCCATTAACATCACTCTAATAAACATACATCAGGCCCTATTTTTGAATAATGTCTATTTGATTAATGCTGGGAGTTTCCTTTCCAAGGATTCTTACTATTCTTTCCTCTGGCTGGTTTTCTGTTTTTTGTTTTTTGGGGTTTTTTTGATTGACTAGACACTCACTGCAGATAACCAAATCAGCAGCAGGGTGCGGAAATATGTTTGATCTCTGCCTCTGTGGGCCTGGCAAACAAGCTAGAGTGTGTTTATGCAATCATAGGCAAAAGAAATACTGCATAGAATTAATTACTACTTTTTTTTACTATCAGTCCTTTTTCTGATTTTCCTGATATGAAACATGGCCCAGTGTAAGGAAAAGTCTTTCCTCTTGATTTAATGCAAAACCTTTAGGAAGAATAAGTGTGATATTCCTCGGTTTGTTTTCTGACCACTTGATCTCATCTTCATATGGCCTTTAAAAAAATCCTGTTGTTATGTTTCTTTTCATTTAATTGGATCCAAACAATAATGATGAATAAGATAACTGGAGAAAGAAGGGTCCTAACCTCACAGGTAAGTGTGGATATCACCATCTTTGACTATTTTAATGTGCTTCTCATTGAATCCCCAGTCTAACTTTCTCTCCATTTTTATGTGATGTAAGAGAACATGTTGAATGGAATTTTTATTGATAATAGTTTGAATGAAATATTTAATTATAATATTCCCCTTGGGAAATTAGACTAATAACACTATTTTGAGTAAAGCTTATATTTTCAGGAGTATAACTCAGAAATACTAAAGCAAGTTATATGGAATAAGGTATAAAATATCAAAATACAAATCAATACTATATAAATCAGACTGTGGCCATCCTTTTATAGATAAATAAATTCAAATGGAAAAGATCATTTACATGGTCAAGGAAACTAGTTGTTGGAATAATATAGAATTGTCTATTAAGTATAAAGAGTTGAGACAGGAACTGTAAAAAGATAAAGCCCTTACCCCAATCAGCTTACAAATAACTACTGGAGTGCAAGCTAACTAGAAGTATAAACTGCACGGGGAGCTGAGAAGGGAGGTAATTCTACTGATAAAAGCAATTTTTCTTTAATTTTTGAAAGATGCCTTTTTTAGATCCAAAAAGAAAATTTGAATTATACACATTTTATTTTAAAAAATGATACAGGAAAGGTTTTCTTTAAAATAAGCTAAAAAAACTTTGCCTTCCTTCCTTAGTTTCTAAAGACTATGGAATAGAAAGATCGCTATCTAGAATTGAAATAACATAATCAACAGTATTATTAGGGAGGGCATCAGGCATAGCAATCACTGTGTCTGAATTAGACAATACATCTTTGTCGGGTCATCTGTACCAAATGGTCTAGATTAAATTAACTATCTTTTTTTTAAGAATCTAAATGTACTTTTGCCTCAAGTACAGAAGAAAGTCAAGGGGAATACATTAAGAAGTATGACACATTTTGTCATCCAAATAGCACTACTCATTTGATAGCACTACCACCTAATCAAAACCGCAAAGTATCAAGGACTGGACTTTGGAAAGGTTCTTTCAAATGCAGCAGAATTGGGAACACCTCGAGATATTTGGTGAGGGAAAGCAAACAGATTCTACCAACAGTATCTCTCCTGAAACATGGTAAATAAATCCTCATCAAGACATTTCCTGGGAATTTCTGGTGGCGCAGTGGTTAAGAATCTGCCTGCCAAGTCAGAGGACAAGGGTTCGATCCCTGGTCCGGGAAAAGCCCACATGCCGCGGAGCAACTAAGCCCGTGTGCCACAACTACTGAGCCCACGCTACGCAACTACTGAAGCCCGCACGCTCTAGGGCCCGCATGCCGCAACTACTGAGCCCGTGTGCTGCGACTACTGGAGCCCGCATGCCTGGAGCCTGGTCAACAAGAGAAGCCACCGCAATGAGAAGCCCGCGCACCAAATGAAGAGTAGCCCCTGCTCACTGCAACTAGAGAAAGCCCACGTGGAGCAAGGAAGACCCAAAGCAGCCAAAATTACATATATAAAAATAAAAGACCTTTTCCTGTATCCTCCTGAATCTTGGGAGCTTCTCTAAAATGCCCTCATCTTCTCAGGACTAAGTGAAATACAGTGAATTTTATTTGAAAATTGTGCCAAATAAACACACATATGGGAAAGGAGAAAAACTTGTGTGAATCTGGGGGAAATCTTCATTTTCCTGATAGCCACAAAATACTAAGAGAAATGAGTTTAGGATTCCACCATTGTTAATTTCAGCTTCTTTTGAATCTTTATCTTTCTTATCTCCAGCACAGTAAAGGAAATTGGTTAGATAAATTACTGTGTAGCAAAAATTGTATTCAATGAGTTTTGAAAGTGTTTCCCTCTTTTTTTTAGAAAGTGAATTTTCTATGAAGATACTGTGACTACTAGGCAGAACTGTATATTCAGTGGTACTGATGACTTCTTTTATGATGGTATTCCAAAAACTTTAAAAAATATTTCTCATAATTATTTCTCACAATCATAAGTTACTAAACTTAAGAATCCATAATGTGCGTTAAGTAATAGATCCATTTGCAATGATAATGAACAAAATTGAAATGTAAGTCTAAACAGCTCACGTAAAACTGCTGACTGGCTAAAATATTCTTTAAAATCTAATAAACTAAAGATTATACTGATAGCATAAACACAGTATACATTGTAGATCTTTCTTGTCCATATAATAACTGAGTAACTTTAAATAGGCAAAGATCACCCAAAAAGTACTGTACATAGTTCAAATTTCCCCCATATTTCCTTTTTATCCCCTCATGAAAATACAGTGTCTTCAAGAAAAGGGGTGGAGGGAGACAAACACTGGAATACACACTGAGACATAATTTAGAGGTATTCATGATAGAAGAAAGCACAAGTCAGTGAATTAAAAATTGAATAGATGCCGTGCCTTTTTTGGTATGAGAACACATAAAAATAGAAATTAAAAAGTAACCAACCAAGGGAAGAAAAACATGGCTAAAAGGGCCGGTAGCTGAGCTGGGGTGGGGATGGGCTGGGGGACAGAGTCAGGGAGACAAACAGGATGCCAGGAGGTGAGAAATAAGGGTGGGGAGTAGTGGGCAATCTGAAGAGGAACTAACAAGGTCTGTTGCTTATAGTTACCCAGAAAACTTTAAGAATAATAACAGACAAACAAATGTAGCTTAAAGAAACCTGAGAGAAGCCAGTCCCTGCTGGCTGGGAGGACAAGCCCCCCTGTATTAATGGTGCTTGGGGAGGCAAAGGTAATCTCCCATATATTCACATTCAGCACAACTGCTGACACTCCTGTTTCCCGCTGAATCAACAGATCCTGGCGAAAGACCACAGGGAGACGGTGAGTGGACCTTGTGCTCGGGGAAGTATATTTCTGTCTCTTGAGAAATAGGAACTTTGGCTCTATTCAGTCCAGTGTGCTGGGTTTTCTGGTTTTTCGGTTTTGTTTTGTTTTTTAACTTTTTCTCTTTGGAGTCACTTTTAAAGCAAATACACGCTATTTTGAGGAAGAATCTCAGTTCCAAGAACATGCACAGGTTCAAGCAGCAGTTAAAAAGCCAAACAGTCAATAAAGGAAGATGGTCACCCTGTCGCGCGACCTCACCTCCTAGAGCCCCTCCCTTTCCACCCACAGCCCCCCATACGTGCCCCCACCTCAAAACTCACAGGCGCAGAACCACACCTCTGGCTCCGGGTGCCTTCAAGGGGCCACCTTGTAAAACTGTGCTTCAGGCCCTACATTTAATTACACACGGCGTGCACATTACTTTCTTAGCTATTTAAAGAAGCACACTTCTTATAACAAAAGTAATATATGCCCACTAAAGAAAAAAAGGCACATAAGAGCATTGAATGGAAAAAAAAAAAATCACCCTCACTCTTATCACTTTGCTATGACATTATTATGATCTCAATATCATCTGCTGTTAGCAAATCTTTTTCTATTACAAGGGCAATGAAGAATTCTCTACTGTTCATGTGATCCCACCATATGCTTATTATTTTTCTAGACATATCAGCAAACTTGTAAGGCATTTGTGAGCGTGGACAGGCTTGCCAGATTGGGAAGCTAAGGAATGAAAGTTGAAGCCTTCTTCGCCAGTAAGTACCAGGGAAACTGGTGCAACTGGGCTTTTACACAGAGGGAAACGCTTCACATGTTACAGTTCAGGGTTTGGATGTAAGCATGCAACACACTTGGAATTGGCAGAAAAAGGAAGGTAGCAAGGCCACTTCCCTAGAGTATAATTCGCACAACATCTCTCTGCTGGCTTAGTTACTGAAGAGGGAAGATGTGTGTGTGTGTGTGTGTGTGTGTGTGTGTGTGTGTGTGTTTAGAGTGAAAGAGAAAGAGATGGTGTGCGCACACACACATATATATGTATTTCTCCCCACGGCACACGCACCATAGTTGCTGCCTCCTGCACTGCACTGGTGGAATTTTCCATTAGAGTTATATTTAATGTCATTTTATATGCTATCATGCATCTCACTTGTTCAGAAACCTTCCATGGTTTCCCAAAGTCTGCTGGAAAAAATTGCATCTGCTTGGCATTGCATTTTCCCCCCAGCACGGCCTCAGCTGACCTTTCCTAGCTTGCCTTACACCACATGGTTCGTCCACCCCCCCACCCCTCCACCACCAAATCCTGGGCCCCTGGGCGCCTCTCCAGACTCCAAAATGCAGTGTGGAGCCCCCTCTCCCTCCAGCAGTGAAGTTCTGTCACTATTTATCACCTCCTCCGTGAAGATTTTGGGGGTTTTCCTGACCAATGTGATTTCTTTTGCAAACCTATAAGCTCCTTGAAGACAAGGCCCAAACTGCACAAGAATACTCGTAGTTTTTGAATGAATCAGTTTACCTTTTTATCCTTTTAACACCCATATCAGGGTTCTTTTCTAAATTTGGCTCATTATATTCTGCATTGTGTAATAATTAATTAAGCAAGTATATATATTCTTTCAAATCTCTTGAACACAGGGATCATATACATATTTCTTGCACTCCTACACCCACCCCAGACCTATAGTAAATATTCAACCAGTACTTACCAAACTAACCCAAATCCAGGATTTAAATGCTAATAAATTTTCCATAATATAGAGGAGAGTTTTGGAAACATAACAAGTAAGCCTCATTCCAAAACAAGCTGAAAGATGGGAAGTAGTTTATCTTACTTTGTGGGTCTCCCATTCTCTTAGAAATAAGTTACAACTTAGAAATAAGTTACATTCTCCATTTTCATATGTGTAGGTCATTGATTTGGGAATTACAATTCATTTCCCTTTGAAATAAATGTTATAAATAATGTTTAAGATCCCTGATAAGTCCCCCAAAGCCAATCTGAACGCTCAGTGAAGCAGAAATAGTATATTTGCAATAAAAAGTAGAAAATAAAACTATTGTTATATTTTACTAGTACAATAACCAATAAAAACAACCAAATACATGTGATTATTTTTAACCTGAATAATCATGATTCAAGGAAAGCAGATTTCACTATACAAAAGGAGGATATATCTAATCATTCTCTCCTGGTTGCTATCATTCACCAGTCTCTTGGGAAATCAAGATGTGGCCTGAGGACCTAGGTCTTACTCTTGATTCCTAAATCTGGACAAAATTATGAGTAATTTCAGCATCCACATGGAACCACATTTAATACCCCATTCGTTTTGTTCCTTTGTCTCCTCACTTTCAGGGATATTCTCCACCCACTTCTCTTCTCCCACTCCCACAGGCACACCCTGAACCATGCTACCCCTGGGGATAGCATGCATCACCTTTAAATGTTAAACTTATATATCCCCACTCTCTGGGAACTCACCTTCTAACCTTCCAGGTCATTCATTACATTATTCCCAACACACCCATTCTTCGACCTACTTGAAATGTCCAGTTCACTGATCCTTTGCCCAGATCTCTAGAGTGTCCTTCTGTTTTAGCTCTCCAGCTCAGATTCCAATATCCAACATTCCAACTATTTTTGTACTACTGTCCTTCAATTGCATTGTTCTGTCAAACATAATCCAGGACGATTTCAATTGTCCACCTGCATTAGAAATGCTGAGAGCTCCTGGGTTGGGTGTGCAGGACACATACCATTTTGATCTTTATTAAAAGTCGTGGTCACCTAACTCAACCTCAGTATTTCCTGGCAATCCTAAATTGGATGGTTGGATGGATGGATGGATGGATAATATTAGTGAAAACTTGTAGAGATGCTAAAGAGAATCTCCGCACCCTTTGTAATGCTTTTCAGATGGGTGGACCTTAGTCTAGCATTTCTAATTTTACTTCAAAACATGTGGCTTTGCAATTCTGAGAAAGAGTAAAGTTGGAGGCATCACAATTCCTGATTTCAAACTATATTACAAAGCTATAATAATCAAAACAGTATGCTACTGGCATAGAAACAGACACATAGAACAATGGAACAGAATTGAGAGCCCAGAAATAAATCCACATGTAGATAGACAGTGATATTTGATAAAGGAGTCAAGAATACTCAATGGGAAAAGGACAGTCTCTTGAATAAAAATGGTATTAGGAAAACTGGATATTCACATGCAAAAAAATAGACTGGACCCCTATCTTACACTGCTCACAAAAGTTAACTCTAAATGGATTAAAGACTTAAATGTAAGACATAAAAACATAAAACTACTACAAGAAAACATAAGGAAAAATCTCCTTGACGTTGGTCTTGGCAACAATTTTTTGGCTATGACACCAAAAGCACAAAGAACAAAAGAAAAAATTAACAAGTGGGATTACATCAAACTACAAGGCTTCCGCACAGCAAAGGAAACCATCAACAAAATGAAAAAGCAACCTATGGAAGGGGAGAAAATATTTGCAAACCATCTATTTGATGAGGGGTTAATATCCAAATAAAATAAGGAACTCATATAACTCGACAGTAAAAAACAAAAACAAACAAAAAATAGTTTTAAAGATGGGCAAAGTACTTAAATAAACATTTTTTCCAAAGAGGACATACAAACGGCCAACAAGTGCATGAAAAGGTGCTTGACGTCACTAATCATCAGGCAACTGCAAATCAAAATCACAATGAGATACCACCTCACACCTGTTAGAATGGCTATTATCAAAAACACGAGAATAACAGTGTTGGTGAGGATTAGAGAAAAGGGAACCCTTGTGTACTCTTCTTGAGAATGTAAATTGATACAGCCACTATGGAAATCAGTGTGGAGGTTCCTCAGAAAACTAAAGATAGAACTACCATATTAAACAGCAATCTCATTTCTGGGTACATATCCAAAGGAAATGAAATCACTATCTCAAAGAGGTATTTGTACTCCCATGTTCATTGCTGCATTATTTATAATAGGCGAGGTATGGAAACAACCCAAGTGTCCATCAACAGATGAATGGGTAAAGAAAATGTGACACACACACACTCACACTCACACACACACACACACACACACACACACACTGGACTATCACTCAGCCATTAAAAAAGAAGGAAATCCTGCCTTTTGCAACAACATGGATGGACTTCAAGGGCATTATGCTAAGTGAAATGTCAGACAGAGAAAGACAAATACTGTATGGTCTCACTTACATGTGAAATCTGAAAAAACCAAATTCATAGAAACAGTAGAAGGGTGGTTGCCTGAAACTGGGAGGTGAGGGAAATGGGGAGAAGCTGGTCAAAGGATACAAACTTCCAGCTAGAAGATGAATAAGGTCTGGGAATCTAATGTACAGCATCGTGTATATAATAAACAAATTGTATTCTATACTTGAAAGAAGTTGTTAAGAGTAGATCTTAAATTTTATTACCGCCGGAAAAAAAAAGAAGTAATTACGTGAGGGGATGGAGGTGTTAACTAACTTTATTGTGGTTATCATTTTGCAATATATATGTATATCTAATCATCATATCATACACCTTAAAGTTACATATGTTATAGATCAATAACATCTCAATAAAGCTGGAAGAAAAAGAAAGGAGAAAAAACATACATTTTCCTTTAGGGTAGATGTGTCTGTGTTGATCATAATTTCACAAGCACGTGACAATTTTCTGCCTTCATAGCTCAGTCCATCATCACACAAGGAGGAGAAACTTTCCTGGGAAAAGAATGGAAAAACTCTGAAAGAGAGTGGAGGAGGAAGAAAGAATCTCAAGAATATGTGTCTGTGTATCAGAAAGAGATTGCCTGAAACGGAACTAACTGTGATATAAGCCCTGAAAGAGAAAGTGGAGGTTTATAGTGGCTTGTATCCACTAGGCTCTGAATCAATCTCAACATAGTATTATTGTTTAGTTTTCATCCGTTAATCAACAAATATTTTTGGAACAACTTATATTTGCCAGACACTGTTCCAGGAGTTTGGGAAACAGGAGTGAAGAAGACAAGAGGATGCAGAGAAAAGGAAACCCTCCTACACTATTGGTGGGAATGTAAATTGGTGGAGCCACTATGGAGAACAGTATGGAGGTTCCTTCGAAAACTAAAAATGGAAATATCATATGAGCCAGCAATCCCACTCCTGGGCATATACCCGGAGAAAGCCATAATTCAAAAAGGAGTGAAGAAGAGAGTGTCCTTGCTCTCATGGAGCCCAGGTTATAATGGGGAGAAAAGGTTAAAAAAAAAAAAAACGCAAGGACAACTAGATATTGAATGAGGAAGGGAGGGATATTTTAGATTGTGTGGTCATTCCTAAAGATGTAATATTTGATCTGAAAACTAATGTTGAAAAAAAGAACTATCTTTATGGAAATCTGAAACCTTGCTTTCCCCTCATGACTACAAGATGGCTGCCATAGCTTCAAGCATCACACCCTCATATAGCTTCCAAAGCAGGTCTGGGGGTTTATCCTTGCAAGAGTTTCCTTTTATCAGGAAGAAACATTTCCCATAAGCCCCAGCACACTTCCCTACAGGTCCCACTGGCCAGAACCAGGTCACATATCTACTCTCCAGTCACCAGCAAAAACGATTGCAATGATTGGTTGGGAGGAATGATGCTGGCGCCAGGGAGGGGTACCCTTCCCTGAGCACATGCTGCCCCAAACCTAAACCAGACTAGCCTGCTGTCCTCCAAGAGCAACAGTGAAGCAGCTACTGGAAGGACCAAGCTTGAGATATTTCATTTACCCAGGATATATGGATTTATCCAGTACCTAAGCTTGTACCAGGCACTGTACTAGTATTAGGAATAAAAAGAAGACCTAGACACCACTTTGTACCATCTCCTTAAAAACAGTGAGGGGAACTCCTTCTTCCCTCTCTCTCACTATTTCAAAGGTACAGTTCATGGCCACTTGCCACCCTGAAGCTCCCTCTCATCTTTTTAGTCTGAATGACTTCTTCTCAATTCATAGTTCACACTTACTCATTTTACAAATATTCATTGAACATGTGAGCCATAAGGATTTTGCTAAAAAGACAAGGTCCGTGCCCTCACAGAGTTTTGATTTCAGTGACATAGAGAGGTAAAGAGTCAATTACAAGAAAGAATAAAAAGAGGATGGGCTTCCCTGGTGGCGCAGTGGTTGAGAGTCCGCCTGCCGATGCAGGGGACACGGGTTCGTGCCCCTATCCCGGAAGATCCCACATGCCGCGGAGCGGCTGGGCCCGCGAGCCATGGCCGCGGAGCCTGTGTGTCCGGAGCCTGTGCTCCGCAACGGGAGAGGCCACAGCAGTGAGAGGCCCGCGTACAGCAAAAAAAAGAGGTGAAGCCTGGGTGCTATCAGGGTACCGAGAAGGAGCACCTCCACTCGTCCAAAGGTGGGGTGAGGGATGGTAGTAAGAAAAGATAAATTTCATTGAAGATGTCATTTAAATCAATATTTAAAGGATGAATAGAATTTAGGGAAATAAGTGTGGAGGTCAGGAGAGGGGGAGAAAGCCAAGGAGGCTAGTCCATCTAGAAAAATGAGTGTGTGCAAAGGGCCAGAGGTGGGGACAGAGAGCTGGGGGAAAGCAAAGGAAAGAAGCTCATTGTTGCTGGAGAAAAGAGTGGGAGGGGAGCACAGGTAGACATGAGTTTATAATGACAGGTGAAGGCCAGGTCAACATGGGGGCTAAACTCTTGGACTTTATCCGGAGAGAAGCCATTGAAGGTTTGACATGTTTAGGTTTGCATTTTAGAAAAAGGCATTCTTAATCCTTTGCTCCAATCCCTTACCCACACTTCAGCCACACTGCAAACAGGATGACCAACAAGACACTGTGGCAATAGGCTGGGCCAGGGTGGTGGCCAAGGAGTGGGTGTTGATTGAGGAGGTCAGGGATTCAGTGAACCACAGGGCTGTGACCAGCGACGGAGGGGGGCGGGTAGTTAAGGATGACTTCAGGCAGTTCTGGTTGGGGCACCTGGAGGGATGGTGGTGTCCTTCACTGGATGGATTCCTTTTTGGACAAGTTATGTTGAGCTGCCTCCCACAGGGCACTGAACACAGTTGTGTTCATTAATTAATCTTTTTTATGACTTCTCTCCTCCCTCCCGCATCTTTCATATCAAAGCCCCTCCCTATCAGATAGACCTACTTCAATCTTCTCTTCAAGTTTTCATTACTCTGTGTCCCCCGAGTGAAGCCTGTAGTTTTTGAGACCCCACTATGAGCCAGGCACGGAAATGCAAAACAATTTCACCAGTCATCACTAATATGTTGTTATTTTTTCTCAGCTAATACAAATCTAAGTCGTCTAATCAGACATTTAACGGTGTCAGTGATCAATGGGTTGCAATTAGTAATTGACCCGAATCCAACATTTTTCCTTGCATTTGTCTTTATTCACTAAAACAAACAAACACAAACCTCATCCCTTTACATTTTAAAGATTAATCTTATGGGACAGTATGATGGCACATAAACCGGTGTCCATTCTGGGTGTTTTCCACGTGGTCTTTCATGTATATGCATTTTTTTTTTACAACAAGCAATTTCACTATTTGAGGTTTCCCGGTACTAATTTTATAATACTGTGTAGTTACATGCCGGGGCTCCGAATATACTCTATCTCTACGTTTTAAGTAGTACCATGCCTGGATGAAGCATCAAAGAGAGAATAGTGAACTTAAAGGGATTTTAAAACATCTTGAAACAATAACAAGCCATAGACTGCAGCTGGGGCATTTTAAAACAGTACACAGGACTAAAACAATTGAACCAATTTGTCCTTTGTTCTCTTTATTGCATTCTTTATTACATTAGTACTGCTGAAAAAGAAACTCGAAAAGCATTAAACTTGGGTACCAAGCTCTCCAAAGTCCTCCCAGGGGCCTGGCTGGGACAGAGAGCGAGTTTCCGCCTCCCGGCTCCTGTGAAGTCCCCCGAGGACTCTCGCGCTCGGTCCCAGGGAGGCGACACGAAAGGAAAGGTCGCCGCTCCGAGCCCTCAACTCGCCCCGAGTTCTCCCTCTGGGCGGGAGGATCTGGACCGAACTTTGCCAAGTTTTCCGACAGGCCTGGCTGAGCAAATGCCGCTGCGCCCGTCGCCGTTACGCTCCAGCGGCAGGCCCGGCCGTGGGAAGTTTGTTCGAGGGTCTCCCGGCCTTCAAAGAAAAGTCCCGGGAGGCGGGGGCACCACCCTGCCGGGCCGCACCCCCGTGGAGCGGGCGACAAGGGGGCCCCGGCGCCCCCGGGCACAAAGAAAGCGCGCCAGAGGATGGCCAACGACCTTGGAAACTCTGGACCATTTTAGGGTTGAAGTCACCCTAACTGCCCTCCCTTTCCTCGCCGCTCTTTCTCTCCCGAATCCGCCCCCGTCCACCCGCGGCTTCACCAGCGGTGCCTTTTTCTGCTTTTTCTTTAAGGGAGTTGTCTGCGCTGGGCCCAGGAGGGGCCGCGCTGCGCGCGGGGCCCAGCCCTTCCCGCCACGCCCCGGGGCCGCCCTTCCCGCCGGAGCCGGCTGATTGATGGCCCCGACCGTCCCGGGTCCCCCGCCTCGGCTCGCCCGCGAACCCGGCTGTGTGTTTTGGAAGCGGCGCAGCGGGCTGCAGCGCTGTGACGCCCGGAGCGGCCAGCGCCGCCCTTCCTTCCCCCCGGGCTCGGGCGGCGGCGCGGCGGCGGGTCCGGGCCGGGCGGGGCCGCGGGCTCCCGGGCGGAGGGCGGAGTGCGGAGTGCTGCAGGGAGGGGACTCCGGGGCGGGGGCTCCAGGGCGGGGGCGCGGGGCCGGGCGGAGGGCGGAGGCCGCGCCGCGCACGCCCAGCCCCACGGCCGCACCGCGCCTCGCGGGACAGGTTGGGCGGGCGGGGCGGCGCCCGGCTCCGGGGAATAATGAGTGTCTGTCAGGCCGTCCCCGGGTGACTGGGCGGGGCGGGGCGGAGGCGGCGCGGGAGGCGAGGGTGGCGGGGGAAGGGCGCAGGGCGGGGTGCGTGTTTGCGCTAGTGACTCGGCCGACCCCTCCGGCGGCTGCCTCCACCCAAGTGGGTGGGGACCCGCCCAGCCCGGGCGGCCGCGGCGGCTCCCTCTCCCCTCCCTGACCCTCCCACCCCGGGTCCCAGCCTCTACTTACCCCGCCAGCCCTGGGAGGCTCGCAGAGCGAGCGGCGCCGGCGTCATGTGACTGCCCGGAGTTGGTGCCAGGAGCCAGAGGGGAGCCAGGAGCGGAGCCGCGCGGAGCCGGGGCCCGAGCTGAAGCGCAGCGCGAGCGCCCGCCGAGCCGAGCCGAGCCGCGCCCGCCGCACGCGCGCCAGTCCCCGTCCCCTGCGGCCGCCAACGCCAACGCCGCCGGGACTGGAGCGCTGACACCACTGCATCCGCGGGTTTCCAGGCAGCCCGGATCCGGGCCTTTATTTCTCGCCTGCAGCGCTCAGCACCGCGCCTCGAAAAGTAAGTCCCCTCTCCCTCACCTTTCCTTCTCGCCCCGACTCCCGCTGCCCCCCTTTTCGGCTCGTCCGGTTTCCTTTTTTTTTTTTCCCAAGGTGGGGCGCGCAGTGAATGGGTTGGGGTGCAGCGCGGAGGTTGGGGCGCTCCTGGGCTTGGGAAAGTGCAACAGCTCCTGGCAGCCGGGGGTTGGGGTGGAGGAGGAGGCGAGGAGGAGGGGGGCCCCGGGCTCAGCGGTGGAAAGTGTGGGACTGGGGAGAGCCACCGTGCGGATCGGCGGGTGCGGGGAGCGAGGCTGGCGGCGCCCGCCGCGGCCCCAGTTAGGGCGCGGGCGGGGGCTCACCTGTGTGGTCCCCCGACAGCCGCTCGCCCGCCCGCGATTCCCTCCAAAGCCCCAGAAATCTCAGTTCCCTCCGCGTGTGGCAACGTTGTTTGGAGAAAGGTAGCGCAGAGGCCGCGCGCTCCCGCTCCTCCCCCTCCTGGTCCCCCACCCCCCGCGCTCTCCCCCTCCCCCTCCCCGCCCTCCGCCTGCGCCCCCAGCAGCCCCCCTCCTCGGACGGGGCGTGCTGCCGCTCACCCGCCGGCGGAGCAAACTTGGAGCAGCTTCGCGGGCCTTCTGGGAAGAAACTTGGGGCGATTGGGAGTAGAGGCAAACATCCCAGTCTCGGTGCTGGAGCCCACGAGCTGCCAGGGCGTCTGGATTCCCGAGGGCAGGAGAAAGAGCTGGCCGGGTTTGGAGAGTCCTCCTCCGGTGCAAGGAGAACCTGCCGCAGTGTCTGGAGCAAGGATTGCAGTGTGGCTGGAGGCGGAGAACGCCTTAGGCAACTGCCCGCAGTGTTAAGGGACCCGATCCGGGTGGGGACTGAGGGACGGATCCCTGGACCCGCACCCTTGGGACCTACCTTTCCGAGTGGCTTTTTTGGAGATGGCAGACAATACCTGGAATTGTCATAGCTACTTCTTTGCCAGATAAAAGAGAGAACACTCTACGCTGCTTTAAATTTTACAGCAATATACAGTAATACTAGATGAAGAACGTGTGAATGGGACTTTAAGTCAGGTTAAACGGAAATTGGTAATTGCTCACCGTCTTGTATTTCACTAAAATAAACATTTTACACTGAATTTTTTTTTACTGAGAATGTATTTTTCCATTAATGTCATCGAAGACACTTTAAATGTATTTATATTCTCACAAAAATCTAGTATATGGAGAAAAGTATGAAGTAGTATTCTGACTTCATTTACATTTAGTATCTGTGATTATTAAGCAAAATCAAGTGGGGAATAGGGCAGTTGTTCACTATAGGTTATTCCACAGAACAATTTTGTGCTGTCCTTTTTTGAGTGCTTTATGTATGAATTTGAGGAGCATTTTTAAAAGAGAAATCCATCTGGATGATAATCTGCCTAGCCCAAGAGAAGACTTGCTTCTAGGGAAAAAACAATTTGATAACACTAACATCTTCAAAATTTTGTGAGTTAGTAGTATCTTTAAAAGAGTGGATGAGTTTCTTCTGACTTGAAACATGGAGTATGGGAGTTGCCCTTATTCTGTTAACAGAACCTGAAATGGGATGTTTGATTAATTTTATTTACTCCCTAGAGAAACTGATATCTCAATTTCTACAGTCAGTGGGGTTTGCTGCAGAACTGTTAGAAGAAAGCAGCCTAATGTACTGTGGGTGAGGTCAGTGAAGATAGGCTGTAAGGAGCATTCTGTTTGCATGAAGAATGCAAGTATGAAAATCCTAACGTGAGAACAACAAAAGTAACTGCCTAGACCACAGAACCTTGTCAGAGGTAAAACATGACAACATAGCTTTAGAGAGAGCTATTGTTTTTTTCACTGCAAAGTTTCTAAATTAAAACCCAATCTTCTGGTTGCTCTGGACACAGTGATGCCTTTTTTTTCTTCTTTTTTTTTTTTTTTTTACCTGTAGTTATGTCTACACACAGATTCTTAAATCTCTGCTATAATAGAAACCTGAGTTAAAGAGTACTGGCTAACAAAATAAAGAGAAAAATCAGAAAAGGACTGGTGAGTGGATTTTGCTACCTTAAAAATACCTAAAGGAAAAATAGACATTTTAGGATATCTTATACAAATTGATACTCTATTCTGCAGATTGTATAACAATTTTGGATTAAATGAAATATCAGGAACAGAATCACATTCTCAAAAGGTGGATTTTTGTAGACGTGTGTACATGTAGAACAGATGTGCAGCTGTGTGGAAGTATCTTTGTAACTATGAAGTTGAAAAAGACAGTGAAAATTTGGGGTGACTCTAGATGTCCCACACTCTTCATCTTAGAATTTAGTTCTGTGGCTCAGGGACACTTACAGTTGGTCCCACTTCGGTTATGTGGGATGACCCCAGTGTCAACTGAATTCTCAGCAGCTGTGCTGTCTCATTTTCCTCTTGATGCTCTGAGGCTGAACAGTGATCATTACCCTATTACCCTAACCCAGAATTTGATGGTGGCTAGAGACCAGCCATTAGGATGGGGGAGAAAGAGACAAAAGAAATTGGTAGGGAGGCTGGTGTTAATTAGGAAGGTTTCTGCTGCTTGAATATGATAAAATCACATGTTCACTTACGGTGTTTACTGTATGTGGAAGCTCCTATTTGTAAATAGGGCAGGTCCCCTGTATAAAGCTGGTGTTATTTTTCACACCCATAGAACAAACACCTCCACCCCCCTGTTGTTGTCTTAAAAAACTCCAGCTGCTCATGAATATAGGGTCAGGGAGGGCCGGCTAAATGTTTCTCTGTGCTTTCTCTCCAGCACAGCCAGCAGAGCTGTTTCCTGTTCTTTGTTTCAAGGCTGGGGTTTGCGTCATACATTCCAAGTGGCATATGTGTGCTCTTTCCTGTTTCAGGCTGTTTTCTGGTAGATCAGTAGCCCAAACCAGGCCATGGTCCCTGCCCCTAAACTCCCTATCCCCACCCAGGGAGTTATCATGTCTCCACACACTTAGATTGCCTAAGATGCCTGTGTTATGTCATAATGAGAAGTCAGTTAACCTTTTCACATATACCCTTTGCTCCCATGTGTTTATATGGGTGAATAAATACTTTTACCTTTTTTAGTTTATCATTGCCAACTTGTGATTTTAAGAAGTGTGTGTGCGTGTTGGCTAGAAATCTAAAGGAGGTTGTTTTGTTTGTTTGTTTTTCATTCTTGTTTTGAGATAGGCATTTTGCCCTGAAGCTGTCAATTTTGGATGGGGTTACCACCTTACAGTTTAGAAGATCTAGCATGATCTGAAGGATGTGGCTCACCCTTGCATTTAACACAGGACACTCAAGGCACAGGAGGCTTCATGGGTTGGAGAACTCAAGCAGTCTTGGCAGCTTGGACTGACTTGGAAGTCTTGCTTATGTTTTAAGGGAGAAATCTTCTATTGAAGCAAAACATAAGATGTATTGAGAGTACTACAGGATTATTTCTTTTTAAGGCAAAGATTTTACTGTATGCTACATCTGATTTCCAAACTGTTCTAAGAATAAAAAGCTCAAAGAAAAGGAGAACTGGAATAAGTTCATTTAATGATAGTTTGGAAATTTTTAACCTTATATTTTGAAGACAGAAGGAGAATGCTCTTGTTTTTATTGTTTTACAGTAACAACTTTCTCATAATCCCCTCCCCCCCCCTTTTTGGTATATTCTGTCAGTTGTGAGTTTGCAAATTTCTGGGTTAACCATTTAAAACCTACTTTAACAAACTATTTTTCTCTTGGTTCTCCAGAAATGAAATTTTAAAAGCAAGGTTGGAAAAGAAAACTTTTGACAAGTTTCCCCCTTAAATGTCTTATTTGGGGATTTTCTCTAAAATCTAAAGGAATTATCTGCAGTGTTCTCTAATGGAATTAATGGAAAGAGTTGCTGAGGAAGCACATCAGGCCCTACCTATTCTTCCCCAAATCGGTAATAATAATAATCATGCTTTGGCTTTAACATCTCTTCCCATCACGCTTTTCTTTGATAGATAAAAGGGAAATGCACAATATGCTATTAAAGTTACTAGGGTCAAATAGTAGGATATTGACAACCTTCCAAGAAAAAAGATGGGAGTTTGGAAAGTTTCAATAAGATTTTTCCTTCTTTGGAGGAAGCAAACTTGAAATACTAAGCTGCTTGTAGGACAAGAGGCCTTTAAACTAAATTCATAAGTAACCCAAATTGAAGTAAGTTTTTTGGTTTTAGTTCCAAAGTTGTGAACAAAATTCAACTAGATTTGGTAGACTGAGTCTTTATTTGGCTTACCCCAAATCATTCTTTCCTCCCTATTTGTTGGGAGAGGGAGGTGGTTAATAGAGATGCTTAGGATCTAATATATTCTGTCAGGAAAAATTCTGCAAGCTTTTAAATGTAAGCTAAACGGTTGGGAAAAATTGTACCAGTCTGATAGTTATTATAATTACCAAAAAAGTGAGGGCAGTGAACACAATAGTTTCATCTCTAAACCATGTAAATCATTTATCTCCATCGCCCCCCCTTTTTAGATACTTGCCTTCTTAATTTGTCCAAATCAACATTTCTGCTATAAAATGAACAGGTTTCTTAAGTGGTTCTTACCCTCTGTTTTCACACCCAGTTATGTTTTAAGAAAAATAAATACAGGCAACCTCATCCTTTAAGTATCAGGAATTATATTATTCTGGAAATTGGGTTTCTTTTTGAAGTGCTTCAGTTATCATTGGTTATAGCTTAAAAAAAATCCTAGAGACATAAAACAATTGATATCTGGTTTGCTAATATGTAGTATTCCAGCCAAAACTCCTGATGGAGTGAGTTGGAAGGGAAGAATTATGATAGCTTTTAGCATTCTCATTTTCAAGCCTGATCTGTCCCTTTCTTAGACCCCGTTTCTCATCTGAAGCAGTAATGCCAGAGCTCGAGACAGGAAACCAGACAGCAGTCTGCCCTGATAAGAGAGGGCATTGTCTAAGGAAGGTAGCCCTGCTTTCCCCCCCTCAATTCTCCTTCCTTGAAATTTAGTAGTAATAAGAGACACAATGCTATAGACACAGTTTCTGAACCAGAACTAGGACTGTTTTTTCCCACAGCAAATATATGTATGTATATACATATAAACACATACACACACATACATATATATATATATACACACACACAACAACACATATATGTGTGTCTGTGTATATCCTTTTAACTGGCTCTGTGCTCTTTCTGGAATGTCACCATAGTTAATGGCACATTAGAAAAAATTATCAGTATATTTTGTATCTATGGGTCAGAGTATTTAATAGTAAGTTTCTTTCTCTAGCAAAGCAGGTTCCTAGAGCTATTGGAAACTCATTCCTTTGTGTTGGCAGGCCGAATACATTATCACTTCCCCCATCTCATTATTAAGGGGAGCTGGAGACTGAATGTAGTAAGCTAAGTGGCCCTTCAGCCCATGCATTCCGTGTAACCCTGGGTCTAGCTCTTACCCTCTTCCCGGAAGGGGGTGCCTCCTGAGACAGCCCCCTTCCAAGAGGACGCTGAAGGAGCCCAGCTTAACCTGGGACATGCTTAAGATGGTTGCCAATCTCTAGAAGGCCTGGGGCTCTCCAGGGATGGCCTGGAGCTAGTCTCAACCCAGATCAGTGGAGTTTGGTCAAATTGAGACAGAAGAGGTTCTGCAGACACTGAGGTCAGCGCCTTCTACCCTGGAGAGCGACCTGTGATCCATGTGGGGTTTTTCTCCTTTGTCCCATATGCTCTTCATTCTAACTACTGTTCTCTGAGTCTAATCACTGAAATCCACTCTTCTGTTTGTTCTTGCACTTTACACCCTGGTACCTTCCAAAGCTTTGCACCCCCCAAACTGCTAACATTAGGAAGTTCAAGTTCCTGTTCCACTTAGTTCTCCAGACAAGGGTGTTTTGTCTCCCAAGCCTCCTGAGTAAAGTTTTCACATTTACTTTGCGTTTCAGGTTTTAGAAGATGATTTTAAGGCTAGCTGCACTGGCCCCTGGGCAAATTTTCCTTGTGTGACCCCTGGTGTACAGTCACTCTGAGGTCCTTGCCCTTCATTTTATCCTAGCATGTAAGAAGGGTAGTTTGACATCCATTCATGTATTCATCTCACAAGTATTTATTGAGCACCTACTCATTAGAGCTAATCTAAGATTGCAGTCACTTTTCTCAGTTATGCCACAAGATGGAGTAGGTCCAGAGTGATCTAACCTGAAGAGTCACTTGGAAATCGTAATTGTCCGCTGGAGCCTCCCCATGGCACTGCCTTCCATGGGCCAGTGTGGCACACACGCCCCACGCCCCTGGCCCCAGGGGAGTGCCCCAACTATAAGATGATTCTACTTCAGAGTGAGTCCCAGGGCACAGAGTGGAGCAGAACAGAAAGAGCCGTGGGTCTGCAGCGGACACACTTGGCTTCTTGGCTGCAGCTCCAGCCAGCTCTGTGAATTTGGGCGAGTCTTTTCACCTCTGTTCCTCCATTTCCTCATTTCTAAAATGGGGACGAGGACCTGACCCTTCCACCTTTGTACAGTTATTATGAGGATTTCCGTATTTACTTGGGTGAAGCTGCCAGTTTTTTCTGAACAGTTATGGATGCACTGGCTAGGAAGAATAATCGGCTAATTTGGGGCCTTCAGAATGTGTCTTTTGATGTTGCGTCCGGGCATGCACTGAGACAGGGGAGGCATCAGGGACCAGTGGGAAGGAGTTGAAGTCACCACTGCTGTAAGTACACTACCCCTGGTTCCAGATCCCCGAATGACAGACCTGTCTGCAGAACTCTCCATCCCACTCTTGATGTGTGTTGTCCCCTGCCAGGGAGACAACAGGGTGGAGTGCCAGGTCCACCACCAGCCTTGAAGTCTGACTACTTGGGGTTCGAATCCCAGCTCTACCACTTTACCAGCTGTGTGATCTTGGGCAGATTAATTTACCTCTCTGTTTCGGTGTTATCAGTAAAATGGGAAGGTAGTACCTCCCCACCTCATAGGAATGAAATGACACAGTCCATGTAAAGAACAGCACCCAGTGAGTGCCAGTAGGAAACCTGTGACATCACTGAGCCCCTGCCTTTCCTTGGTCAATAGAAGAGGCTTAAAACAAAACAAACCTAGTGTTTGTTACACACACACACACACACACACACCTTGAAGTCGCCTCTTTGTCTTCTCTCTTGCTGTCATTTTTTTTCCCCCTATCTTAGGTTTTAAAACAGAGTAGAGACCTTGACACTAGACTTGTTTAGAAGATCTCTGGGTGGGTAATAAAAAAAAATAATTTAAAAAAAAGGATGATGCTGATAAGGTCTCTGGAGGACCCGGAGCAGGCAAGGTTAAAGTTAGGAGCATACCTTTTTTTTGAGGAAGTTTGGTTTAATAGGTTTCCTTTAGGTTAGGTCCCCTTACTCCTATTACTTATTTAAGGGAGGGTTTTTTTGTTTGTTTGTTTTATTTAAGGGAGATTTCAAGTGCATTTGAAGGGAAAGGGAAGTGACTGTGGGACTCCTCATACCGGCTCAGTGCTTTTATATTCACTCCTTTGGGCCTGGCAAAAAACTTAGTGGATGTTCCTGATCTCCTCTGGGGAGCAGGGAGGGAGCGCCTCTAAGGAGGTGTAAAGCACTCCTGTCCTCAGGTGCCGCCAGTCCGGGTGGTGGTCCTGGGCAGACCATTTGTAAAGCAGAAAGGCCCAGCCTATCTAGGTAAGAAGAGGTGGCCTCAGATTGGTCAGGGAGCAATCAGCTGGCTGCGCCGAGCAGCGAGGGCCTTGAGCTGGTCTTTGAAGAATTAGGAGGATTTAGATAAGCCGGAAGGGGACGGGCATTCCACCCTGGTTGCCCAGCGTCAGGGCCGAAAATGAACAAAGGCGGAGTGGGGAGGCGGGGGACAGGGCAGCCAGCGTGGAGGGCGCCTGGTGGAGCTGGGGCAGCTGGTAGGAGAGGGGACGCCGAGCATGGTGCTTGAACTGACTCTGCAAGCCCTGGGGGTCCCGTCGGAGGAAGGTTTGGGAGCTTGGGAAAGACCAGCTGAGAAGAGGGCTTTGAGAAATGTAGGTGGCAGCGGCGTCAGGATGGATTCTCCATCCTGGGATAGACTAGTGGAGGTGAGACCCCAGTAGCACACTCTTGAGGTACTGAGGGCCTGGCCCCCTGGTGGCAGCAGTAGGTGTGCAGAGGAAAGTCGGGGAGGAAGGCTTAAAAGAGGACCTCTAGGTTTCCATGGTGAGTGACGAGAAGATAAGGCAAATGGGGGAGGGGAGCAAGGAGGAGGAGGGTTTCCATCTGGGACGGGTTGAATTCTCTTACATAGCACTGGTGCAAAACGCTTTTTTGTTTGTTTACTTTTGAAGGAAGAGGGCAGTATTAGCTCAGTTCCACATCCAGAGGTTCTGTGGCTCTGAAATAAACGCTTAATGGAGCATCCTCGGGAGCTGGGGGAAATACCACCACTTCTTTCTGGTTATTTGCAAGGTTCCAGCCATCTCTGCTCAGGCTGGAATTTCCAGGAACTGTCAGCTGACCTGAGCCAATTGGTCCCTCCCAGGGCCACCCACCCCACCCCGGCAGGGCGGGGCCCCATGGGTGGAGGCCCTTTAGGGTGGAGTTGGGTGGGTCTCCAGCGATAGGGCACCCAGCGGAGAGGCAGACAGCGGCAGTGGCCTCACGCAGCCCTTCTGGGTCTGATTATATAACACTTCACAGAAGAAAACTGAGGGCTGAGGCAGATCTTGTAAGACGTGTACACAGCAGGAGTACACATTAGAGGTGCTTTTCAATTGAGTTGAGGTTGCTCGCCCTTAAAACTAAATTACAAAATTGTGCGAGAGCGTGAAGGACGAAACTGAGTCTGTAACCTCAGTAGGGAAAATGATGAGTGTTCGCTAAAATTTCTCTAAGAAAGATGTTGTAGGCCACTAACTAGGTGGCATTGAACTTGAGCGTTTACTAAAGGGTATGGGCTTGGGTCTCCCCTCCCCCACCCCTGCTCTGCTGGGCTCCAGCTGGAAATGTGTAGGGAGGTTGCTTGGTTGTTACCTTTGCACCTGTCCTTATTTACATGCAAAGGCAATTGCTTCACTTGGTCTTTCCGAAGTACAGGGTGTGGGCAGAATCTTATCTGAAGCCATGTCCTGTTTGGACAAGTCAGACTGCCTTGGCAACTCTCCATAGGGTGGAGCAGATGGGCGGATGCAGGAAAGTAAAGTTGGGTGGCTTGTTAGCCGAGAGGGGAGAGGGCGGATTGTTTGCTCATGGGTCATTACAGTTAATCTGAAACTAAGTAATTAACTCCTTCCCCATTTACAAAACATTTTCATGTAAAATAACGAATTGATGAAGGGCAAAGATTCAGAAGTGTTCCATGGAGTTTTTCCTTTCGCACCAGCAATAGAAGACTGAGCTAGGAGACAGATCACCGAGTGACATGAAAACGAGACGCCTTTCCAGGTAGGTGCCAGCATTTGGCTGTCCTGAAAGGAGGCTCTGACTTAGAAATGCCTGCTTACATCTGTTGTGTGGCCTCTTGTATTTCTGGCCGGAGCAGCTGCCTTTAAATATTCAACTCCTGGGAGCTCTTGGAAGAGTTTGGGTACAAAAGTAAAGAAAGAAAATTTCTTTGGAAAGGAAGTTTAGCTACAGGGACGTTGCCTGCCTGCCCTGGTCCTCCTCCTGACCAAGAATTACACACACACACATTTTTTGTTTGTTTGTTTTAACTCTTTTCTTAATTTTTTTCCCTGAAGTTCCTTTGGGGAGTAAGGGGTGAGGGAAGGCAACATGCTTCCCTTCTTTAACATCCAAACACTTGGGAGAATTGAAAGGGGCGCTTACAGACGGTGTGTTGGTTTGACCATCCTGTTTTTCTCCTTACACCTGGGTGAGGTCGGCTCGGAAACAGATTAGCTTTGAGAGAGGCAGGTAATCTTGAGCCTTAGGGTCAGGCTGCGCTGGGGGAGGAGAATACAGGGACCCTCTGAGTGCATTAAACAGGAGATGAGAAGGGACAATGTCAGAAGCAAATCCTGATATATCACCAAGAAATTGACTTGAGATGCACACATTCCCCCTCCAGACCCCCCTCTGTCCCCCGCCTCACACCTCTCTCTCTGTGTGTCATGCTTCTAAGGAAGGGGCAGTTATTTATAAGGTTGTTTCTGTAATAAAATGAGCTGTAGCTTCAAGACAAGCTACTTTCAAAGGAGGCTGGCAACATAACCTCCTCTTACATTAAGGCCTGTCTGTATTTCTAAGCTCTGCGGCTTATTTGTACCCTCATAAAGCAATTGTCGAGTAGGCCCCTTGGAGGGCTGAAAAGGAGATGAAACTATATTGCTTGTGAAACTTCATGTAAGTGATTCACCAAAGCTTTTTAAGACATAAACATGTGGTTGTGCATTTTGGCAAAATTCTGAGCCTTCTTTTGACATCTGAAAAGTCAGAAGTATAAGTAGAGAGAGTGTGATGGGAAATCTGTTTCTTCCTTTTGGAGGAAAATTCAGTTGTATTGGCCCTTCCCAGCAAAATAACACGGTTGGGGGAAGATGACATTTGTTCCAGTGATGGAAGATTATTTTGGCAATGGTGATGTTCCTATATTTTTGCTTTTAAGGCACCTTGATAACTTAGAAGCTTTTTTAAACCAGTTTTGCCACTTTTTTCCCCCTTGTAAATGCAGTTGTATTATCCTGGTATTGCTAGCTTAGAATGTATGTTTCCTAAGCTAGTTAAACACAACTAAGATGTAAATGTGTTAATGTTTGGGAAATAGTTGTAAGAAAAAACAGAACCATCTTGGGGGGCCTTCTCACCTCTGTGATAAGAATTCCTGAGCCTAGTTAAAACCCCACTACGTTTAAAGACCTTGATGTTGGCAAACTCAATTTACCGCCTCTGTCCTAGTCTTTATACTTGTTTTAGTGCGCCACCTAATGGTTCTACTTGGGACTGCTGTCAGCGTTGTGTAGTAATAGTTCTACAGCATTTGTAGTTTACTCAGCATTCTTTTAACATGATGGTAATAGCCCCAGAGCACTGAGTCGCCCACGCGTTAACAAAAGCCACTAAGTTTAGGAACCCCAGTTCTTCCAGTGCGTGAGTTACTTCCCAGTTATATGGAAGGCCCTTTGGAGACACCGCGGTCACTCTTTTCTGATTCTAGATCAGAACCCAAAGACAAGGTCAATGCTCATGGCAAAAAGTGGTCTGTTCAGAGACAGAAACAGTAGGTACAGAGTCTAGACGTTTTCTGCAATAAATAAACAAAAGCCTGATTTGTGTTAATGTATTTGATTCCCTTTCTAAATTTGGTTTCTTTCTAGCTTAGCTTCCGTCTTATTTTTATTAAAAGTTTTAATTATAGAATTAATAAATTTAAAAACGGGCACACAGGTGTGTATAAAGCTGCTGCCCCACCCCTCCCAAGAAGCTCTTGTTAAGTAAGGGTTAGGGTGTGTCTTTTTCTTTTCTTTTTTTTTCACCACATGACCTCCTCATTCCATATCGTGTGACTATCACTGAAAGTATAATCAGTCATTTTAGAAGCTACCAAATGGAGAGCAAAGTGCTGTTAAGCATGTGAGTGGACAGTGAGTTTGGTTCTGTTCATAGTGATATTTGAATTTTGCACAGACTTTTTATTGTCCGGTGATGCATTATTTAGTTAGGAGTTTCAAAATGAGGTATTCTCAATTGTATCTTGCTTCTTCATTTATTAATTCTAATACTTGTGTATGAGAAATATCCCTTCATCAGTGATTGAGTTACTCTTTGAGGTACAGTTCTGAACAAATAAACATACCTTTACAATTTTTTTAATAAAAATGAATCAGGTTTTGTTAGAAGGGATGCTTTACGTTAGACGATTTTTTTCTCATAAGTCTTTCAAAGCACTAATTTCCCTAAATTTAGATAAAACACAAAAATTAAAGAATGAAAGTACTTTAAATAATGTCTTAAAATGACCCAAGCTATAGCAGGTTAATGTGTAATTCATTTCTAAATGGGTTCAGTACTTATTGCTATAGGCATTTGAAAAAGTTATTGAAGGCTTTATGAGCTAAATGATGGTGTTAAAATTTGAACCAAAATGAGCTACAGAGCCCATCATCTTAATTCCACTGTGCTGCTCCTGCTTGTAGGAAAGGAGTCCAGGTAAGGCAAGGTGTGGAGATGCTAGGAAGCTATTGCGATGGTACAGCAGTCAAGTGACAAGGCCCTATGTGAGATCTCATACAGGATGTAGGCAGCTATTACCTTTGAAACTGAATTTAGTCTGAGTTTTTTAAGGGTGGAGGGGATTGACCTCTAAGGCTAGGTGTATGTTAGCAAAGAGACAAGTACCTGGCATTTCCGAAATCGGAACCAACAAATTTAGTGCTGTTTGTACAGTATATAGATCCAAAAATTGTGTGCATATTCAGTGATATAAACGACTTAAGAGGGCAAAAAGAGTTTTTTGGTTTTGTTTTAATCTCATTTGATTTTTTCCAAAACCTTGAAGGTAAGTGTTTTAGGAAGTAGGCAAAGGAGGTGTCCTCTGCATTTTACATGTGAAAAAGGGTCTCCCTCCTCCTCTCCCTCATGTCAGGGGTCAGGTGCAGATCTCCTGCTTGAGTCTACAGATCAGGACTCTTTCCTTACACTCCTGAGAATGTGAGTACTTTTGTTTAGAAGGATTTGCAGCAAGATACTGTCTAGTGGAGTGGATGAATCTGTAAGAGTAAATTAAATTTAAAAGGCTTGGGGGAGGATGACCAGCTGTGGGTCGAGGCTGCTGAATTATCTGACCTCATTGATATAAGGGGGCTATCTCACGTCTTTTGTTTACGGTCCGCTGTAGGGCCCTGGACAGCAATTCTTAGAACCATATCCATCTGTACAGCTGCTAGCCTGGGAACTGGTTAATAATAGATCCAAAGACACAAAAGGGGTTTTCATCCTTCATTATGAAATCATCCATTTTTCACTGGCTGTGAGGTTTGTTCTTGCTGGGATACAGAAGAGGGTGGTAGCACCATTGATTTGAGCAGCCTGGTATCAAATTGTGTTCACAGATTATAATACGTCCTGTGATGTAGGAAAATATAATTTTGAAGTCAGGGCCTTATGTTGAGTTAATGATGATATTCACGTGTTGTCACAAGACCCAGGACAGTCTTTCTTCAGCAAAGCAGTGAAGCACAAGAACTACACAGTATTACTTTTATAATTGTGTGTGATGATATCTTAGTTTAACCCATAGAGCATGGACACCACTGGCTACAGAATCGCTATCATGGAGGTGGGGATGGGATGTTTAAATACTGAAATACAGGAAGTAGTCTAAACCAGGGATTTCTATACCTTTTTCTGGTAGAACTCAATCTAGAACTTGTTTACGTTCCCACCCAAACCAAAGTAATACATAAAAACCTCACTTCTAACCAAATTTGCATAGGAGGTGCCTGAAGAAAGTTGTTGATGATCTGGGTAGTATGTGGGCGGTGATCCTATAATGTATGAAATGCAGTTAAATGTTCAGCAGACCGAATATTTTGTCTTCTGAGGAAGCGATTATTTAATGTATTTTAGTGCCAGAAGTGGACAGTGTAGAACACAGGAGGAAAGGGATAACACAAGCATAACAAAAGAAGAAGAGAAAGATCCAACAGAATCAAGATGGACATTTTCTTTACATTAGGCTAAAGATTGTCTTATTTCCTTATGAGGAGAAATTGGAGTAAATACAAGGTAATAGTCTTCATATAAAAAAAGTACTTAGAGGGCTTCCCTGGTGGCGCAGTGGTTGAGAGTCCGCCTGCCGATGCAGGGGACACGGGTTCGTGCCCCGGTCCGGGAGGATCCCACATGCCGCGGAGCGGCTGGGCCCGTGAGCCATGGCCGCTGAGCCTGCGAGTCCGGAGCCTGTGCTCCGCAGCGGGAGGCCACAGCGGTGGGAGGCCCGCCTACCGCAAAAAAAAAAGTACTTAGAAAACCACAAGCAGGGACCGGGAACTCAGGACCTGAATTTAGGCATTTCTCAAAAGAAGAAATGTAGGGAATTCCCTGGTGGTCCCGTGGTTAGGACTCTGTGCTTCCACCGCAGGGGGTGCCAGTTCGATCCCTGGTCAGGGAACTAAGATCCTGTGTGCCGTGCAGCATGCCCCCCCCAAAAAAAAAATCAACTTGTAAAAGAAGAAATGTAAATGGTAAATAAAAATGAAAAAGACTCAGCTTCAATAATTAAATCAATAGAGACTAAAAATCGTTTGTCATTTTGATGTTAACAAATTAGCAAAGTTTTAATTTTTATAGAGTATCTTTGCTGGATGATACAGCAAATGCTTTGGTAAAAGTACATGCTTCTCACTCTAGAATTCCCCTTCATAAAATTTATCCTAAAAATTAAGGATGCGCAGGAGGATGTAAGTATAAAAGTGCTCATTGCTATCTGTAATGGTGAAAATTTAGAAGCAACTCAAGTGCCCAACAAGAGGAATTTTTAAAAATCTGATTGGGGACTTCCCTGGCAGTCCAGTGGTTAAGACTGTGCTTCCTCTACAGGGGGCCTGGGTTTCATCCCTGGTCGGGGAACTAAGATCCCGCAAGCCGCAAATATCTGATCGGTTCACACAGTGGCACACTGAACTTGATGGTATGGAACCGCACTTACTGAAAAACATTTTCCCAGTAAACTGTTAGGTGAAATTATGGGTACTATGTAGTATGCATATTACAATCCACTTAAAAAGAGAGTTTGGAGGGATAAAGACAAAGATATTCATGATGGTTGGTTCTAAGTTGTCTTTTTGCCTGCCTTGTTTTTTCCTGATTTTTCTGTAACAAAAGGGGGAAAGGAAAGGTGTTTAACATTCATATATAATGTTAACTTCTATTGAGCTGCACAGTAATCTTTTTTTTTTTTTTTACTTTCTCTGAACCCTTAGTTCTAATTAATTTATTTATTTTGGCTGTGTTGCATCTTCGTTTCTGTGCAAGGGCTTTTTCTAGTTGTGGCAAGCGGGGGCCACTCTTCATCGCGGTGCGCGGGCCTCTCACTATCGCGGCCTCTCTTGTTGCGGAGCACAGGCTCCAGACGCGCAGGCTCAAGAGTTGTGGCTCACGGGCCTAGTTGCTCTGCGGCATGTGGGATCCTCCCAGACCAGGGCTCGAACCCGTGTCCCCTGCATCAGCAGGCAGATTCTCAACCACTGCGCCACCAGGGAAGCCCTGCACAGTAATCTTGAACAAGCGTGGCTGCTCAGAAGAGGCTGTACCTATTGTTCCAGAAACATCAGGGTTTATGTATTTGAGTTAGAAATGCCCGTTGGCTCTCACCCGGTTATGACCATGGAGTCTGGTTTTAATTACATAAAATGGCATCTTTCATAGATAAGGGAAACAAATTCCAACCATTCCGGGGGCAGGGGAGGGGAAGGAGCAGAGAGGGGGGAGGGGTGGGGAATATTATATATATATTTCTTTTACTGATTTATATTGAAAGTAACCTTGGGATTTAGAGAGACACTTTGTTTTGTTTTCTAGGCCAAACACCAGAGCACCCTAGAAAGCATAATTAAAAGAATGCTCATGTTTGACCCAGTCCCTGTCAAGCAAGAGGCCATGGATCCTGTCTCAGTGGTAAGTTTTCCAAAACCGAACACCTCTTCTTACTTATTCCAAGTGGTAATAACTCTACTGTGTGTTGTGTTATTCCTTAAAGCCACTCGTTACTTGACAAGCATTTGATAGGCAAACTTTTCTGAAAGCCCCTGGTAGTAAGTGAGGTAAATACCCTCCTAGCAACTGTGCCCCATTTAATAACTGGGATCCATGTTTCCTTAAGCCCTGTGCCCCAAAGCCCCACCTGCCCCCAAGATGTGATCAGCGCAGAACTTGGGCCACAGGAGCATCTGCTCACAATAGAAGTAGTTTTACGAAACCCCCTCAGTTACCAGTTTTTTAGTTTGAGTTCTCAGGATTATTGGTTTTGGCAAAAATAAGTTTAGCCAGATTAATTTTTTAAAATTAACGTGTATTTAGGGACATTCAAAAAACACTGGTATGCAATGTTTATCATGATTAGGAAGCAGTTTCCAAATGTACCTACAAGAAATCTGCATCAAGAACGAGTTTACCCATAGTTCAAAAAGGGTCATGTACCGCAGTGTTCATTGCAGCTCTGTTTACAATAGCCAGGACATGGAAGCAACCTAAATGTCCATCGACAGATGAATGGATAAAGAAGATGTGGCACATATATACACAACGGAATATTACTCAGCCATAAAAAGAAACGAAATTGAGTTATTTGTAGTGAGGTGGGTGGACCTAGAGTCTGTCATACAGAGTGAAGTAAGTCAGAAAGAGAAAAACAAATACCGTATGCTAACACATATATGGAATCTAAAAAAAAATGGTTCTGAAGAACCTAGGGACAGGACAGGAATAAAGACACAGATGTAGAGAACGGACTTGAGGACACGGGGAGGGGGAAGGTAAGCTGGGATGAAGTGAGAGAGTGGCATGGACATATATCTACTACCAAATGTAAAACAGATAGCTAGTGGGAAGCAGCCGCATAGCACAGGGAGATCAGCTCGGTGCTTTGTGACCACCTAGAGGGGTGGCATAGGGAGGGTGGGAGGGAGACGCAAGAGGGAGGAGATATGGGGATATATGTATATATATAGCTGATTCACTTTGTTATACAGCAGCAACTAACACACCATTGTAAAGCAATTATACTCCAATAAAGATGTTAAAAAAAAAGAAGCGTTTACTTAGAGGTGTTTTTCACTTGAAATCACCACCCAACTATATAGAAGAGTTTCTTAAACATGTTTGTGAATGTCATTTTTTTAAATACTGGAAGAAAAAAAAGTACTCCATTTTACCTCATGTAGTGTTTAGGCTGTCCTTCAAGGAGCTGATTAAAAAGATGAAAACTGGGGGAGGGGGGGAACTCCTTGGTCCTTTTGCATGTAAAAATATATTAAGAATAAAGTGATTTGCTTAAACTTCTAGCAGCCATATGGAGCTGTGACTGGGGAGAAGCTAGGGAAAGAATGAACTTGACCCTGAGGATGGAATTTCGTATCACTCAGAAGAGTCTGTGACTGGGAGGGAATTACGTTCACTGTTTTTTTCAACACCTTAGTGCTAAGCTAGCCCCTCCTGTGAGCCAGGCCCCTCTACATGCTTCTCGGCCACCAGGGAACAAGTAATTAGTCCAGGTGTTTATAGAGGTGCAACATCAGTGCTGTGGAGGTGGGACATGGGTGACAACAGAAAGGTGTCCGACTGCAAAACAGGGAGTGGTTGAGACTTGAGGAGATCTGGTTTAGTGAATATAACAAGGCCACGCTTCCAATTCTGTCCTGCTCTTTTCTTCCATGGGCTTGGAAAATACTCACAAGGGGAAAAACTTGGCCTGAGTTGTGTATCTGAAGGTTGGTAATGACACGCTTGCAAAAATTAGATCATCCTTATGCACTGGCTGTGGAGGTTCCTGCCAAAACTGTTTATACAAGACACAGGGGTCACTCCGAGGCCCTTGGAACTGAGTTGCCATGGAGATTACTGTGCCAGTGAAGTGTTTACCACTGTGTACAGTGAAAAGTTAAGTCAGGAAATAACATTCACCTTCCTGCATGATAACTGGATAACTGTGTGTCTGAATATGATAATAACAGAGCAATAAGAACTATATTAATCAAAACACTAAATTGACTTCTAATGTTACTCGTTTGGTCATCAACCCCTTCTCCCAACTGCTGCATGATCATATTGGAGGAATATTAAGGTATACAATTTCCCCATTAATTATATCCTTGAAATATGAATAGGTTTTTAGTACTGAAGAATATGATTAATTTGATAAATGACGCAGGACCATCAGTGATGCATTTTGTAATCAGGCATGGGAATGTGTCACAAGAGCCTAATTTAAAGCTAAAATGAAGTTGGCACAATACAGTTAAGTGCAAGGAAATACACTTTGCCGAAAAAATGGAAATAAGATTAGTTTGAAGTAACGGTTATACTTGTAATGCTGGAACTTATATTAATATATGGAGTTAAAATATGTAGAAGTATTTTTGCAATTAATGGTCTTTTTCTCCTTCATGCTCTGGTTTTCAATTTCTACAGATGCTTATAGGATTTAATTACATTGTCTCAACCAAAAGATAGTTTCAGTCCTTATAATAAAGTTTCTTTTTCTTAATTCAGCAAAACCTCAGTTAACTAAGACATTTGGGGGGTAGGGCATTGTGATTATTTTACATAACAAAATTAAAAGCTTTTGTTTCCACTCTTAAATCTTCAGATTTTATCTTTCCTGCCTTCATAGGTGGAGTATATGAAACCTGATTTATTGTGCCTTTTTTCCTTTTTAATTCTGCCTTTGATCTGAAGGTTGAGGTCTTTGTTTATTCAAGTCAATGTTCTAAACATTAAGCCATAGACATGTTTAAGATTCTTTTTGTTTTAATTCCACATATGCATAAAAATATTTTACAGTGACTTATTCCCCTCCCCCACTCCTTTTTCTTAAAAAGTGAGAAGAGCAGAAGCAATCTGCCTATTTGGTATTTTGCTATAGTTTAGAGAAAGTGAGGAAATGTCATTTTTCTCTGGCTGAAGTATAAGCCTTCATACTTCCCACTAAACCTTGTACCCTGAGGCACATTAGACTTTGGATTGTCAATCCTGGTAAGATTTGCAAGAATGGGGGGCAGAGTACACCCGCCTCTGCCGTGGATCTCTGTTACTTACCATCAGTGCGATGCTGGCAAAACCAGCAGCTCCCTGAGCCCCCCATTGTTTTTCCTTATTTGTGAAATTGGAGATTTTTAATGTGTAAAATGTGAAATGGCAGGTGTATATAAAATATGCACATAAAGGAGTTGTTTTTACCGATACTGCCAAAGAAGTTTGAAAATTAGAACTTAATTCAGGAAGTGAGAAGGAATTTTGAAAAGTATGCCCTCATATTCTTTTCCTACAGGAAGATTACTTTTGAAGAACGTGTATTTTTTTCTTTAATGAAAATTATCATCTAACGGACTCCTTACAGATTGAGAAGTACTTAGAAATCAGTAGTCCCTCTGCTGTGTTCTAACAGAAACTTTTCATGACTTTTCTGAGCCTGGTAGAAAGAGAGCTTTCTGCTTTTGTTTGCATAGAGGGGCATGACATTTGCTGTTTGCAGCGAGTTTGTTTATAAATGCACCACGTCTTCCTGCACTTGGAAGCCCACCCTTGGTATGAAGATTCCTTTGACTTGCCATCGCCCTGTAACGGACGGCATATTTTTTTCATATTAATGAACACTGAAACAGAGACTCGCCCACGTTTCATGGAGTCACCCCATCCACTTAAACCATCTTGTAGTGGAAAACTCACCAAAACTATTTCCAATAAAGTGAGAAACTATTAACCCTCACTTTCATATGAAGTGTTAGCACTGAAAAATTACCCAAACCCGGTGCCTGTTTCCTCTCCACACTTAAAAAAATCATGTTTTTGAGAATCAAAGAATTGGTATTATCAGTAGTAAAACCTTACTGGGAGAGCGTGTTGACTCACATCATCCATTCATCCGGTGTTCTTTGAGCACCTGGGCTGGACCCTCATCTCCCAATCCAGTGACAGGAAGCCGCCAGCAGAGAAATAACCCACAGCGCAGAGGTGTGAACACTTGAATGCGTGTTACAACAGAGGGAGAGAACTTTTCTTAACAACAGATCTTCTGGAAAAGTAAACCCATTGCCGCCGCTAGTGGGGGTCAGGAGTGGGGAAGCCTTGCGTGAGTCTTGTCTGCAAGCTGCTCTGTTCCCGCGAACAGAGCTCCTCGAGTAAGCAGTATGTATACGAGCCAGTGGATGCCTGGCAGTGGCTGGATGCCCTCCTTCCGCTTCATCAGTACTTGCCTCTGATTTGGATTTCGCTGGTGCAGCCACACTTATCTGCATTGCTTTGTTAGAAGACAGGAATAGTCTGGAACAGAGAAGAAGCAACTATTACCAGGGTGTATCCACCCAAGGTACACACCCCAAGCAAGCCCTATATCAGTCCTTACACTGTGGAGAACCAGATTGTTGCTGGCTCATTGCAGTGGCTTATATGGTCCACCCATATAAACACGTCTCATAGAAGGTTCTGGTAAACATTGCTATGAAATTTGCTAGTGAGACAGTTTGAAGAACCACATTTCTTCACCCTTAGGCGAGGCAGTCAGACTGGAAGTTGTTAATCGTGTACTCAGTCATGTGCCCAGGTCCCAACAGTCCCCCTGCTTTTAGCCCTAGAGCCTTACAAAAACCACATGTCCAGTATAGCTGGCAGGGGGCATTCACAGGAGGGCAAGCTCTCTGCAGAACTGTGCACAATGTTTATAAAACTTAGCTCTATGTGTGGATGTTTCTTTCTTTATGGCTTGAGAAACCTGAGACTGTTATTAAATTTGCAAATCTCCCAGGTTCTAAATTCCTGCTTTCCTTAAACTCACCCCACAGATAGAAAAATCGAACAATGACAGCAATAAAAGTATGTCCTCCTCATTTTGCTTCCTATGTAGCTGCCAATAAGTTGGCATTAAAATCTAGGTCATAGGAATGTCTTTGAAGACTAGGGCTGAAAATAAGGGAGAAGCTACAATTCCGTGAGTAGAAACAATGAATACTGCCTCCCATTTCCTGGAGTTTTTGTTTCTCATACCAGAACTTTTGCCCTTTAGAAAATTATATCAAGATGGTTAAACTTTAGAATCAGGAGAAATCTTTTTTTCCTCCTATAGTTAATTACTTCCTTAAACCCTCATTGTACAAAGTTTGTAATTTTTTGTTAGCAAACCTTGTGCCTCTTTTGCTTTTGCCTATTTCAATATTTAAATTTAAATCTATTTCATATTAATATTACTGTATATTTTGGGCCTCTCACCTTGTGTTGCGCCTGTGTGTGTCTAGTTCTAAAGAAAGGTGGAAACAGTCTTTACCTCATTTGATCCTTAATATGTAATTCAAAGCTATTTTTAAAAACAATTTGTATATTTTTACAAATTCATGTTTTCTGATTTTATATCCTCATGTCCTTGTTTTTAAGCAGTATTATTAGTGAAAATTCTCCCCGCCCCCGCCTTTCAATTGCATTTAAACAATATACCATTTTAATAATAAAAATTAGTATTTTTATTCTGTATCTCTGTCATTTAGAGCTGAGCTGTTCCAAGGGTGGTCTGTGGCACCTTAGGTCACTCCCCAGTAATTCAGAACCTGCCTTTTAACAAGATTCCCAGGTGAATTTGTGTGCTTAGTAAAGTTTGAGGAGCCCTGATAGGGAGCATCAAAGCCCATTGCAGCGCGCACCTCTTGTATAAGGAAGGAAGACAAGGGACTCGCAGGACCACGGTGTGTGTTAAGTTCATCACATAGGTATCTCATTGAGTCCAATTTTTTTTTTTTTTTTTTTTGGCGGTACGCAGGCCTCTCACTGTTGTGGCCTCTCCCGTTGCGGAGCACAGGCTCCGGACGCGCAGGCTCAGCGGCCGTGGCTCAGGGGCCCAGCTGCTCCGCGGCATGTGGGATCCTCCCGGACCGGGGCACAAACCCGTGTCCCCTGCATCGGCAGGCGGACTGTCAACCACTTGCGCCACCAGGGAAGCCCTATTGAGTCCAATTTTAATCTTAACCTCACAGCCTCCTGGAAGGTGGGTATCCAATACCACCTTGACAGATTTTGCCGTATCCCCATGGCTCCTGCACTCCTAATATTTATTTAGTAATTTTTCTTGCCCTAGAGATAGAATTGCTTTTGAATATAATAAAGTTATCTTAAAAGGGAACTTTGTATCACTACTGTAAAAGTTATTTTAAAAGGGAACTTTTTGTCACTACTACTGAGAAACATAGTTTTTCTTAATGCACTGAAATAAACACATAACTATTCTAAAGCTCTGTGTCTGTCAGAGAGATGTACACCAGACTGCAGGAATCACTGTTCCATGTGGTTATGTAGATTACGAATGAGGATACAGGTAAAGAAAGAAAGGACAAAAGACAAAGTACATCTTAACAATGAGAAACTGACATCAAAACCAGATTAAGATAAGTACTTGCCTGTCCCCTTACATTCCAATACTCTGATGCTCAGTTGGCCCAGAGAAGGAATCAGGCATCTGGAATTTTAAAGCAGCACAGCTGATTCTGATGCATAGTCAGGTGGAGATTTACCCAGCCAGGCCCAGAGAGGAAAAGGGTGTGATCTCAGTGGTAATCCCAGTCAAAAACACTGCTATTCCACAGTTATTTATAACTCAAATTAGTGGCCATTGGAGGGGCTGGGGAGGCTCAGAAATTAATAGTACATTTAAGCTGTTTCATTATAAGGCCCCTTTGGTGGGTTTTCTCAGTTGCATCATGAGCTAGTGTTGCCTCAGAATCACAGACACATCAGATTTTAGAGCTGGAAGAGAGGCACCGTATGTTACTTTTCACTTTCACTGTAAAACATTCAAGTACAAGTAATTTTCTGCAGGCAGACTTGACATGTTACCACTAAAAATTTCAGTTTCCCTAAAATGCCTACAAGTAAAGAAAATGACTTATGTTGAGTTTAATTTTTTTTAAAGCATTCTACAACAAAGTTTTCTATTTTTTAATTTTAGTTAAGGTATAGAAGTAATTTTAGTGAATTCCATGGCCAAGGACAGTACCCACAGTGTGCAATTATGATTGATTTATATTTAAAGCTGGTAAATGAGAGTTAGGTTACCTTGATGTTATAAGAGAGAAATGTACCTGAAGATGAATTAGGTCAGTTGTGGAACAGGTCTTAGGTTTGGGAGGAAAACCATTGGTGTCTCCTCCAGTATCTCGTGAGGTTGTCCTGCAGCCTCTTTTGATGAGGTGGGTAGCAAGGTGGAAAGGAGAGAAGGCAGGGCCTCGGCTTGTGTGCAGGTCCCTTCCAGCGTCACATGTCTTTATTTGAGTCCTGTTACATTAGCTTGTTCTTACAGTTCTGTGTCATCCACAAATTTGGAGATGAAGTCATCTTCTACAGTTTCATTCAAACTGTGAATAAGTCCATCGCACAAGTTGGAGCCAAGAACATAATCACCCTCATGTGGGTGGCCTTCTACCGTGTATAGGTGTGTAGGGTGACTGGCCATCCTGGTATGCCTAAGATTGAGGCGTTTCCTAGGATGTAGGACTTCCAGTGCTAAGGCCAGGACTCGTAGCATGGATGTGTCAGTGGCTGAAGACCATCCTAAGGCACTACCATGCAGCTCCACTTGTCCCTGTTATACACAGCATATGAGAAATGTTCAGTGTCTTTCTGCTGAGCTGGAGGACACTAGAGCCAGGGAGAGTATTTCCTGCCAAGTAAGAAACCCCATCAGAAAATCAACAAGGTTAGTTGGCTTGGCTGATTCTTGGTGAACCTCAATGCCAACTCCTAATGATAAAAGCCCATAAGCCTTCTGTTTCATAACTTATTTTAGAAGTTTTCCAGGTATCATCCTCTGCCTTAACATTGGACATGGCCATAATCGTAGAATTAAATTTGAGATTTTTCGTGTGACACAGTTACCACATTAACTTTAGTGCTTACGTTTATTAGACCAGCTCTCTCTCATAGCATTGTTTTAGGGTCAAGCATGTATCTAAACCCAAACCACTTATTAAAGTCCATGTGATTGAAGGTGCCTTGTTGTATATTTTCATCTTAATTCGTGTTTCAAGCAAACACGCTTACTTGGCTGTTGACACGTTTCCGTCTTTCTTTTCCAATAGTCCTACCCGTCTAATTTCATGGAGTCAATGAAGCCCAACAAGTATGGCGTCATCTACTCCACACCGTTATCTGATAAGTTCTTCCAGACCCCGGAAGGCCTGTCGCATGGGATGCAGATGGAGCCGGTGGACCTCACCGTGAACAAGCGGAGCTCGCCGCCCTCTGCCGGGAACTCTCCGTCCTCCCTGAAGTTCCAGTCCTTGCACCGGAGAGCCTCACCGGGGCTGAGCCTGCCCTCGTCCAGCCCACCGGGGAAGAAGTACTCGCCGCCACCGCCGCCCGGCGTGCAGCCCTTCAGCGTGCCGCTGTCCATGCCGCCTGTGATGGCTGCAGCCCTCTCCCGCCACGGCATCCGGAGCCCCGGCATCCTGCCCGTCATCCAGCCTGTTGTCGTTCAGCCCGTCCCCTTCATGTACACCAGCCACCTCCAGCAGCCGCTCATGGTCTCTCTATCGGACGAGATGGAAAATTCCAGTAGTAGCATGCAAGGTAAATTCCGCCACTCGCCCACACTGCCGCCCCCCTGCTTAGTCCGGACTTGGGTCTTCACCAGATAGTCTGGGTGAGGGAGCAAAGGAGGCAAGGGGCCAAGAGCTGTTGAACTCTGAAAAGGAAATATTCGACTTAGAGTCGGCCTAAAGCATTTGCTTTTTCTTTTTTGTTTTTTAAGCATTGACACTGGAAGATCTCCCAAGGATCAGGCTGTCTGTTAAATGCCATGAAATGATTAGTGTCACTATATACTTGTCAGCTTGGGGATAATAAGAATCTTGACTTTATATTTTTCCTTATTGAATACCAACATGGTTCTAGGTGCAAAAAGGCATTTAAGAAATACCTTTAGGGGCTTCCCTGGTGGCGCAGTGGTTGATCCAGGGGACACAGGTTCGTGCCCCAGTCTGGGAAGATCCCACATGCCGCGGAGCGGCTGGGCCCATGAGCCATGGCCGCTGAGCCTGCGTGTCCGGAGCCTGTGCTCCACAGCGGGAGAGGACACAGCAGTGGGAGGCCCGCGTACCACAAAAAAAAAAAAAAAAAAAAAAAACCTTTAGACCATGTGATAACTAATGGCTATTAAAAGCCACCTTGTTTACTCACTGGTCAGAGGCAGAAGGCTGGGGTAACAAGGAGATAACCAAACGTCATAAGGAAGAAATCCTTTGGGGGTGGATGTCTTAAAAGTCCAGCTTCCTCCAAACGGTGCTTGCTGACAAAGTAATTGTTAGGAGGAACAAGAAGCACCCACCGATTCATTTCTGCTGTCATTTTGCCAAAGGCAAATAGATACACATCAGTGTGGTAGCTAGAAGCCATGCAATAAGCTTTTAAAGGCTGAAATCGGTAAATGGTACATAGAGTAACTTTTCTATTTTTATTTTGTAGTCCCTGTAATTGAATCATATGAGAAGCCTCTATTACAGAAAAAAATTAAAATAGAACCTGGGATCGAACCACAGAGGACAGATTATTATCCTGAAGAAATGTCACCCCCTTTAATGAACTCAGTGTCCCCCCCGCAAGCACTGTTACAAGAGTAAGTATATTGAGGTCTGCCTGGCATTTACGTAGCGGCGTGCATCTCGGAACTGGAATGGAAGCTGGAGCTTCCTGCTCAAGATGTGGTGTGGATTGCCAGCCGGGACTGCCTTGTCGTTCGGGGCAGCCCCTGGGCCAGATGGGAGAATTTCTCCAAAAACTGTGTGCTCTATTACATGTGTTACGTCACGTTCTCAGTGAATTGGTCGCACATGATCTTGCCACTTTACCCCAGAAATCATTTTTATCTTGTTTTTTTCCATCCTTCCAGACTATGGGTATATAATTTTCCCATCATCTTTAGCCCAACATGGATTGAATTTGGTGTTCTAGATATTCTACTTAAGGTTGGATCCTGGAAATGCTTCATGGGATCACGTATCGTCCTTCCCATTGTCAGTTCTCATAAAGTATAGTGTTTCTGTGGTGGGGAATGGCTTTAGTCAGAATTTTCCGGGCCAACCACAAATCCAAGAAAGATACTCCAAAACCAGTCCCATGGCAACAGAAAGCTGACCATGTTGCTCAGAGAAGCTCGGCGTTGAAAGAACTGTTTAGTCTCCTGTCTTTCTAATTGTGAGTGCCCTAGAATGTTCGGTCTGCTTTAGAACCGCCATCCAGTAGGAAGTTTACACTACTGGTTGACATCCAGGCACCTGAAAGGTGGTTTAACTTGCTGTCATGTGACGGTGTCACACACAGTCTAAATAACATCATTACTGGGATTTGTCACTAGAGATGCCCTTGACTTCCACCAGTGATTACACTGGAGGCTGTGTCTGCAGTAGGTACAAACGTGGCCTTCGGATCGAACATCTTGGATCCCAGCTCTGCTCTCCACCGTGTATATGACCTTGGCCTACTCGCTTAATCTTGTTGCCCCTGCTTCCTCTTTATTTTCATTATTGGTTGTAATTATGTTTCTTGTGTTATGGTCTTTACAACATTGGATTTAATGGCCAGCTTCCTAGTACAAAGGAAGTTCAACAGTTTCTGTCTCCTCAGGGTCCCTTCTGTCACCTTCCTCCCCATATAACCTTTTCTCCAGCATTTCTGCCCACTTTTCTCCCTTAACGTAATGAATTCTGTAACAGAATATGAATCCTCTGGTTTTAGAACAGCTATTTTCTGGAACTTAACATGTATTCTGGTTGTATCCGCATTCAACCCAAGTAGGTGCCTTCATAATAGCTCATATATCAATTGTCATTTGCATCAAATCCGTCCGCTTTTTTTGCGGGGGGTGGGGCGGCAGAGGGTTGTCATCTACACTTTGATAGATGAAGAAGAGAATGAATCTTCTTCCACAGCCACATCAGTAGGCAGACTGTCTGATGGTCTTGCACATTATTGCCCTTCACAATTACATAGTGCCTCCGTACCCCCAGAAAGGAACTTTTCCAAGTGTTTTCAAAGGAGTTATTTCATTCTCCCAAAACAAGCAGGTGGGAGTCAGAGCAAACAACTGATGAGCCAAGACATAAATAACTTGCCTGTAATCACACCATTAACAGCAGAGGGGGCCTGGGCTGATCTCCTTCTTCCAGATGAGTGGTCTTCCTGCTATTTTTAGGCCATATCTAGCTGATTGCATCTGCTGCTGCACTAAGGGAAAGGAAAAATAGACTAACCAAAATGGACACATCTTGTAGGCTGAATTACCTTTTTTTTTAGGATGTCAGATGTCTTTGGTGAGGTAACTGGCAACATAGCTTGTACCTGTAATTGTTCCTGCACAGATGATGAAAAAGATGCTATAAAGCCAACTGCCCACATAGCAAGGGATCCATTGACTGAAACGGGGTTATTCCAAAGTCTAGGTTATTATAAATTACAGTGTAACGCATTACGGAAGAATAATTGAAGGCAATATTCTGTGCTCTGAATTATGCTGGAAAGAGAACACCTTTTCTCTTTTCTTGCTTATTTTAAGTAACGTTCTTTTGATGATCTCAAGCTCAGTGGCTTTTAATGATTAATGAGTAATGTGCTTATTCTAATGACCTAAGAATGCATTTTGCCTCTCAGAAAATTGAACCGATTAGCCACAACTGGGACATGTACCCTTCAAGTAACTCTCTCACAGATGTGATTAAGTAATGTCTTGGAGTGTGCCCAGTAGCAGCCCACATAGGAAACCAGCTAGCCAGGAAAGAATCACTGGAAACCAAGCACCTGGTACCATGTCCATGAGGCAGCCCCAATAATATTTGCCTTAGGAAACCCTTCCTTTACAAGGGCGGACTTTAAAATACAGCTTTGAAATCCATTTGTTTGATCATAAAGTTATAGTTTTAGGATTATTTTTAAAGGCACTCAAATGTATATCAGATTTCTTTTGTTATTTACATGTGTGAAAATTTATTTAGAACAAAAAGTTTGAGGATCAGATTTCCCCACTGAGGTGGGAACGTGAAACTGTAGCAGACATAAGAGGGATCAGCTTAACTCAAAACAATGACCAGGTCTCTGATATTTACTAGGTATTCTAACTTCTTGGTTATAATGATCCCAAACAACCTCCTTAAAAATGAGCAGTGAGGAGACCAAGAAGAGTGAGTGAGATCCCAAGATCCTGAACCTCAGCCTGTACCAATATCCGGCTCTTTAGAGATAGACTGCTGACCCCTCTCAGAGTGATGCTGCCTTCCAAGGGAGATGTTGGCTGGAGTAGAGATTTCCTGATCTGGTGTTAGGACATCCCAAAAAAACTCCTCGTGAAATTAAACAACTGTAGGGGCAAAGTTTGCTAATGGGTTTCTGCACCTTGAAATAGTAACAGCTACTGTTTAGCAGATTTGCATCTGGAACAGGTGTTCTTAAGTGTTTTGTGTGCATTACTCACAACAACTTTCTGAGATCGCATTATTATCCCCTTTTACAGAGAAGAAACTGAGGCACGGAGAGCATGAATACCTTGCCGAGGGTTATAGGGACTATGAGAACAGAGCTGGAGCGCACAGCCTTTTAGGGTACCTTTTTTTAGGGTAACATGTTCACAAAATGAGCAACTGAAACAGCAGTCATAACTACTGCACAGAAACCATTAGAATCCCAACCCATAAAATCGAATAACTAGGAGAGACTTCTAAAGTTATCTGGGATTCTCTCCCAGGGTCCCAGAGGCACATGAGATATATTTAACTATTCATTTTTTTTTCCCCTCAACATTTTACTTCCTGAAGTTCTCTTAATGAAGATGAAAATTTTCAGTCAGTGGCATGAAAGTTGAAAGTTTCAAATAAACTGATAAACTTTTCTTTTTATTAAAGGGTCTTAATAATCGAGCTTTATAAAAACTCTCACTTCTCCATTTTCTCTGCTATTTGTTTGTACATTTATATAATTGAAGTTCTTGTTCTCCCCCGCCCACTAGTTCATGTTCATTTTTCCATGTATCTAAACTTTATTCTTTCATATCGTCCCACTAAGCATCAGGGTAGGAAGGTAAAGTGATACTCAAAACTGACAGTTTTCTTTGCTAATCATAAGTGAGAAATTAGTGAAGTCACTCAAGATAAAATGCACCTTTTTATTCTCTTCCTAGTCACTTCTCTGGGTGCTTGAAAAAGTTGTTGATAAGAGACATGTATTTACATTTTTACCAAGATAAAAAAACAAGTTTCATTCGGTGACTCTCTTGATTTTTATGTCTAAATTTTATTATTCTTTATCTCACAAGACTATTTACCCTCATCACATTCTTTTCACCAATCTTTTTTCCCCCATACACTCTTGTATGAAACATTCACATGTTATTTGGAATATCTTAAGAACTTTAGATTCAAATTTAAAAGACAAGTCTTTCATTGCAGTTAGAGGCCAACCGTTGATACATAAGCTTGTAATGTATCAAGTTATTAGTTAGGAGAGCAAATGGATGGATTAGAACTTGTTAATTACATCAATCATTAGGGGAAGCCTGAAAAAACTACAGATTTTTCCTAGCTCTTCCCACCTGCCATTTCTCTCCACCAACTTCCTTTCTGAAAAAGAGAAATTTCATAGTAATGATATGTAACCTGATTTGATTTCAACCCCCCTCCCCCCCTGGAAAGGTGTGCAGGTGCAGGAAGGGGAGTCTGGTTGAGGAGCCAGGAAGGTAGGGAGGATGGCAGGCAGCCAGTGAGGGAGCCGGTGCTGCACCTGGAGCCTGGGTCTTGAGTCCTGAGTGAGGGGCTTCCTCGCCTGACCACTGGCGCTGCCTGAAGTTCTCTCTCAAGGAGGAAAAATAGTGACAGTAAAGGTTTGAGTTTGTGAAGACAGTAGTGCCAATTTTTTTTGTGGGGGGGAGGTAAAAATCAAATGTAAATTGAGCCTCTTTAAGAGATTCAAACTAAATGCCAAAATTATGTAAAGGATAAAATGTAGATACATCCTACAGCGTGGTTGCCTGAGACTTAGGAGTTTGACCTCTTACATCTTCCCCTAAGGAATAATAAATGTGAGAAAACATAGTACAGCGTTCAGCCTAGGACCACAGAATTCTACAAGAAAGCAAATTTCTATTAAGGGAAAGAGACTCTCCTAGCACTTTGCACCTCCCTCTAGTGTAGCCCCTAACCCTTCTTACTGTCATTACTTATCTACATGTCTGTCTCCCCCTAGAGTATGAGCTCCTCCAGGGCAGGAACCCTGTTTTTATTCATCTTTGTGTCCCGGTGCCAAGCACAGTGCCTGGCTCATGGTAGGTGCTCACTCCATGTTTGTTGAATGAATATAGCAGTGCTTCTTGGGTTGATCCGCTAATTTCTTTTTGTTTATTTTGTTGGGTTTTTTGTTTGTTTGTTTTTGCCCAGTGTTGTTAATGCTTTTGGTACCTTGAAGGAAAGGAAGAGCCTTTCACTCACCATTTTGCATTTGGCATCGGCTTTCCTAGGAATCACCCTTCAGTCATCGTGCAGCCCGGGAAGAGACCTTTACCTGTGGAATCTCCAGACACCCAGAGGAAGCGGAGGATACACAGATGTGATTATGATGGATGCAACAAAGTATACACTAAAAGCTCTCACTTGAAAGCACACAGAAGAACACATACAGGTATTGGAAATACAAGACTCGCTTCATCTTTCTTCTTAAGAAGTGCTAACATGGAATGTTAAGACAAATGTTGTAGCTTTCAGAGATTATTGTAATGAAATTTTTTCAGGCATCTTGAAAGTTACCATAGCTGCAGATGTCTCTTGTCAGTTGTGAAAAGTGAAGTTTTCGATAATGATTTGTTTTTATAATAGAATAGATTCAGGGTTATCTATTCAAGGCCCCTTGCAACCACTTGCAGTTCTGTGGTCTCTGTAGTAAGAGAGAGAGAAGGGCATGAAACCTCCACTGGGAACAGAGGGCGAAAGTGCCCTTAACCATGGGCCTGTTTCATCAAAGATGTGGCCTTCATATAGGCTGTCACTTAATAAATGTTGTACATTATCAAATTCACGATGGCAAAAAAAGAAAAATAAAGTTCTTTATACAGAACAAGTAAATGCAGCAGTTTATAGAAATGGAACTCAAATAGAAGACAGTCATCGAAGGAAAGAAAAGTGAAGATATTTGGGTGATTACCGTCTTCTAAAACTGAGGGAACTTGTAGGCTATTGCCTGCCATATTTGTTGTAGGATATTTTCCAGTTTGCCAGGCGTTGCGTATAGAGCGTACAGACAGATCTTATAAAAATTGTTAAATAGGTGAGGAAAACATAAAATTGTCCCCTGTGCTCACGAACATTTTGTAGCAAAACATCTTAAGGAATTCGTACAAAAATGTTTTAAAACCTGATTAATTGCAGTTGGTATTGGTGATTAATGTTTATGGAAAGCCTCATCTGAGCTGACCTCATACTCTTGGATGTGAAATTCTAGTGTAACAGCAATTTCCCTCTCTGTACGTTTCCTTAACTCAGAATGTAGAATATTTGGAGTTTTGTGAGTCATTCTTGTTAGGAACATTTACAAAGGGAAGAATCCGGGGTTTGGAAGAGGAGAGGAAGTAAAGTGTCTGGCAGAGTGGAAGTGAAGGTTTTCCGTGCATCCTGGGAAGGAGGCAAAGGAAGCTGAGGGGATCCAGCCGCATACAGTGTTCTTTGGCTTCCTCACAGTGTTGCCACGGAGAGAGCTGAGGGTGACAGCCTTGCAGTTAGAGGACCACCCAATGGTCAGTGCCAGATAGACTCATGAAAGCCTCCTCAGGGCACGAACGGGACCTGAGAGGTGGATGTTACCAAAGGCCAGCCTAAGAGTAAAAAGACATTGGAAGTGTATATATGTCCATATTTGGGTAACAATTCAGATGTAAGAAAAATAACTCTTAGCATGTGTATTCTGTGCAACAAAGCAGAGAGTATAAATTCTGAATATGTCATTGAAATGCCAAGGAATTACAATCTAGAAAACAAGGGATAGTAAATGGGAATGAATCTGTCATGCCCATTACCCAATATTACTGATTTAAACATGTAAAATTACCGTTAACTGCCTTTTTATTTGTAAAGGCCTTCATACTGCTGTCCTCATGACTTTCCCACAAAGGTCTTCTTTTTCTCACCTGTAAGTTATCGTCACACAGGAGAGGGTTGTAGAAACCTGACTTCTGACAGAGTGGGGAGGAGTTTACTATATTTTCCGTACGTCTGAATTAAAGCATTATACTTAGGCGTTGTTGTTCTTGACTAAACAAAAACTAAAATGTTGAAATCCCTGATGAATATTTGTTGCTAGGGACTTAGGGACTTCACATTTTTAGAAAACTATTAAAAAGAATAAGCAAATCCCATAAACTTTCAGTTTGGACTTCTCTTTGAATGGATAGGGCTGCATGTAGCTAAGCTCCTAAGTAGGTTTATGACTTGGAGGTCAACAAATACGGACCACCGGGTATTAAAAACTTGTTCATTGCCTCCTTTGAGGGCAAAACCAAAATTCTTTGATAGCCCCTCAGAGTGGATTTCAGTGCCATAAATATGCTTTAGGAACTCTTAAAATCCCCCTCCCCCCCTTTTTGGGCAGAAAGCCAATTTCATATTAAGACAATCTGTGTTTCTTATTTGTCGCCTAGTGGTTCAAGGGACAAATGAATGATCCTATCTTGGAAATGATGTTTGTCAAGAGCTTTAGCTCAGAAATATTTACTGTCTTTAATTATTAATATCATTTTGCTCTTAGAAAAAATCAACTCTTTTTTCCCCACCTTTCTGCAGGAGAAAAACCCTACAAATGTACATGGGAAGGATGCACATGGAAATTTGCTCGGTCTGATGAACTCACGAGACATTTCCGAAAACATACTGGAATCAAGCCCTTCCAGTGTCCAGACTGTGACCGCAGCTTCTCCCGCTCCGACCACCTTGCCCTCCATAGGAAACGCCACATGCTCGTTTGAATGCCTCTATCTCCCGCCTCAGCGTGGCTCCCACTCTCCCAGCTCTCTCTCTGTCCTTCCTCCCATTATCTAACTCATCTTTTTACATGTACATTTTAATTTTGATTCAGCTGGTCTGAATCTCTGAATTTATATCATTCAAACTTCCATATGGTCAGTAGTAAATATTCTCTAATCCTCCCTCTCCTTGCCACGGGTCAGACCTAAAGAATGTGAACACTTTTTTTTTTTCTTTTTTTTTTCCGGGGATGCTAAGCAAACCCTTCTTAGAGATACGTTTAATGTACTGCAAGCAAGGGAACATGTAAACTAACATAACCAATTGTTTCTCCATGTAATCCTCAAAAGAATGTCAAAGTAAATGTATTAGAAATACAGTATCCAGCCTGCTAGTCCTTGCCAGAGGCATCCAGACCTCTGTGCTCTGTGATCGAGTTTGGTGCTCCACAGCAAAAAGAAGGGTGGAACCTTTCACAGATTAGCTAGACATGCAACAGGCTTTCAGACTAGTACAGTCAACTCTTCCATTGTCCTTCACAGATCTGGCTTGTCAATTTGGATTTAGCACTTCATCTAAATGTACATCCTTTACCCTCCTTCGTGCCTGCAGCTACTAAGGAGGTCTTTGCCACCAGGGAGGTGAGCCAGAGCTGCTGATTTAGGTGGATGATGTCTGTCCGTTGAGGGGGTGGATGCTGTACTTGCTAGCGTGGAGTCGGAGCAAAGGGGCATGCAGCAGGGGCAGAGCGAGGCGGGCAAAGGAGGAAGCCAGCCATTCCTGCTCGCCTAGGGCTTTTCGGTGACAATTCATCATTTGTTCCGCTGGGCAGTACATTCCCAGAGCTTCAGTCCCTATGCACATTCAGCTGTGCGGAACCCTACTGCAAAGCCAGATACCAATGGGGTTCTCCATGCACCTGTCTCTGTTTCTACAATGTCCTTAATGTGGATTACCAAGCATTGATAGGGATGCCACAAAACTATTTGCTCAGTAATGGGAAAAAATCTTTTGGGTAAGGGTATGAATGGTTTTCTTTAATGGCCTTCTTTTACCCCACCTACTTAACAGCTTTTTTGCAAACAGGGAAATGTTGAGTGGTAATTGTGTTGCCCTATCAAATTAATCATGGAGGCTTCATATGGAGACTTTTCTGTGTGAGCTGTAAAGTGCCAAATTGGCTGTCATCTGTGTACATGACACATATCATAAATAAGCATCTGCTAACGCTTTAGTAGATTCCTTCAGTTTAAGACCTGAGTGACACTATTTGTAAATATAAATAGTTGTGAAGCACACATAGCTTTCTTGGGGGACAGATTTCTGAAAAATCTAGAAAACCACAGTTCAGGGATTCATAAATGTAGCTCAAATTCCCAAATGTTTACTGTTGGAGCTGGCAATCTCCTATCACTATCAAGTATCCTGTCAGAAGAACAAACTGAAAATGACTCGTGTTTATGTTGAAGGTTAATAGCACCATCATTTAGGGGAAGTTTTTCAAAAGCAGGCTTTTGAGCACCATAGTGTAAATGCCAGTAAAAATAATTTATGCGTAGAAATGCCATTGGTCCTAAATTTGAAGAAAGTGGGCGATGGTGGTGTAGTGTGGATGCATTTAAGCAAATGCACCTTCATCCCTCGATAAAGGATGGAGGAGCAGAGAGAAGAATGGAATCCTGAAGATTCATCCCAGCCACAACTCAGGATCCAGCACAACCTTAACTGGGAGGAATACACTGTTCAATTGTTTTTAAGACAGTGCATGAGTGATTCTGGAGGCCTGCGAATTGTGTGGGGAGCTTACTTTGACGGCGCCGTGTTAATACAAGTTAGTTGTAGGGACTGCACACCTAAGAGGTCCCGCTCGTAAGCCCTCGGATCCAACTGAAAGGAGATGTAGTTGAGAAATGCAAAGTAATTTGTTATTGTGGCACTTGGTTTTTCTTTTTTTTTTTTTTTAAGCACGGCAAAATTTGTTTAGAATATTAAAACATCCTTATGAGGCTTTTGTTTTGTTTGCAACTATGACATGAATTGAGGGATAAAAAAAATGGCTCTTGGAAAAGTAGGTATTGTCTGTATTGTAGATGTTTAGTCACATTCATGCCAAAATGTTTATTGCTTGAAATGGTTCTTCCACAACACACCGAAGAATTAAGTTGGGGTGCAAAGAACATTTTTGTTTTAATGGAGATAACCAGTTTGTGTGTGTTCTAACCCATCTTGAAGGTGGGAAAAGGGGCCAGAAAGGATAGAATTGATCTTTGAATAATTAGCTGTGAGTCTAAGTCCAGCTGATAGAAAGCTTCGTGGGTTCTCATGAAATTTGATGTGTATGCTATGGCATATTGACTTTTTTTTTCAGAAAAGCAAGCAAGACCCTGCAAAGACTATTACATTACTATTCAGCTTGCTTAGATTATGCTAACAGTTCATTAACAAAGATACATTTCAACTCTGAAAGAAAAGCAACCCAGGAAGCTATTCTCTGTTCCCATGCTGGTCTGTATACTTTAGTTACCAATTGGCTCTTAACCAAATTTTCCTTTTATATATATATTTGTATTTTACTATGATAGTTGAGAAATTTAGTCTCTTAGTAATTTTTAGCTGTTATTGTGGAAGACCTCCAATACAAGATAAGGTACCCTTGAACGTGTGGTTTTAATGATATGCCATGTTACTATCAATGGTGATTTTAGTTGCAATATTTTAAATTGATGAGAATGATTTGTAAACATGAAGTTAGTGTTGTGTAAATTCTGTTTATTATAGAATTTCTTTGATTATTATCCAAGTGTCATCTTGGGGGAGAAGTCAGAAAAATTAAATCTGTAACCATCATATTTTAGAGTTCTAAAGTGTGAATCTACATCGCAAATGGGCATTAACATTCTAAATCGCCTGGTTTTGAGAATATGTTAGCAGCATAGCTATTATGTTCAACTAAGGAAATGCTAAATATCAGAAGTTTCAAGAGCCTTAGAACAGATTTACAGGGGAACTATATATGAATGTGTATATTTTATTAAACACCCATCTGCACTATCAGTGTTGCACTAATGTGGAATTTGAAAAACTATATTGCTGATACTGTATATCTACACATCATTCCTGATTAGATTGTTTTAAAGACAATCTCAAAGGTCTAAGGTTTTAAAATAATTTGATTGGTTTGAAAATATACAGTCATCTTGAAGGAATTGCTGTCATACATGAAGTTGCTCAGAGTGGCCTTTATTCTCTTGTTGGTCAAGGTTAACAAGTTCTAAATGATTGCAAATTCACTTAAATAATACATTTACAAAGCCATTTTACATGCATTAAACGAGGGCTACAACAATATTATGTTTTACAAATACTAGCACTTTTTTTTTTTTTGCTGTTATGTACTTAGTGTTAGAGGGTCAAAATAATCTTTCTGCTTAGCATCTCTTAAACCATACCTGCAAGTATAGCAGGATTATTACATTTACAGTACTTTAATACTTGTATAAACTATGCAGAAATTTTTAATAAAGTGTAATATATTTTATAAGCTAATAAGACTGAATGGGTAAAGGTTTTTAGCATGCATTAGTATACTTGCAAATACTGAAACATTTTGGTAATCTTTCTTACTAAAGATGTGAATGTTTAATGTTCTTTCTCTGTTTCTACTCGGTAGTCCAATGGGAATTCAGTAATGACATTTTGTCATGTCAAACTGTGAACATAAATTTGTACTGTACAGTCCTCATATACTATATACAGTATGCAATATATGTATTATATACTTGTTAATAAAACCATCAGAATATTACATGTGATCATGTGATTACTATGTATGCAGTGATCACTAGGAACAAAACTTAGCAAAGTAACATGTAAGAGGCCCTTAGAAATTTCAAAGTAAATCACCCTTTGATAGGCAGTCATTAATGGAAGGAAAGAAAAACAGATCTAACTGGAAAATGCACTATATGAGTTAACTCAGCCCTAAAGCTATGTCCCTGGTTTTCTGATAAGTTTTCTAAGTACAAACCATAAACTTGTAGACAACCCAGCATAAACCTACAAATTCACCTAGTGCATTCTTGGAATATTTTATTGTTTATGACCCTACCTGCTTCCAAAAACAATTTTTGGTTTCTTATGTGTAGTACTTTAAGTTTTTAAATAAAGATTAGGATTTGTAGCTTGGGCAGTGGGGAATCAGGAATTAAGGTAAATAATTCTGGTAAATAAGGTAAATAAAAACATGATTTTTCAAGCCTTCAGTAAGCCGTGTCTATGGACACTGCTGTGTCCTTAGCATCACAGGAACAAGTAGTTTCTAGTGGGCATTTAGAGTTCTTGTTTATGACAAAATGTCTACTCTCTTGCTCCACCTAAATGTAATTGAAGCTAAGATACTGGCTTTTTAGGTCTCTCAGCAGCTTCCTCCAGCCAGACTTCATCTTAGCATAACATGAAGTAATGTCTGACTGGCGCTTGTCACCTGACTCAACTTCACAGGTTGGACAGGGGAAGGAGGATGGGGTGGAGGCTGAATTCAGCCTTCTGCGCGCTCTCCATCAGCCTTCTCCAGGGAACTTCTCTGCTTTTATACTGTGATAGTTGACTGCAAGCTCAAAAGGTATTATATGTGACTATGACTTCCTAATGGAATATCACCTTGGATTAGTCCAAATAATTGGCTGTAGTTCTCACTATATTTCATGTATGGGTGGGATGATACTTGCTGATTTCAAAATGAGACCCAGCCTTCTAAGGAAGTACTTTCTTAAAGCTGGATTCTGCCTGAGTGAATGATCAGAATGGTGACAAATATAGATTTTATGAGAAACTAAATTCTTTGCGGTACGCAAGCCTCTCACTGTTGTGGCCTCTCCCGTTGCGGAGCACAGGCTCCGGACGCGCAGGCTCGGCGGCCATGGCTCACGGGCCTAGCCGCTCCGCGGCATGTGGGATCCTCCCGGACCGGGGCACGAACCCATGTCCCCTGCATCGGCAGGCGGACTCTCAACCACTGCGCCACCAGGGAAGCCCAGGAAGTACTTTCTTAAAGCTGGATTCTGCCTGAGTGAGTGATCAGAATGGTGACAAATATAGATTTTATGAGAAACTAAATTCTTTGAGGAATGGTTGAGCAAATTAAGATGTCCAGCACACACACACAAAATACATAATCATTGCCCAATATTTTAAACGCTGTCAGGTCAAAGAAGGGACTAGGAGGCTTGCTGGGGGCAAGTTACCAAGTCTAGTATGCCTTCACGGAAAGAAGTGGCTTTCAGGGATGGGTTGAGATGGTAGTGAAAACACATATCTATAGGTGTCTAAGTTGAACTATTACAGACCAGAGTGACCTGTGTGTATGTACCAGACAACAATGAATTGCCCTTCAAGGGTACATTTATTTTAAGATGTGTAAACCGATCCTGTTACCATTTCCTATATCTGAGCTGATCACAGTCATGGTGGCTGGAATGAGACTGTATATGTAGAGAGTGACCCCCAAGTGAAAATGACATGCCATAATTAGAATTCTCTTTAAACTTACTACTTTGGTGGGGGGCGGTTCTCACCAACTTTAGACATATATATTGCTTTGAGCGCTTCTGTTTGTTCTGTTCCTGGGTTTGCACTCCCCTTGGGTGTCCTGAGTGGTCTGGGTTAAGGATAGAAGACAGCAACTGGATCTGCAGGTTCCTAGACTGTATCTCTCTTTTACACTGAATACAATCAGTGTTTCTTCCTTCTCAAGACCAGTGTATTAGGGTTCTCCGGAGAAACAGAACGAATAGGATATATAGATATAGATTAGGATATATAGATATAGATGATATAGATATAAAGAGATTTTTAATGTGGAATCAGCTCACATGATTAGGGAGGCTGAGAAGTCCCATGATCTGCTATTTACAAGCTAGGAGACCCAGGAAAACCAATGATGTAATTTTAGTCCAAAAGCCTGATAACCAGGGGAGCCAATGGTATAAAGCCCAGTCCAAGGGCGGGAGAAGACCAGCATCCCAACTCATGAAGACAGGAAGCAAAAGGGGCAAATTCCTCCTTCCTACATCTCTTTGATGCAGGCCCTCGGTGAATTGAATGATGCCCACCCACACTGGGGAGACAATCTACTGAGTGCACAGATTCAAATGCTAATCTCATCCAGAAACACCCTCACAGACACACGCCAAAATACTGTTTAATCTAGGCACTCTACAGCCCAGTGAAGTTGACATTAAATTAACCATCACACTCAGGAATTCCAACAGCCCAAGGAATTGGCTTCTAAAGAATTCTGTGTGGCAGAGGAGGGTTTTGAGGACCTTCAAGGCTTACAGATCTGCTCTAGATTTCATCTCCTGCTACAAAGGCCAGCTGCTTCCCTGTAAGTTGCACACCTTCACAGCTATACTCATGCAATCCCCCAACGAAACTAAAATCCCACCACACATTCAAACCAGCATCCTCAGCCCCTACTTTTTGCTCTACACACTTGACCCTGCCTCCTTGAGATCACTCATTACACTCTAATTATTTGTCCAAGACTCTCTTCCCCACCAGAATGAGAAACCCCACAGTCTGGGATGGGACTTCTTCACATCTGTGTCCTCAGCACCACACACACAGTGAATACATCATTAGATAGTGGTTGAAAGAATAGGTGAATCTGAGTTCTAGTCTTAACTTGGGCACTAACATCTTTCTGACCCCTTCATATCAAAGGGACCACCTCTGAAACGTCTCCTGAATTTGTCCTCTCATGTCCATTGCCATCTGCTGCCCCAACTCAGGCCTCTGGGACTATCACAGAAGTCCTCTCACTCTCTCACTTCAATCATCCTCCTCCACACCAGCCACCAGGATTGTCCAGCTGTTTAAAATCCTTCCATGGCCCTCATTGCACCTGAATTGGTTCTTCTAAATTCAGCCCTATTCCCTTTAAAGCCTCATCTATTACCATAAAATTTTTCTTTTTCTTTTTCCCTAAGAACCTTCAAACACTCTCCAGACTCTATGACTTTGATAGTTGCACAAGATATTCAGGGAGATACTCAACAAACTCCTACTCATCTTTCAAAACCCGACTCAAAAGTAACCTTTTCGGGCTTCCCTGATGGCGCAGTGGTTGAGAGTCTGCCTGCCGATGCAGGGGACACGGGTTCGTGCCCCAGTCTAGGAAGATCCCCCATGCCACGGAGCGGCTAGGCCCGTGAGCCATGGCCGCTGAGCCTGCGCGTCCGGAGCCTGTACTCCGCAAAGGGAGAGGCCATAACAGTGAGAGGCCTGCGTACCGTACTGCAAAAAAAAAAGTAACCTTTTCTTTAGGATTTCCTTGGATGAATTCCACTCACACTTTCGATAGTGATATTCTCTCCCTAATTTTTTTCTGTGCCTCCATAACCCTTGTGTTTCCCTCAATTATTTGCATTTATCACTCTGCATTTTTAATTTGCCTGTCTCCTTCCCTCACTAAATTTCAAATCATCCAAAGACTATTCTCTTCCAGATGTCCAATGTCCAATCCCCAGGGCCAGGCACAAATCAGTACTAAGGGAAGGTATGATGAAGGAACAAATGGGTAATAAAAACTAACATTAATTGAGCATTTACTGTATGTGCGGTACCATTCTAAGTACTTTGTGAGTGTTAATTAGTTTACCTCTCAAGACTGTAAGACATGTAATTATTGTCATTACCTTTTTTTTTTTTTCCGGTACAGGGGCCTCTCACTGCTGTGGCCCCTCCCACCGCGGAGCACAGGCTCCGGACGCGCAGGCCCAGCGGCCATGGCTCACGGGCTCAGCCGCTCCACGGCACGCAGGATCCTCCCAGACCGGGGCACGAACACATGTCCCCTGCATCGGCAGGCGGACTCCCAACCACTGCTCCACCAGGGAAGCCTGACTCACTCACTTCTTAACTAAAAAAAATACTACTGATTCTTCAATGATTGCACAGCCAGAACTTTCCAAGGGGTAAAGGAAGAGGAAATTTTGCTGATTTCCATAAATGAGGCTTGATGTCTTTTTTTTTAAGTGCCAGGTGCATTGAAGTATAATTTACATAAAGTTATTCTTTTTAGTGTACATTTCAATGAGTTTTGACAAGCACATACAGTCATGTAGTCACTATAATCAAGACATAGAAAATTCCATCCTCCCTAAAACTCCCTCATGCCCCTTGTAGTCAACATCTTCCTTCAGGCTGATTTTGTTTCCCTGTACTTTTGCCTTTTTCAAAATGGATGTAGCTTTTTGAGTTTGGCTTCTATCACTCGGCATTGTGTATTTGAGATTCATCCATGTTGTTATATGTATCATTAGTTTATTCCTTTTAATTATTTAACATGGATGTTCCACAATATCCTTATACATTCGTCAGGTGAAGGATATTTGGATTGCTTTCAATTTGAGGCAATTATGAATAAAGCTGCTATAAATATTCACCAAAGGTTTTTTTATGTTAGCATAAGTTTTCATTTCTCTTGCACAAATGCTTAGGATTGCTAGATTGTGTGATCAGTAAATGTTTAGTTCCCTAACAAACTGCCAAGCTATTTTCCATAGTCACTGTACCATTTTTGCATTTCCACTAGCAATGTATGAGAGTTCCAAGGTACTCCACAACCTTGTCAGCACTTGGTATTGTCAAGTGTTTTGCTTTATGCATCCTAATAGATCAAACAGTATCTCACTGTGCTTTTAATTTGTATTTCCCTCATGACTTATGATGAACCTCTTTTCATGTGCTTATTTGCCATCCATATATCTTCTTTGTTAGAGTAGGATTTTTTGTGCAAGTCTTTTGTCCACTTTTTATTTGGTTGTTTGATTTCTTATTATTGAGTTTTAAGAAGTCACTATATATTCTGGATGTAAGTCCTATTTTGCTAATATTTTCTCCTAGTTTGTGGCTTTTCATTCTCTTAACAGTATCTTCTGAAAGCTGATGTGTTTAATTTTGATAAAGTTTAATTTATCAATTTTTTTCTTTTATGGATCATACATTTTGTATCCTAAGAAATTTTTGCCTAACCCAAGGTCACAAAGATATTTTTCCTATTTTTTCTTCTAGAGGTTTTATAGCTTCAGGTTTTCCATTTAGGTCTATGGTCCATTTGGGGTTAATTTTTGTATATAATGTATGAGTCAAGGTTAGTTTTTTAATATACATGTCCAATTGTTCCAGCATCATTTTTTAAGATTATTTTTTCTCCATTAAATTGCCTTTGCATCTTTGTCAAAAAAAATCAACTAACCATATATGCATGGGTCAATTTCTGGACTTTGTGTTTCACTAATCTATGTGTCCATCCTTTCACCTATATCACACAATTTTGATTACAGTAGCTGAAACTGAAATCTTTTACATAAATCCTTGGACATGAGCAAATGTAAAATACTTCTAGAAGAACACGCTCTTACCCCATGACACAGAGAAAGCCCTCCTTTGATTTAAGTTCACAAGCCAAACTAACAAATACTATAAGCAAGAGTCAGCAGTCACTGCAAAAGACACAACAGAAGAAAGTCATATGGTGGAATTGTCAGAAAGAAACTATAAAATAAGTACATTTACAGACATAATGGGATTAATCAAAGCCCTAAGAAGAGGGCCTCTGTTTCCAGTCAAGATATGAATAAGTGCATTCCACTCTATTCCTCCTGCTGATTACAACAGAAAACTCTAGAGTAAAACATAAAAGAGGACACGGTGAGGGGGAAGGGTAAGCTGGGACGAAGTGAGAGAGTGGCATGGACATATATACAGTACCAAATATAAAATAGATAGATAGTGGGAAGCAGCTGCATAGCACAGGGAGATCAGCTCAGTGCTTTGTGACCACCTAGAGGGGTGGGATAGGGAGGGTGGGAGGGAGGGAGATGAAAGAGGGAGGAGATATGGGGATATATGTATACGTATAGCTGATTCACTTTGTTAGACAGCAGAAACTAACACACCATTGTAAAGCAATTATACTCCAATAAAGATGTTAAAAAAAAAAAACATAAAAGCAACTATAGGGCTTCCCCGGTCGTGCAGTGGTTAAGAATCCACCTACCAATGCAGGGGACACGGGTTTGAGCCCTGGTCCGGGAAGATCCCACATGCCGTGGAGCAACTAAGCCCGTACACCACAACTACTGAGCCCGTGTGACACAGCTACTGAAGCCCACGCGCCTAGAGCCTGAGCTCTGCAACAAAAGAAGCCACTGAAATGAGAAGCCCACGCATTGCAACGAAGAGTAGTCCCCACTCGCTGCAACTAGAGAAAAGCCCTGGCGCAACAATGAAGACCCAACACCGCCAAAAATAAATAAATAAACAAAATTTTAAAAAAAAAGGCAACTATAAGTAGACTCTGAAAGGTGACAAAAAGATGATAGACCAGCTGGAGAACTTAGAACTTGAAGGACAACACAGCAGTAAGTTCCTTGAGGTCATTTTTTGTTTATCTGATTTCCTGTCATATATCCTGGGAGCTAGAGCAGCCCACAACCTGGAACCACTACCAGGTACAAACAAAACAAAAAAACAAAAAGCAACTCTCTCAAAAAAGGACCGAGTGGATGACTCTACAGGATAGAACCTTTTTGAATACAAATGTCTTAGTCCAGACAAATACCTTAAAAGATGCAACATCCCCCATTGTCCATTGCCCACCATGCTGCAGAGTCTATGGGATAGAGCCCAATCATCCCCACTCTGCACAAAGTGAATGTCAAGCAAAGAAGTGTCTCCCCTTCCCTTTCCGCTGTGGTGAGGAGCTCTGATGACTAGCCCTATTCTGCATTAAATAAACACATGGAGAAGCAGCGCTTCTCCTCCTGCCACCAAGCACGGTGGTGAGAGACTGTGGGGATGGAGCCCTATTGACAATGCCTACCCAGCACTAAGCAGCAAAGAGGCAGCATCCCCTCCCCCTTCTAACTAGAGAGTTGGGAGAGGATTATGGAGAGGAGGGAGCAGGAGAAAGAGACCTTTTAATCAAAGTATGAAGTCCCAGGCTCATCTCTGAGCGGTTCAAGCAGTAAACTGACCAGAATCAACACATCAAAAGCTTTGAGAATTGAACCATAATGTGGAATACCACCCAGGCTTCAGACTGGCCTCTCAGTAGTACACAGTGGGGCAGACCAGAAAGGTACTGCAAAAGTTTAAAAGTTAAACCACAGCCCACAAAAGTGGGCCAGGTTGTGTGTTCTAAATCTAAATGGGTTGACTGCTTGCTAAAATAGAAGATTTAAAGAGGAACCAGAGTCTCATAACATAATACACAGAATTTCTAAAATATAATCCAAAATTACTTGTTATAGCAAGAGCCAGGACACTCTCATCTTGCATGAGAAAAGAAATCAACAGGGGCTTCCCTGGTGGCACAGTGGTTGAGAGTCTGCCTGCTGATGCAGGGGACACCGGTTCGTGCCCCGGTCCGGGAAGATCCCAAATACCGTGGAGCCGCTGGGCCCGTGAGCCATGGCCACTGAGCCTGCGTGTCCAGAGCCTGTGCTCTGCAACGGGAGAGGCCACAACAGTGAGAGGCCCGCGTACTGCAAAAAAAAAAAAAAAAAGAAAAAGAAATCAACAGATACTAACAGACAGAAGTGTTGAATTGTCTGACAAAGATTTTAAAGGAAGTTTCACAAAAATTCTCTTAAAAACAATTATGGGCATTCTGGAAACAAACAGAAAACTGAAAATCTCAGCAAAGAACTAGAAGATATAAAAAAAGAATCGAGTGGAAATTTAGAACTGAAAAATAAAACATCCAAAATAAAAACACTCATTGGATGAGCTCAATAACAGAGACCACAGAGGAAAGAGTCAGTAAACTTCAAGACAGATCAATACAAATTATCCAGTCTGAACAATATAGAGAAAATCAATTGAAAGAAATGAACACTGCCTTGGGGACCTGTGGGAGAATAACAAAAGATCTAACATTCATGTCATTGGAGTCCCAAAAGAGAAGAAAGTACAGGGCTGAAGAAATATTTGACGAAATAATGTAAAAACTCCCCCAATTTGTTGAAAGACAAAAAGACAGCAACAAAAAAAAACCCTCCAGATTCAAGTAGCTGATTAAATCCCCCAAACAATAAACCCAAAGAAATCCCTACCCAGACACTTCATAATCAAACTGCTGAAATGAAAGACAGAAAAAAAACCAAAAAAACAAAACGAAAAAAAAACCCAGAGTTAGATATAACATGGATGAAACATGATATTGAATTTTTACATTGGCAACTAAATAGATAATAAATACTAGAATTGTGAATGGTTTGTTTTAAGAGATTGTCTTGGCAAGTGAGAATGGCAAAAAAGTCAGGGAGAAATACAATCGTATTGGAAGGGGTGGGAGGAAGAGAGGGATGGGCTGGCAGCCATATGGGAAATGAGTCTCAGAAATGCAGCAAAATTTACTCAAGAGTAGGTATAGTTTTGTGGGATCTGAAGCTTCTCCATTTGAGAGGGGAGAGGCTTTTAAGAAAAAGAATACAAAACTATGAACACAAACAAAATATGAAATCAGTTATGATTGTGAACATTTATTTCAAATGAGAAAAGAAATCCCAATAAACTGTAAATTTTAAAAGCTGATAGATATGTTAAACAGTACAGAATCTCTAATAATATCATACTGCCTCTTCACAAACCCCCTTGACCATTTCAACAACACTTGTTTTCTACATTTTTTGGCTGCATAGCCTCTTTCTATGACAACAATTTCATAATTTTTTTATAGAGCGAGAATAGAAAGACAAGTCAGTCTTTCCCCTGGTATGGTTGATTAAAATTTGTTTTATTATTATTAATCATTGGATGTATAAAACATGCGGCTTCACACACAGATGTACTCACTTTTGTAGGAATGCTACAGGTTTGTGCCCTATAAATACAGAAATTCTGAAAAAGTCTATTTCATGTGATTCCATCAAAAAGAAAAAACACGATATGCTTCATTTTGAATGATACTCATTGCACTATTGAGTAGATTCTTGACAGGAAGGAACTTTTGTTTGGACCAGGGGTTGAGGAGGAGAACTGAGTCCCATGCTTATCATTGTACATGCCTGATGTCTGGGAGCATTTCCCCTGGGGTAGCTTCTGACCCTGTACATTTCAAACCTTGCTTCTCTTCCACTGGCACATCTGAGCCAGATGCCACAGGATCTTCTCTTATTGCTATAGAGCCTCTGGCCCTGCAGCTTCACATTGCCACCAGGTTGAGCCAGCCCAGTGGGTGATAAAAATATTTCCGGATGTTATTCCCACACTGACAATAACGCAGCACAGAAGTAACATGAAACTTGAATACATCCTACTAAGCCCAAACAAAATCCTAAATAAACATTTAGGATGTTTATTCCCCAGTTAGTAGTCCTTTAAGAGAGTCCACAAAGTGTGCAAAGCTGCTCCAGTCCCACTAACCTTAGCGGAAGTCACAAAGGAAGCAGACAAGAGTCTTGACCAATTGCAGTCGAAACATCATACTTCTGCAAATATCAAAAAAACAAATGGCGAAGGAGCAGGACACCAGCTCCCTCCCAGGACTTGGAAGGGCCCGTGCAAGTGAGGCCCTGGGAGCTTCCTCAGCTTCACAGCAAATCCAACTGGGACCCTACTGGGCTGCAAGCCTGGTTGACAACCCAGCTCATCTGCAGACCTGGTTAGAGAATACAGACTCTAAGGCCTCACCTCTGTAGATCCTGACCCGAGAGTAGAGAGGGAAGTGGTGTCTTTAGAAGCTAAGTGGGGTGGGTTGAAGTGGCCGTGGAGATGGGAGGAGGGAGAGGACAGAGAGTACCCACTGAGCCCTCATTATCTTATCTTAAATAAATGAAAAAATCCCTCCGGGGGACTTCCCTGGTGGCGCAGTGGTTAAGAATCCGCTCTGGTCCGGGAAGATCCCACATGCCGCGGAGCAACTAAGCCCGTGCCCCACAACTACTGAGACTGCGCTCTAGAGCCCGCGAGCCACAACTACTGAAGCCCGCGCACCTAGAGCCCGTGCTCCACAACAAGAGAAGCCGCCGCAATGAGAAGCCCGCGCGCCGCAACGAAGAGTAGCCCCTGCTCGCCGCAACTAGAGAAAGTCCGCGTGCAGCGACGAAGACCCAACGCAGCCAAAATAAATTAATTAATTAAAAAAAAAATCACTCCGGGACTGGTCCCAGCAACCTGTAAACTGCTCTTCATCTTTTAAAGTCTCCTGGTTTTCCAAGAAATAGGGACCAGGGCCAGCTTCTCCAAATTGCTGTCACTGACCTTCTGCCACAAATGCACATATGCTACTTCTCCTTTTACTCTCCCATTTAGACCCTTTTTATTTATTCATTTTTAAAAATTTATTTATTGAAGTATAGTTGATTTACAATGTTGTGTTAGTTTCTTCTGTACAGCAAAGTGATTCAGTTATACATATATACAATTTTTCATATTCTTTTTCATTATGGTTCATTATACAGTATTGCATATAGTTCCCTGTGCTATAGAGTAGGACCTCGTTGTTTATCCAGTCTCTATATAATAGTTTGCATCTGTTAATCCCAAACTCCCAATCCATCCCTCTCCCACCCTCCCTCCACCTTGACAACCACAAGTCTGTTTTCTATACATTTAGATACTTTTATAAGGCACAACACACACATACACACACACACACACACCCCTTGCATCTGCTTCTAAGTTCCTGCCACCAGGGCAAACACTAAGGAGCTGAATCTATTGATTGGAATTTTGGACTGGCCACTTCGAAACTAGAAATCTCTGGTCTCCTCCCTGTTATAAAATCTCCACTCAGCTCCCATACAGATAGTTGAGGTGAGTGATCACATCAATGCAAGCCACCTAGGGTGCATAGGAAGAAAGTTCCTTAAATCCTAAGGATGATTTTCTTTCTAAAAAAAAGAAGCCCTTATTTCTATACTACTGGAGGGTAAGAGACTTGATGTTTATAACCATGACCTTGAACTACCATTTGAATCATCAAAAACCAACTAAATACTATTTTTAAAACAATAGTAACCCTTGTCATTAAATCTGGCTCTTTTTTTTTTTTTTGACACTTCTGCTGCTCCTAAATGCACAGGTTTTGGAACAGGTCGCCTTTGTTCACATTCCTGCTTTGTTCCATTCTGAACAACTGGAAAGTTTTAAACCTCTCTGAGCTTCTGTTGCCTGGTCTGTAAAACAAAGGCAGCTCATATCTATCTGATAGTGTTTCAGAATTAAATGACGTCATGTTTGCAAAGTGTTAAGTGCAACGTAGTACTTCGCTCAATAGCTCATTATTATTATAGTTTACTACTTGCGCTTTCAGAATAAATAAGGAGGACATGCAGATGAAATGAAGAAAGAGACCTCAGAATTGCTGAGGTTACGGGAAAAGGACATTCTCCACCACTGTTAATAGGAGAATGGGTAAAGATCCTTTAGAAAGTAACCTGAGAGTATTTATCAAAATTTAATATGTACATATCTAATTTCTAGGGACCTGTTGCAAACTGATCTAAACTAATTTGACTAGGCAACAACTGTCAGGTTCTGTTGCTAAAATTCATTTCACACCAGTGCGTAGAGGTAGATGATACAACTTTAATACTGAGCCACATACCTCAACTGTGGGTTTCTGATTAGAAGACTTCAGATACTAACTGCCCTGGGGTGTAGACGGAAGATAAGCTATCACACAAACTACCAGCACTCAAGGTGGACACGGGGAACTGGCCCTCTGCATTCCATGCCACATTTTCCTAACACGCCTTTCTGTACTACAGAGCCTGGAAAACTAAAAATTACATTTCCTGCGCTCTCTTGCAGCTGGGATTTGGGATGAGAATCACGTCTCACCAAAGGCATGTCAGATGTGGTTCAAAATATTCCCTTTCTTACTGATAAAGGTTAAGCCATAGAGCATGCTTGGTGTGCGGTCCAGATGAGCTAAGCCCAGGATTGGGCTAACCTACCTGCACCATCAGGGTAACAGAGGACGGGAATGGCCTTCCCACACTGGGGGAGGGGGAGAGGTGAGGATGACCTGGCAATACTTAGGGCAGAGAAGAATTCTCTTGCAGACAGCTCACTCTCAGGAGGAAGAGAGGGGAAAGCCTGAGGTGAGCATGCTCAGTAGTGCTCCCGAATCCACCAACTAGGCTAAGCCACCTCCCTCTTCCAGCCACGGCAGAAAATGAGAGGAAGAGAGAGGGCAGGAGTGTCATAAGGTCACATGAAGGAGAGACATCAGGGAGGGTAAGAAAGATTCACCCATAACAGTCACCTATTGGCACGCAGAAAGTCATGAAAAGGGGCCAAGAGAACCATCACAGTTACTCCATCTACTCCCATTGTTTTAAATTAATTTTTTTATAAAGAGATGTATTTGTGTACGACTTGCATAGTTAAAAAGGACATGAACGTAAAAGTCATGTGACTTCCACTTCCATTTAGGATAGAGTAGTGTACAGCAGACCAAAGCTTCTGCCAGGAAAAACTGGAAAATCTAGATACAATTAAAAGAAAAAAAAAATCTTCGACAGCGTCAGAGGGCTGGATGAAGCAATAAGCCTTTGGCAGGGCTGATTCTGGAGATGGAGAACTGCAGGGGGATGAGCTGCTAATCGGCAGCCGCTTTCCCCGGGGGGCCCCTCATCCCACAAGCTGCAGAGGAAGAGTCAATTGCTCAGAGGAGGAGGACCCTGTCTTAAAGCAGCTCTCCACCTTTATTCTTTGTCGCAGGGGTCTCGTGGCGTGCGTTACAATTTGTAATTAAATGTGGATTTAACTGTATTTTTATCTGTCTCTACCTCTAGACTATGAACTTCTTGCAGGCAGGAGAAAGTTTTGCCTATCTTGTTCACTGCTGTATTCCTAGCTCCCAGCACAGCGCCTGGTACACAGTAAATGTGTAGTTGAATATGTTGAATTCAGCTGAGTTGAGCTGAGTTGAATTGAATTGGATTAAAGCAATGAATGTTTTCTGGCTCTTTCAGATTTCCTGGATTCCAGAGGCACCTTTTCCCAAAACCTGGAGGCCCTATTCTTAACAAGACTTTGTCAATAGGGTCAAATCCAAGCTACTTTCTAACTAGAACTGCATCCTCTGGATCTGGCTCTAATACCTCCAGGGGTTGGAAATGGGAGGGGTTGGGAGCCTTGCCATCAACCTTCTAAAATCCCAGGTCACTTCCACACCAACACCCCTAGGGCCCTAGGCCCTTCTCTCCCTAACCACACATAGTCCTAAGGCTCTAACAGGAAAAGTTTAAGAACTTCTCTGGGGAGCTTCCCTGGTGGTGCAGTGGTAAAGAATCCACCTGCCAATGCAGGGGAAACGGGTTCAAAGCCCTGGTCCAGGAAGATCCCACATGCTGCGGAGCAACTAAGCCCTTGTGCCACAACTACTGAGCTTGCACTCTAGAGCCCGCAAGCCACAACGGCTGAGCCTGTGTGCCACAACTACTGAAGCCCGCATGCCTAGAGCCCATGCTCCACAACAAAAGAAGCCACTGCAATGAGAAGCCCGCACACCACAACGAAGAGTAGCCCCCACTGGCCACAACTAGAGAAAGCCCGCACGCAGCAACGAAGACCCAATGCAGCAAAAAATAAATAAATAAATTTATTTTTTTAAAAAAAGAACTTCTCTGGGGGCCTATCGGGCATTTTCTGTTTAAGTCAACCCATTTCAATATCTCTCCAAAGTGCTGTAGGTCCCTCAAGTCCACCTTCTCTGCTTAACACTTACCTGGAGTTTCTAAACAAGGCTTGTCCTCCTTTGGTCCCCTTCTCCCCCCACCACCCCCATTCTCAGTGGGACCTGGGCTTCCACCCCCTCTATGGGGGCCTCAAAGTCCCAACCCTGAGGGAACCCATGCCCCATGAGTGAGGATGTTGATAGGAAAAAAACTCCATGGTATGTATTTAAGTCCTCAATCGTGGGACACACTAAAAGGATATTTCTAAGTTGGCTTAGACATTCTCAGAACTTGATTCCTGTGCATTTTAAGTCCTTTCTTTTCCTTTCCAAGGATAAAGAACCATGACTGAAGCCAAGGCAGCTGGGTTCTACCCCTGGTTCTGCTGCTCTGTGTCCTCGTATCATCTGTTTTCTGATGGGACACTGACCCACTTGCTTTTGGGTTTGATCCTTGGTAAGGAATTTTATTTTCTTTGAGCACCTTGAGGCTGTCATGCTCGGGGAAACCAATGCATGGGGCCCATATTTACATGAGACTAGGGTATAAATCCGATGCCACATAATTAAATCACAATGAGAGGCCTTCATGTTTTGTGTGCTACCCACACAGGATCAAGTGACCAAGGAACCCAAACCACTCATGAGAAGGCTATTTTGGTGCCTACAGAAGAACTTCTAGTGCTATGGGTAAGAGCAGGGGGCCCAGTGCTAGAAGCCCCTTCTCTGCCACCTAACAAGCTGTACGAGATAGTCACCTTCAATAAGTTACTTAACCTCTCAAGGCATCAAATTTTGGAGTTGTTGGGGGGACAGTACATCTACTCCATAGGTTTACTGTGAGGATTAAGTGGACCATCAGATGTCTAGTGCTTAGAACAGCTCTGGGCACAGAGGAAGCCTCTGTAAGTATTAATGCAGCAAATTTACCCAGGTATGGAAAGTCCTAAAAAGCTCTCTCTAGCCCAGGTAGCTCACAACTCTCCTGATAGGAACCTGGGCCCTCCGGGGGGCTGGATAAACACTAAGGGAGTGGGCCTGAATGCTTCCTTTCTAGGACACCATGCTGGCCACATACTTCTATTGTCACATCAAAGCTTTAAACACAGATTAACTCAGTTAATTAGGTTACACCTTTCTTTGTTTACATTTAGCTCCAGGTTCTGAGGCACCTGGGGGGCAGGGATCAGGGTTTGCTTCATCTTTAAATGCCCACTGTTTCTCATAGTGCCTATAGAGTATTCCACACCCCATAAAGGCATGGATTTGATCTTGGTATTTCAAGTCTTCCTGGGCAGCACATCTTGGGGGTGGGGAACACCTGCAAATAGCCCATCTCATCAATGCCTTTCTTCCTAATTTCTCAGTGGGTGACATTTTTTTCTGACTTCTTTTCCAGAATCTGGAAGCAATTTCCCAAAGCCCACTACTTAGTGGAGACCCATGTCAAGAGGGGGGTGTACCCTACAGGGGTCTTTCCTTTCTTCAAGCCCTTATCAAATCTTCTAGTCTTTCAAGGATACACTGATGACTGAGGAATAGATGACCAATGTCTCTCCCAGTTTCTTTCTTTCTCTTCATTTAACAGTCCACTTTAAACCTCAACCTAGAAATAGGAATTTCAAGCAAAGTGGGAGTTGATAATTTAGTTAAGGCCCTCAGAAGAGGTAAGGGAGCTCAAGAAATTGTCCAAATGGAGTTGCACGCAGAGTCATTAGACCTGTAAAGGTGCCAACTCAGGGTCTCTTCTTCATTTACTACCTGTCCTATGAGCTCCTGTGGGCAAGACCAGCGTTCTGCCTGCAGAGATGGATCCAGGACCCAGCCCAGTCCCCAGGTGGAAGAGCTCTGTGTGCACTTATGAACTGAGTTGTTGGAACTGTCAATGAATTGAAAAAGGTCACAACATCTTGGCTCATGGTCAGGTGCTCAACCGGTGCTTCTTCACGTGGAGTTGGTAAATGAAAGGCAGTAAGCCCCAGTGATATTGGCCCCAGAGTTTGGGATTCAGAATCAGATAATCCTGGGATCAAATGCCAGCTTTGCTTGCTTCTCTCAGCATGCCCTGAGTCTCTCCTCGGTAGAGGCCCTACCTCACAAGATTGTTATGAGATGGCATGAAATCATACATGTGAAATCTACATCAGTGATTGCTAACGCTTGCTCAGCATCACCTGGGGCCAGAAGCTGTTCTAGAGCTTTCCACTTCATCCTCATACAACCTGAAAAGGAAGGTGTTTTTTCCCCCACATACTTTATTTATTTACTTATTTACTTATTTATTTATTTATTACTTTATTTATTTACTTGATTGAAAGACTTCTGTGGTCCCTAAAATATTTTATGTGCTTGATCTCAGCTTTGTTCGCAATGATTTCGGTGAGTCAGGTTTTGGTTTTCTATACTCAGGACTCTGCTCAGTGTCTGCCGTTGCCAGTTGGTTTATTTCATTTCAGGATCAAGGTTGATACTTTCATATCAAAACTTATTTTAATTCCTTCTCTGTCAATTCTTTCCTGGATTCTTAGCCTTACATACCCACATGGAACCATCATCCTAAAGACACCAAGATAAATCCCCCTCCTCCGATATCACATGATCTATTTCTGCCTTCCCCCTCTCGGGCTCTCCAGGCTCCAGCACCTTGGCCATGGGGTCAGATGGGTGCCTCCAGCTCTGCCCTCGAGGAAGATACCTTTAACCACCCCACTTCTGACAGGTGAGGATGTTGAGGAAGAGAAAGGTAAGTCTCTAGGGTCATGCAGCTAGTAGTGGTGATGTTGGGACTCACACACAGCCCATGGTCTTAATTAAGGGAGAGCTGCGGGGTGCCTCGTGTGGCTAGTAAGTACTCAGTAAAGGGATACTGTTATTATTGCTGTAGTTGTGTCTGAGGAGCAGAGAACCCGCGTTCCCACAGCTGCTCCACAGCAGAGCCTCGGGAACACCGAGGCCTCGGCATTCAGACCCAGGTCTCCGGGACTTGTTTCCCAGCTGCTTTCTCCAAGGCCTGTTCTGGGCAGCCACACCCAGCGTTGTCACCACACCCTGTGCTGTGCTCAGAAATTCAGGCCACACCCTGCCTGCTCCCGGAGGGTAAACAGGGCCACCTGAGAAGGGCCACATTGTTGTGCCTGCGGTGTTTTGGCTTCTAAGGGCCACAAATCAATAAGCAGTAAAAGTCAGAACCGAGGCCTTCTTGAACTTCAACTGAACTCCGCTCCCAGCCAGTTAGTCACGAGGAACCCGATTCCAGGAGAAAAAACTTCCGCGTGGCCTCTAGTTAACTACCTTGAAGAAGGGTGTGTGCAGTTTGGAGGAGGTGGGGACGCTTCATGTCCCCAGAGGAAGGCAGGAAGTTTACCAGTGTCACCAGAGCAGAGAAGAATGCCCTGGTCCCAATAAGGTTTGCAGTCGTGAAAGAGTGCAAGCCGTGAAAGAGCTGCCTGCATGACTAGGTTTAATTACAACAGCTAAGATTGATGCAGGACTTCCTGTGCACCAAGCACTGTGTTTAATCTTTACCTGCCTGAACTCACTGGAGGTGCTCAACGATCCTAGGAGGTGGATTTTATTATTTTCATTTCACAAATGAGAAAACTGTGGTGCAGAGAAAAGGTAAATAAACTGCCTGGGGCCTGCTCAGCCCACAGGAGGCAGATCTAGAATCTGAACCCAGGCAATCTCCCTGGAGGCTGGCCTGGGGGGATTTCTGTTTTCCCTCTCATTCAATTTTGAATCAGATTTCTAATACCAAAGTATGCACAGAAAAAGGATGACTTGGAGGGGCTGAAAAGGGTCCCCTGAAAACTGCTAGGGCTCCTCGGGGCAGCTGGGGAATGTGTAAGATGTTGGAGAAACTTGCATCCCCAGGGCAATCAACTCTGTTGCTGCCCCTAGACTGAGAAGCCCCCATTTAAGGTGAGGCCCCTCACCCGATCTTTATAGCAAAGGTGGAGGGAGCATCTGGGTGGGGGACATACCCCTCAAAGTTATTCGCAGAGTTATTCTCTCAGCACTGTGAAACGTACAAGTCCTGCCGAACCTGGTCTGGCATTTCTGTCTACGGTGGAGGTTGAAGTTTGGCATTCTGGGGTTGCTCCTCTGAGCTAATTTCCTGCAAAGGACATGACAAAGTTCACTAGAGAAAAAACACCTGGGCAAACGTTCCAAAGGGGTAATGCAGCAAGCACAGCACGGCCCCTGACCTTACAGCCTGGGGGGAGGACTGATGTGGTCAAGGCCACCCTGAGAGCTGGGGCTGGTTTTCTGAGTGTGATAAGAGAAATCTGTGCCTCTAATGTCTTTCTGGTTTAATTGCTTGGGGCTTCTGCAGGTTTATTGGGTTTGTGGTTATCCATGCCCATTGCAGGTCCTCCAAGAAATATACTGGATCATTCCCTTGATTATTTCCATGTATTGGATCATTGCTTTAAGGATGATAGACAAATTTTAAATCAGGGCTTCTACTGATAAAGTGTCTTGAGTTGTGGTTCTCAGTAACTGAGACATCAGTCTTTTAGCGAGAACCCAGAAAATGTGGACTATGGGCGCCCCCTGCTGGAAAGGGGAAGCCAGAAATCTGGGGCCTCGAGTTCAGAGCCAGGGCTCTTCTGGGGCTTTTGGGGCCTCAGCTAGATGGCTCTTCTTCTTGTCCTTCCAGGACTAAATTGTATAAGAGTAGTGAAAGCCTTAGTGGTAAAGAGGATGGATTCTAGAGCTAGACAGCCTGACTTCAAACCCTGTTTCTGCCAGTGCTGTGTGACTTTGGGCAGATCATTAAACCTCTCTGTGCCTTATCTTCCTCATCTGTAAAATCGGGATGCTATTACTAGAACTTACCTCAAAGAGCAGTTGCAAGAAATAAATGAAGTAGTAGCTCAAACACTGAGACATAAATGAAGTAATAGGTGTAAATTAGTATTATAATTGTTAATTATATGTTGATTATTGCTCTTATAAATGCTATCACTGTTATTCTCATTGTTATTGTTAATAAAATCTAAGAAAATGCTTCCTCCCTCTCTCTCAGCTCTAGGGGTCACTCTCATGGCCATCAGTAATTCTAACAATTTAGGAGTCATTAACAGGGAGATACCACAGAGAGTATGGTGCAGATAATGATATATAAAAAACACATCTCCCATCCCACCCCTCAGTAAATACTCAATTACTATCAGCTGTTAGTCATTCAAACCTTGGCATGTATCACAGGACACATTATTCTAGACACCAAAGGAAGGGAAGAAATCGTTAACACACTTCCAATAACAAAGCTTTCTCAAAGGAAATGGTTGAGTTACTTTTGCATCAGCCAGGCGCTTCCGAAGTTTGTTGGGTTTGCTGGCTTTCTCTAGATAGCAAAACAAGCTGTAGGCTGCCTTTTATTTCTGCTTTTGGTGAAATTTAATAAAGTTTAGTGTCTGAGGTAGCAACAAGCAGCCCCAACTGAAGAATTAGTTTTCTTGGAAATTTGGGGATTATATATTTGTATATCCACATACACACATATGCATTGTGTATGTGTATGTATGCAAACATGTATACCTATATATTACATTTTAAGGCATTTACATATATACACATGTATTGTGAATATTTTTAAGACTGTACATACTACATACATTTATACAGAATGCCTTAAAGATGCTGATGACCCTTTGAGTGCCATGTTGGTGGTCGTGGGGAGGGAGGGAGGCATGAAAGAATTTTTGATAGTTATAGAGCTACACAGGGCACTGTGTTCTTAAGGAGTTTGGAAGTTGGGCAGGGCAGGGCTTAGAAAGGGAGGCGGTGGTGGTAGTGGGGACAGTGTACCTACATGATGAGGCTAGCAAGTGGAAGACCCCAGTAGCTTGATTTCAGTGGTAGCTGGTAGTTGTGGTAGAAAGAGCTTTGCCATCCCTTTGCCTGGAAGAACTTGTGCTTGACATCACTACTTGTGGAATGCCCTTCCTGACCTCAGCACCTGGACCGAGCACCTTCTCTGAGCCTCTGCAGCACCCAATACTGGTCATAGCACTTTATCACTCTCATGAGAGTAAAGCCATGCCTTTCCTTCTCACTTCTGTATCTCCAGCACAGAGTTGGCATGCAATAAATATTTGTTGTGTGGATGAATGGATAAGCAAACCGATGGACACATGCATGAATGGGCAAACGAATGAATGAGAAAATAAATTAGAGAAGCAGAGGTCTGTGAGTCTGGAACTGAGAATGACTCCTACGCGAGAAGTCCAGAGAGGCGGAGCCAGAGCCTGGGATTTAATATCTGCTGGGGTTTGCCTCCCGGGAGAAAGCAGCATCAATGGTGGCAGCATTTTAGCCCAAGTACATAACTTTGTGTTCTGAGTCAGGAAGGTTTTCTTCTGAGGCTGAGGAATTTCCTAGCTGACAAGATAGTCTTCAATGCATCCAGAGCCAGGCGGGAAGTCATTTTGGATGAAGTCACCCTGCGGCAGTTTAAATAAAACACAATACTATCAACACCTAGAATCAGCATTTAAGTATTTTCATATACCCTCTATCGTTCAAACTTTTCGTCAGTCTTGTGAAGTAGTGTATGGGCAGGCCACTCAAGATGGCTGCGCTCTTGCTCTCTGTACATCCCCTGCTGGACCAGTGCCTGCTTCACCTACACACACACCCTACTCACATGACTATCCAATCCTCTTAATCATAGGGCTGAATCAGTAACTGCCTATATGCTTGCCCCCTGCCCCAGCTGCTGGTTTTCCTGGTAACTGATGAGCCAACCTGATGTCAATCCCCCAGATAAATGGTAAACTCTCACTTCCCCCAGTAATGAAGACTGTTGCCATGTTCTGCCGTCTGCCATACTCGGTGGGGTATCACTCCAGGACTTTTGCTTTGGACATGTAAGATTCCCTATCCAATAAATTGTTGATGTCTCTGGCTCTTTGGCCTTGAGGCTGGGTAATTACAAGGCTTGCAGGGCTGTAAGGTAAAGGATAAACATGATCATCCTACAGGTCAGAAAACTGCACCTCAAAGATGGATGACCTCCTTGAAGTCACTCTGCTGCTAAGTAGCAAAGTCAGGAGTCACCCAGCTCTGTTGGTCCTGGATCCACTGCAGCTATTTGGGAAAACAGGGATGATGAAGGCAAAGGTGAAGAAAGGGAAGGAAATCTACCTGTTGGTTAGGACAACACTCGCTGCTATAACAAACTCTGAAACTTGTAATCTCTCTAACAATAGAAGTTTGTTTCTTCTGCACATAAAGTCCAAAATAGCATAAAAGTCGGCTGAGCAGATGTCTTTCCTCCAGGCAGGGATACGGGAACCTATGCTCCTTCCATATTGTGGTTCCACCAACTTCAGTATGTGATTCAAGCTGCTGTGCCCATCTGCATCAAGCTGGCAGGAAGGGAAAGAACGTGGAGGGTAGGCAGTCGCGTGGGTCAGATTTGGAAGTGGCGCGTATCACGTCCAACCACATTCCTTCAGCTAGAATTCAGTACTTTGTCAACACTTAGCAACTGTGAAACTGCAGGAAAGGCTGGAAACCATACAACAGCTCTGTGCCCTGGAAGAAAGGAAAATGTGTTTGGTAGAGCTGGGCCGTCCCCGACACAACTCATATCCTACAACCAGGAACATGAGATTCCAGCACAGAGCAAAAGCACCCATCAGACCTCTGCTGGGGACGTGAGCCCCCAGGAGAGCTTGCAGGAAGACAAACCTTCAGCCATACCTCAAGCTGCAAACATGCCCAAAGCCCTTCTGTAATGAGCCCTGATTGTTTTATCCTCTCGTTTGGGGAAATACTCCCCTCCAACTTCAACCTTGCCAGTTCTAGTAGCCCCAGACCCATGGCTAGAGATGGGCACATGCCCCAAGTAGACCCAAGTATATTTCCTTATCCCCTAAGAATCAGGGGTTGGTTTAGGGAAGGTCATGTGACTCAAGGAGAGCCCATTGGCATTTTCCCTTAACCGGTTAAGAAGGCTCTTAATTCTCTAGTTACAAGGCTGTAAGAAGGGAAGGGGCGGGTGGTCTGGCATCATGCTTGCAGCCTCATGGAGCAGCTGGAAGCATGAAGGCAGCATGCGGAAAAGGACAGAGACAGAGAGATTTGACAGTTTTAGAATCCCTGGATCCTTAAGGCCATTCCTTCCCTGTCATTTCTGTAGTTTCAGTATATAACCCAGTACTTTCTCTCTTTGCTTAATCTAGTTCAGATTGAGTCTGTCACTTGCAACTCGAAGAGTCATGACTTCAAAAAAAAAAAAAAAAAGTCATGACTTCATACATCCAAAATGCCAGGAGACATTCTAGAAGGTAGATAGGATCAACAACAAATCTTTTTTTTTTTTTTTTTTGTCTAGTGCTAGCCATGTTCACGTTCTCTTATGCACACATACATACCCTACACACACCATTATGGGCTTGTGTCCCCCCACAAAAGATACACTGAAGTCCTAACTCCCAGTGCTTCAGAATGTGAGCTTATTTGTAAGTAGGGACTTTAACAGAGGAAATCAAGTTAAAATGAGGTCATTAGAATAGGCCCTAATCCAATATGACTGGTGGTTCCCTTATAAAAAGGGGAAATCGGGACATGCACAGAGGGAAGAAGTTGCAGAGGTCGGGGTGATGCTTCTGCAAACCGAGGAGCGCCCGAGATTGATGGCAAACCCCCAGAAGCTAGGAGAGAGGCTTGGAACAGAGTATCCCTCGCAGCCCACAGAAGGAGCCTCGCAGACACCTTGATCTCAGACTTCTAGGCCTCCAGAACTATGAAATAAAAACGTCTGTTGTTAAAGTCACCCAGTGCATGGCTCTTTGCTATGGCAGCCCTAAGAAACTAGTGACTTTGCCAGAGTTACCTCTTTCAGGAAGAAAAGCAATAAGTATTTTTCTTTGTCTCTGTAAGCTCTCTGGAAAGGCCTTGAGGAGTTCCATTTCTCCTTTCATATTATATATTTATATACATGAGTGGGAAAGCGAATAAAGAAGAAGCTTAAAACAATGTAGGATACAGATTCTTTTTTATTTCATACACGTGTGCACGTGTGTGTGTGCGTGTGTGTGTGTGTGTGTGTTGGACATGAAGGAGGAGGTTATCATAATGATAACAGCAATTGCCATTTATTGTCCACTGTGTGTCAGGTACAGTTCTTGTTCATTTTAAAGATATTATCTCAATTACTTCTAGAAGAAAGTGTAGTGTGTCTTGATGTGAAGCCAGTTCAGACCTGAGTTTGAATTCCACTTCCGCTGTTTATCAGGTATTAGGCCTTGGTCATGTAACTTAACGTCCATGAGCCTTTTTTTCTCAATGGAATAATAATTTCTACTTTGTGGAATTTCTGTAAGATTAATGCAATTTTATATATATATATATATATATATATATATATAAATTGATTAGCTTATAGTAAGTCCCCTAATAAACGGTAAATGTTACTATTCATCTTCAGAATCACCCTATATGACGGGCATTTATAATTCCAATTTTATAGATGAGGAAACTAAGTCCCACATGCTAATAAGTGACAAAAACTAAACTGGACCCAGATCTGTCTGGTGGCTTCAAAGCCAACGTCTTTCTACTATACCCTCTTTGAAAAGAAAATGACCCCAAAAGCAACAATTCTTCAATCCAGCACAGTTACATTTTAAGTGAATTTGAATTACATGTATTTGAAATTGTGATACAAGACATTCACAAGGTCTCATTTTGTGCTCAAAATGAGAGAGGAATCACACAAATCCCCAGAATTAAAAATCAAGAATTGCTCAATTTCAAAGCTGTTCAGACAAGTGAATTACAAACTGACACTTTGGTTCTAAAACAGAAATTCTCTCTTCCTTTCATCAGTATCTTGTGAACTATGCTGCTATTCACATGGCTCAGAACTTCATCAAGTGATTTTGGTGACAACTGTGCAGTTATTACATGTTTTTAAATGTCCTGTGGCCATGTCATCAGAGCATTTATAGTGTGGTGATGCACCAAAAGCAATGCATTTATTCCAGACTTTAGATGTCATAAAAAGGCTTTGAAGAAGACCTAACAGCCATTATGATATGATATGCTTGCAATTTAGCAGACTCATTTCTGCAAAATATCAGAGATCATCTAAAGAAATGAAAAGCACCATTTAAAGGAAGTTACAGGTCAATGGGTATCAATTTATGTGCTCTGGGAACATACTCCTCCATACTTTAAAGTTATTAATGTGGGAAATTTTGCTTTGAATTACATGTGTTTTGAATAACACAGAGTCTTCAGGAATGCATCCATTGTATAAAATGAACCCACACTAAAGATATCATCACCTACTCCCAGGAACTCAAATATCCCAATGTACTTGGTAGCTGTGTTTCTTATTATGATTCGTAAGTTGAAATTTGACTTCCACATCAGTCTCTAATGAGTTTGATTATTATAAGTCACCTCTGGAAACACTGAGGAAAATCGATTTCCCGCTTTATAAGAGGGCCTGGTATTTAATGCAACAGCCCAGTCCCTGATATGCAATAGCATCCAGTGCACCTAGGTGGACGCCAGTCTCATCCCTCAGTTTCTACCCCAACTTGGACAGAGAGCCAGGGCCTTCTGTGATGCAAGTGGAAGTTGTACCATGGCACACAGTATGCCGCTTATAATACAGGCTTCCATTTATTAATTGTTTTTTGTGTGTCAGACACAATCCTAAGTACTTTACATATGTTATTTTATTGACCCAACAATCCATGGGTATAGACAAAGGAGAAAACTAAGGCATGGAAATGTTGAATAACTTGTCCATGTTATTAATTAGGATGTGGCAGAGGTTGTTTCAATGTCTACATTTTAGTTTTAAGTACTTCCATATATACAGTGTGATATATGTACTGCTCTGGTTAAGCAACAATTCAGGGGGTCTATTCTGATAAATAATTGGCAGTCCAGGGGTGGGCAGCAGCATTCTCGTGAGGAAGCCTGTGCTCCTGGTTACGATACCTGCTTCTGTTGTTTGTATCTCAATCAGCATCTAATGCGTTGCCAATCAGCATAGCAGGTGTCAGAAATGGCTTTTCCTTTGTGATCACAGTGACTTATTAACTAGCATGATGGATTTTAGAGATGGGCTCTGATTGGAGCAATCAAAGGTATTTAAAACATGTGGCTCAGCCAAAATATTTTAGAGATACTCCCCACAATTGCATAAATGAAATACATGGACCCTTGACATCTGTAGCTTTCACCCTTAAGGGTTCACTCTAACTTGTTCCATCAGACAGCCATGGATTCAGAAGATCCTGGCTCACTTCCCATTCACTGCCAGCTCTCAAGGGAAGAGACCCCTGTGTCTGGATATTTAGCAAGTCTGCTTTGAATGTTCTTATCATGTGAGGTGGTGGATAAAGCACCTATGAAGGGACAGAAAGCTGCAGCTTCCTTCAGGCTAAAAAACAGTTTACAGAAATGATTCTGTACTTGTTAATAAATGTTTGCTTAATAACTACCTGTCTATGGGGCAGAATTATAACCTGGTCAGCGAGGTTGTGAGGAAGGAAGCCACTTGTCCTCACTTCAAACCTGCTGTGACTATAACAGAAACCAAGGGTCGTGCCTGATCAAATTTACTCAGGTCAGTTTCAGCACTGGTACTGAACCCAGAACTGTGTGTCTCCAGGAGCAGCTTTTAACCACGAGGCTAGAGTAAGACCATGACAGTTCAAAACAAACAAAACATCATGGCTTCAACCTTGGAAACAACAAGGAGGTAAAACAAAAGAGAATAACCCAAGAATCTGAGAAAACATCATGTGTAGCTGACTTCAAATAGGGCCATACCCCAAGACGTCGGTCTCTCCCAGGAATGTCTAGCATGATTGAAGGGAGGAAAAACCGGTCGGCTCTCCTGCTTTCCTACAAGCCCCTACTGCCCTGGCCTCTTTGGGTCAATATGTCAGAGATGGTCATCATCTTTGACTTGGGAACAAATGGAACTGGGCTAACCCCAACTGAGATGTTATCAACAGGAAGTTGGACGAGGTGCTTGCCATTAAACATTGGGTACTTCTTGAGAAGTACTGACATATTTTGAAAACCAGAACACATACTCTCTTCAGGAAGCCTTTGCATTTATCGGAAGAGAGGGGAATTTGTTCCCTATTGAGAGTCTTATTTACCAGCTGCCGTGGCCTCTATCCCTGTCCTCAGCTTCCTCATTGTCCGGGTCTGGGTCCAGTCTCGGTACTTCCCGGTTTACCCTCTTCTCCTCCCCAACCCCAATGAACTGAGCCTTGACTAGATTCTGAACAGAATTTCTTCACCTCTGGTTTGCTTAGTGGCTTAAAGAGAAAACAACCAAGTTATCCAAAACTCTGCTGACCGTAGAGCATCTAAAATAGTCACCTTGACACAAATGTTGCCTTTCTTCTGCTGAGATGATGAATTATATTGATTTTTGAAAGAGAAATCAACCTGGAGTTTCCAGAATAAACTCTTTTTAAAAATCAACTTGGTCACAATATTTTTATATTTTTTATACATACATGGCTGGATTCAGCTTACTGATATTTTATTTTGGATATTTTCATCTATGTGTGGGATTGACCTATAATTTTCCTTACTTTTAATGTCCTTGTCATATTTTGGTACCAAGGATATGCTGGCCCTTTAAAACAACTTGGGAATTGTTCCCTCTTTTTCTATTGCCTGGAAGAGTCTGTGTAAAATTTATCTTGTTTCTTATTTTAAGGCTTGGTCAGATTCTCTGGTGAAGACATTTCAGCCTGAAGTTTTCTTTGTGGGAATGATTAACTTAAAGAGTCAATTTTTAAAAATATTTATATTCAGGGAATTCCCTGGTGGTCCAGTGGTTAGGACTCTGTGCTACCACTGCAAGGGGCACGGATTCGATCCCTGGTCAGGGAACTAGGATCCCTCAAGCTGCATGGTGTGGCCAAAAAAAAAAAAAAAAAATTATATTCAGATTTCTCATGGCCATTTTGGCAGGATATTTTTCTAAGAATTTGTCCAATTCATCTACAATTTTTAAACTTATTACTGTTTATAATATGATCTATTTAGTATCTAAGGTGAGGTCTCCTTTTTCATTTCTAATATTGGTAATCTAGGCCTTCTCTATTTTGTTTATGATCAGTCTCACCAGAGTTTTTACCTTGGACTTTACCGAATTTCTCTATTGTACATTGTTTCCTAGTTCATTCTGATTTTATCTTTGCAATTCCCTTCCTTATGCTTTCTTTGAGTACGATTTGCTATTCTTTTCCTAATTGCTTGAGACAGTTTATAGATTCTCAGGTTTTCTTTTTTTTCTGATATAAACATTTAACATAAATAGCACACCTATGGAAATATAAAATCCTACAGGAACAACCAAATTTAGCACCCTAAGGAAATTTTAAAACTCAGACTGAGTCCAACAGGAATTAATGCAGCTCAGTTTATATTTTACCATTACACTGTTTGAATTCTAATACTCAAAAATCCTGTTAAATGAGGCAAATTGAAAACATAATTTACAGTTTTACCCCTATCTCCATCAGTCCCACCAAAATGGCAGTGGCTAAATGGCTAAAAAAAAAAAGATATAACCAACAAGGACCAAGGGAAAAGAAAGAAAAGAAATATTTTTGAAGCTGAAAGCATATGGACAAGTGATTACTGACATAGCTGCTGATCAAAAGAAGCTGAAACCAATGCTGACAGTGGGGCAGCCTGGAAGCAGGCTGATTTGAGTCACAGAACCTTGGAAAGAGTCAGGAGTTGGTGGCTCTAGGATGAAAGTGAGGCTGAGAACAGAAGACTGGTTACAAGTCTGTACAAGAAGCACATAGACACCCTCCCACTCCCACAAGATCTGTCTACCCTCCACCCTCAATCTCAGAAGTCCATAGGCTAACTCTCTAAAGAAAGTAGCCAGAGAGACTTTAAGATTCAGGGGGCAGGACACCATACAGAAAATTGGGGATCAAGTGGAGTTCTACTTCCTAAAGTGTGGACCCCCATTCCCTTTCCTTCATTCCAGTCTCAGAATGCTGGTAACCAAATCAGAGACTGAAAGTTTCCTCTCTGGGGAAACTGACTAGACTGAGAGAAAAGACTCAAAGAACTAACAAATGGGAGTCTTCCAGTGAAACAGCCTAGGAAGATCACCCTGCAGGAAATTCCCATTGGCAAGCTTCCTATAACCCACAATAGCACATGTGTGCACACACACACACACCACAGCTTCCAACCAGTTTCTTAATCCCTCACTCTTAAACAGGAGAAGGAAGCTAAGGATGACTGAACATCTGAGATAACTTTCTAATAGGAAAACTGAGATCAAAACAAGTTTTTTTTCAAAAAGCTCAGTAGAAAGAAAAATAATACAAGGAGCAGAAGAAGACTTTAAAAAGCTATAATTAATATGCTCAGAGGGAAAAAAAACAAAAGGAAATTAAGAGGTTATATAAGAGTTCATTGAAAGACCAAAAATTGAGCACTTGGAAAGTAAAATTATGACAGCATATATGCAAAATACAACAGAAAGTTTGGAAAATATCCCAGAAAGCAGAAGAAATATAACAAATGGAAAATAGAAAAGAAAAACATTTGAAGACCAGAAGAAGAATATAATATGCAAATAAAATAGGAGTTCCAGAAAGAGAGAACAGAGAAAATGGAGGATTTGAAGTTATTCTGAAAATAATTCAAGAGGACCTTCAAGATGGCGGAGGAGTAAGACGTGGAGATCACCTTCCTCCCCACAAATACATCAAAAATAATCTACATGTGGAACAACTCCTACAGAACACCTACTGAACCCTAGCAGAAGACGTCAGACTTCCCAAAAGGCAAGAAACTCCCCACGTACCTGGATAGGGCAAAAGAAAAAAAGAAAAACAGAGACAAAAGAATAGGGACGGGACCTGCACCACTGGGAGGGAGCCATGAAGGAGGAAAGGTTTCCACGCACTAGGAAGCCCCTTCACTGGAGGAGACGGGGCGGGGGGGGGGCGGGGTGGCAGCGGGGAAGCTTCGGAGCCACGGAGGAGAGCGCAGCAACAGGGGTGCAGAGGGCAAAGCGGAGAGATTCCCGCACAGAGGATCGGTGCCGACCAGCACTCACCAGCCCGAGAGGCTTATCTGCTCAACCGCTGGGGCGGGCGGGGGCAGGGAGCTGAGGCTCCAGTTTCGGAGGTCAGATCCCAGGGAGAGGACAGGGGTTGGCTGCGTGAACACAGCCTGAAGGGGGCTAGTACACCACAGCTAGCCGGGAGGGAGTCTGGAAAAAACTCTGTACCTGCCTAAGAGGCAAAAGACCATTTTTTCGGGGTGCATGAAGAGAGGAGATTCAGAGCACTGCCTAAACAAGCTCCAGAGACAGGCAGCGCGGACACCAGAGATAGGCATGAAATGCTAAGGCTGCTGATACAGCACCAAGAAGCCTGTGGGCAAACACAGGTCACTATCCACACCTCTCCTCCCTGGAGCCTGTGCAGCCTGCCACTGCCAGGGTCCCGTGATCCAGGGACAGCTTCCCCGGGAGAACACACGGCGCGCCTCAGGCTGCTGCAACATCATGCTGGCTTCTGCCGCTGCAGGCTTGCCCTGCATTCTGTACCCCTCCATCCCCCCCGGCCTGAGTGAGCCAGAGCCCCCTAATCAGCAGCTCCTTTAACCCCATCCTGTCTGGGCAAAGAACAGACACCAGAGGGCAACCTACATGCAGAGGCGGGGCCAAACCCAAAGCTGAACCCCAGGAGCTGTGCGAACAAAGAAGAGAAATTTCTCTGTGCAGCCTCAGGAGCAGCAGATTAAATCCCCACAATCAACTTGATGTACCTGCATCTGTGGAATCCCTGAATAGACAACGAATTATCCCAAAATTGAGGCGGCAGATTTGGGAGCAACTGTAGAATTGGAGTTTGCTGTCTGTCACAGACTAGTTTCTGATTTTTATGTTTATCTTAGTATAGTTTTTAGCACCTGTTATCATTGGTGGATCTGTTTATTGCTTTTGTTGCTCTCTTCTTTATTTTACTACTTTTTAATTTTATAATTATTATTATTTTTAATAACTTTATTTATTTATTTATTTATTTATTTCTCTCTTTTTTTCCTCCCTTTTCTTCTGAGCCATGAGGCTGACAGGGTCTCGGTGCTCCAGCCAGGTGTCAGGCCTGAGCCTCTGAGGTGGGAGAGCTGAGTTCAGGACATGGGACCACCAGAGACCTCCAGACCCCATATAATATTAATCAGCGAGAGCTCTCCCAGAGATCTCCGTCTCAACGCTAAGACCCAGCTCCACTCAACGACCAGCAAGCTCCAGTGCTGGACACGCCATGCCAAACAACTAGCAAGACAGGAACACAACCCCACCCATTAGCAGAGAGGCTGCCTAAAATCATTATAAGTTCACAGACACCCCAAAACACACCACTGGACATGGTCCTGCCCACCAGAAAGACAAGATCCAGCCTCATCCACCAGAACACAGGCACCAGTCCCCTCCACAACCCACTGAACCAGCCTCGCCCACTGGGGGCAGGCAGACACCAAAGACAACAGGAAATACGAACCTGCAACCTGTGAAATGGAGACCCCAAATACAGTAAGTTAAGAAAAATGAGAAGACAGAGAAATACGCAGCAAATGAAGGAGCAAGGTAAAAACCCACCAGACCAAACAAATGAAGAGGAAATAAGCAGTCCACCTGAAAAAGAAATCAGAGTAATGATAATCAAGATGATCCAAAATCTTGGAAATGCAATGGAAAAAATACAAGAAACGTTTAACAAGGACCTAGAAGAACTAAAGAACAAACAAACAATGATGAACAACACAATACATGAAATTAAAATTTCTCCAGAAGGAATCAATAGCAGAATAACTGAGTCAGAAGAACGGATAAGTGACCAGGAAGACAAAATAGTGGAAATAACTACAGCAGAGCAGAACAAAGAAAAAAGAATGAAAAGAATTGAGGACAGTCTCAGAGACCTCTGGGACAAGATTAAATGCACCAACATTCGAATTATAAGGGTCCCAGAAGAAGAAAAGAAAAAGAAAGGGACTGAGAAAATATTTGAAGAGATTACAGTTGAAAACTTTCCTAATATGGGAAAGGAAATAGTTAATCAAGTCCAGGAATCACAGAGAGTCCCATACAGAATAAATCCACGGAGAAACACGCCAAGACACATATTAATCAAACTATCAAAAATTAAATACAAAGAAAAAATATTAAAAGCAGCAAGGGAAAAACAACGAATAACATACAAAGGAATCCCCATAAGGTTAACAGCTGCTCTTTCAGCAGAAACTCAGCAAGCCAGAAGGGAGTGGCAGGACATATTTAAAGTGATGAAAGGGAAAAACCTACAGCCAAGATTACTCTACCCAGCAAGGATCTCATTCAGATTTGATGAAGAAATTAAAACCTTTGCAGACAAGCAAAACTAAGAGACTTCAGCACCACCAAGCCAAATTGACAACAAATGCTAAATGAACTTCTCTAGGCAGGAGACACAAGAGAAGGAAAAGACCTACAATAACAAACCCAAAACAATTAGGAAAATGGTAATAGGAATATACATATCAATAATTACCTTAAATGTAAATGGATTAAATGCTCCAACCAAAAGACATAGACTCGCTGAATGGATACAAAAACAAGACCCGTATATGTGCTGTCTACTAGAGACCCACTCCAGACCTAGGGACACATACAGACTGAAAGTGAGGGGATGGAAAAAGATATTGCATGCAAATGGAAATCAAAAGAAAGCTGGAGTAGCAATTCTCACATAAGACAAAATAGACTTTAAAATAAAGACTATTACAAGAGACAAAGAAGGACACTACATAATGATCAAGGGATCGATCCAAGAAGATATAACAATTGTAAACATTCATGCACCCAACATAGGAGCACCTCAATACATAAGGCAAAAGCTAACCCATAAAAGGGGAAATCGAGAGTAGCACAATAACAGTAGGGAACATTAACACCCCACTTTCACCAATGGACAGATCATCCAAAATGAAAATAAATAAGGAAACACAAGCTTTAAATGACATATTAAACAAGATGGACTTAACTGATATTTATAGGACATTCCATCCAAAAACAACAGAACACACTTTCTTCTCAAGTGCTCATGGAACATTCTCCAGGATAGATCATATCTTGTGTCACAAATCAAGCCTTGGTAAATTTAAGAAAATCGAAATCGTATCAAGTATCTTTTCCAACCACAATGCTATGAGACTAGATATCAATTACAGGAAAAAACTGTAAAATACACAAACATATGGAGGCTAAACAATACACTACTAAATAACCAAGAGATCACTGAAGAAATCAAAGAGAAATCAAAAATTAAGTAGAAACAAATGGCAACGAAAACACAACGACCCAAAACCTATGGGATGCAGCAAAAGCAGTTCTAAGAAGGAAGTTTATAGCAATACAATCCTACCTCAAGAAACAAGAAACATCTCAAATAAACAACCTAACCTTACACCTAAAGCAATTAGAGAAAGAACAAAAAACCCCCAAAGTTAGCAGAAGGAAAGAAATCATAAAGATCAGATCAGAAATAAATGAAAAAGAGGGCTTCCCTGGTGGCGCAGTGGTTGAGAGTCTGCCTGCCGATGCAGGGGACATGGGTTCGTGCCCCGGTCCGGGAAGATCCCACATGCCGCGGAGCGGCTGGGCCTGTGAGCCATGGCCGCTGAGCCTGCGCGTCCGGAGCCTGTGCTCCGCAACGGGAGAGGCCACAGCAGTGAGAGGCCCATGTAACGCAAAAAAAAAAAAAAACAAAAAGAAAAAGAAAGAAATGAAGGAAATGATAGCAAAGATCAATAAAACTAAAACCTGGATCTTCGAGAAGATACACAAAATTGATAAACCACTAGCCAGACTCATCAAGAAAAAAAGAGAGGAGACTCAAATCAACAGACTTAGAAATGAAAAAGGAGAAGTAACAACTGACACTGCAGAAATACAATGGATCGTGAGAGATTACTGCAAGCAACTATATACCAATAAAATGGACAACCTGGAATAAATGGACAAATTCTTAGAAAAACACAACCTTCTGAGATGGAACCAGGAAGAAATAGAAAATATAAACAGACTAATCAGAAGCACTGAAATTGAAACTGTGATTAAAAATCTTCCAACAAACAAAAGCCCAGGACCAGATGGCTTCACAGGCGAATTCTGTCAAACATTTAGAGAAGAGCTAACACTTATCCTTCTCAAACTCTTCCAATATATAGCAGAGGGAGGAACACTCCCAAACTCATTCTACGAGGCCACCATCACCCTGATACGAAAACCAGACAAAGATGTCACAAAGAAAGAAAACTACAGACCAATATCACTGATGAACATAGATGCAAAAATCCTCAACAAAATACTAGCAAACGGAATCCAACAGCACATTAAAAGAATCATAAACCATGATCAAGTGGAGTTTATCCCAGGAATGCAAGGATTCTTCAATATATACAAATCAATCAATGTGATACACCATATTAACAAACTGAAGGATAAAAACCATATGATAATCTCAATAGATGCAGAAAAAGCAGAAAAGGAATCAGGCTCCCTGACTTCAGACTACACTACAAAGCTACAGTCATCAAGACAGTATGGTACTGGCACAAAAACAGAAATACAGATCAATGGAACAGGATAGAAAGCCCAGAGATAAATTCACGCACATATGGTCACCTTATCTTTGATAAAGGAGGCAAGAATATACAATGGGGAAAAGACAGCCTCTTCAATAAATGGTGCTGGGAAAACTGGACAGCTACATGTAAAAGAATGAAGTTAGAACACTCCCTAACACAATACACAAAAATAAACCCAAAATGGATTAGAGACCTAAGTGTAAGGCCAGACACTATAAAACTCTTAGAGGAAAACACAGGCAGAACACTCTATGACATAAATCACAGCAAGATCCTTTTTGACCCACCTCCTAGAGAAATGGAAATAAAAACAAAAATAAACAAATGGGACCTAATGAAACTTAAAAGCTTTTGAACAGCAAAAGAAACCATAAACAAGATGAAAAGACAACCCTCAGAACGGGAGAAAATATTTTCAAACAAATCAACTGACAAAGGATTAATCTCCAAAATATACAAGCAGCTCATGCAGCTCAATATCGAAAAAACAAACAACCCAATCCAAAAATGGGCAGAAGACCTAAATAGACATTTCTCCAGAGAAGATATACAGAATGCCAACAAACACATGGAAGGATTATCAACATCACTAATCATTTGAGGAATGCAAATCAAAACTACAATGAGGTATCACCTCACACCAGTCAGAATGGCCATCATCAAAAAATCTACAAACAATAAACGCTAGAGAGGGTATGGAGAAAAGGGAACTCTCTTGCACTGTTGGTGGGAATATAAATTGTTACAGCCACTATGGAGAACAATATGGAGATTCCTTTAAAAACTAAAAATAGAACTACCATACGACCCAGCAGTCCCACTACTGGGCATATACACTAAGACAACCATAATTCAAAAAGAGTCATGTATCACAATGTTCATTGCAGCTCTATTTACAATAGTCAGGACATGGAAGCAACCTAAGTGTCCATCGACAGATGAATGGATAAAGATGTGGCATATATATACAATGGAATATTATTCAGCCATAAAAAGAAACAAAATTGGGTTTTTTGTAGTGAGGTGGCTGGACCTAGAGTCTGTCATACAGAGTGAAGTAAGTCAGCAAGAGAAAAACAAATACCATATGCTAACACATATATATGGAATCTAAAAAAAAATGGTTCTGATGAACCTAGGGGCAGGACAGGAATAAAGATGCAGATGTAGAGAATGGACTTGAGGACACAGGGAGGGGGAAGGGTAAGCTGGGACAAAGTGAGAGAGTGGCATGGACTTATATCTACTACCAAATGTAAAACAGATAGCTAGTGGGAAGCAGCCGCATAGCACAGAGAGATCAGCTCGGTGCTTTGTGAACACCTAGAGGGGTGGGATAAGGAGGGTGGGAGGGAGACACAAGAGGGAGGAGATATGGGGATATATGTATATGTATAGCTGATTCACTTTGTTATACAGCAGAAACTAACACAACATTGTAAAGCATTTATACTCCAATAAAGATGTTAAAAAAAATTTATGATAGACAAACATCAGTCAGGAGGCTAGAGGGGAAACTGTGTGTGTGTATGTGTGTGTGTGTGTGTGTGTGTGTGTGTGTGTGTAGGGTTTATTATAATAGAGCTAAGGCTGGTGTTTTTGTAATAGGAAGACAATAGATCATAACTAAATCTGAAAAGTTCATATAACAACAACATTGCCAGGCACTGTTAAAAGTGCTTTTTATGAATTAATTCTTTTTAATGCTCGCACCAATATTATGAGATTTTTCAACTCATTTTACAGATGACAATGTGAAAAATAGCAGTGTAAGCATATAATTTAGAAATAAGGAGACAAACTCCAGAAGAAAAAGCTTTAAGAGAAATAAATAATCGCCTCTGTGGAGAGGAAATCGGGGATGGAACAGGGCGGGTAGGGTTTTCAATAGGAGCCTTATAAAATCATCTGACCTGGTAAACTTTGTACACATGGAACTTTGATAAAACTAAAAACCAATAAGTGCATGCTCATAAGAAATTATTTTTTAGTAACAAAAAGCATGTACCTGTTGTAATCATTTCTCTGTGAAAAACTCACAGAAAGCAGCTCTCAGACTTTGCTCCTGGCAGCCTAGATATCTGGCGATGCATTTCCCTGTCCTGCAGGTCCCCAGCCCAAGGAAAATGCCATCTATTGGAGGTTGGGAAGTTCTATGGCATAAATTGACAACCACTCTTCTTCCAAGATGTCTAGCAAGTGTGTGCACATATCCACATGCCTATAAGTCAGCTTAAAGACAGCTTAAACCAAAGTCAGGAATAATCATTATTACAGATGTTTTTAAAACTGTGAAAGCCCTGTGCAGTCACCTTCCATCTAAATCATCACTCTGGGAACTACGTGGTTACCTGCTGTATTTTCTGAGGAGAGATCTATTAAACAAATAGACATAATGATAAAACCCAATCATAACATCTAGTTTTAATTAAAACACAAAATTAAGCATTACATTTATTTTGGTCAGTTGTAAGGATGATGATCCCACTGGTTATTTTCATGGAAAATAGTTGCTAATTAATAAACACCACAGAGAGAGAGACTAAGAATAATGAATGCGGAATTCATTATTCAAACTGCCCTGGAGTCCTGGATTTAATCTGGTCCTAAGCCATTCATTTAGGGCTGTGCCTTTTAAGGCTGAAGTTTTTTCACTGTCACTCAAGGCAAAAACAGAAGCCTCCTTAAATTACGTTAGAAACAGATCAGCTCCCAGATAATGTGCAGTCCACCAAAGATAGAAAGGAATGAAAGTATAAGTCCCGAAGTAAATTAACCCCTGATGTGTAAGGTCAGACTTTACCCTCAAGCTCCAATGCACTGAGACAAACCCTAAAAATTCCGCCAATGATTGCACAGTTTGTATATTTGCGAGGAAGCTGGGGAGAGGGAAGGAGGACTCCCTAGGCTCTTAAATAAATACAACCATATTTAAATGACCCCTTAAAAAAATGGTCTTTGTTTTTCCGAGCAGTTTTAGGTTCACAGCAAGACTGAGTGGGAAGGAAAAGAAATTGAATGGAAAGTACAGAGATTTCCCATGTACCCCCTGTCACCACACATGCACAGTCTCCTCCACCATCAGCACCAGGGTGGCACATTTTTCACAGTCGATGAACCAACATTAATACATCATTATCACCCAAAGCCTGTAGTTTACATTAGCATTCACTCTTAGTATTGTACATTCTATGGGTTTGGACAAATGCACAATAACATGCATCCACCATTAGACTGTCATATAGAATAGTTTCAATGCCCTAAAAATCCCTGTCCTCTACCTATTTGTGCCCTCCTCCCTAACCTCTAGCAACCACTGATTTTTTTTTTACTGTTTCTGTAGTTTCACTTTTTTCAGAATGTCATATTAGGTGGAATCATACAATCTATAGACTTTTCAGATTGGCTTGTTTGACTTTGTCATATGCATTTGTTTCCTTCATGCCTTTTCATGGCTTGATAAGGTGCTGTTTTTTTTTTTTTTTTTTTTTTTTTTTTTTTTTTTTTTTTTTTTTTTTTATAAATTTATTTATTTATTTTTGGCTGTGTTGGGTCTTCGTTTCTGTGCGAGGGCTTTCTCTAGTTGTGGCAAGTGGGGGCCACTCTTCATCGCGGTGCGCAGGCCTCTCACTGTCGCGGCCTCTCTTGTTGTGGAGCACAGGCTCCAGACACGCAGGCTCAGTAGTTGTGGCTCATGGGCCCAGTTGCTCTGCGGCATGTGGGATCTTCCCAGACCAGGGCTCGAACCTGTGTCCCCTGCATTGGCAGGCAGATTCTCAACCACTGCGCCACCAGGGAAGCCCCATGGTGCTGTTTTTTAAGAGTCTTTTCTACTAGTATAGTAGACACTAATAGATATTTATGCCTTAAAACTTTAGAGGAACACAATACACTTCCACCCATTTCCTGGAATAGCTCTTGTCTTTTCCACCTTCTAGGTGGGTCCAGTGATCTGACAGAACCCACGGCCAACCATTTATTAATGTATTTAGTCTCTATCACTGGCCACTGTCCCAATTACTATGGCTACATAACAAATATCCCCAACACTTAGTGGGGCAGTAGAAACATTTATTAAGCTCACAGAATCTATGGGTTAAGAATGTGGGTATGGCGCACCAGGGATACCTTGTCTCTGCCCTGCAGTGTCGGACGCCTCAGCTGGAGGACTTGAAAGCTAGAGGCTGGAATCATATGAAGTCTTGTATGCTCATCTGTTGGGCAGTTGAAGCTGGCTGTCAGCTGGGGGCATCACTGGCTCTCCACATGGTTGTATCCTCACAAGCTGCTGGCTGGTTTCCAGGGAGAATATCACAAGGGAGAAAGCATCAGGCAGAAGCCTTATTGCTTTTTGTAATCTGGCCTTGGAAGTCAAGCATTCTGCAGCATTCTATTTACTGAGGCAGGCACAGAGTCCACCCTCCCCAACCTGGGTCTCAGGGGAGGGGAAATAGATGTGAATCATGATGGGAAGTGGAAAGTTTGTGGAAGAACATGTGAAACTGGAAATATTGTGGTTGCTATTTTTGGAAAATACAATCACCTTGTGTGGCAGGGACTTTGCCAGGTCTTAGGGATTTATAGTGAAAAGCTACAGTTTCTGACTTCAAGACCAGAGAAAGGATACAAGTGAGTAGGTGACTAGGCAATACCACTAACATTTTAAGTTCTAGGGTAGTGAATAATCGGGGTGCTTCAGAAAAGCATCACAACCCAACTTGGGAGCTCAAAAAGGGTCTCTCAGGGAAATTGTTGCAGAAGCTTATGCAAAATCTCACCTGAGTTTGTGAAAACACAGATGTAGATCTGTGAGATCTCACTCCAACCCAGGCCGCAGGGATACTTCCTGAAGCCACTAGCACATACCACCCTCCTGGGTCATCACAAGTCTTTCTTAGTCTCCTTGAGAAAGACATGATGCTGGCAGGAACATTCCACACCTTCTTCAAGGTGCCAATGTGGACCAAACCAGTGCAGAGGCAGCGGCTCTGCCCTCTGGGGGTTACCTGGAATAGTTGACAGAGTCAGCATGTCATAGGAACAGTCCTGGTAGAATTAAGTGCTCAACCAGTTTGTGCTGAAAATAGTATGAGGTCAAAGACGCCAGAATCAGACAAGGGCTAACTGGCTTGATTCACAGTTCCCTTTCACTCCCTCCTCCACGACCCAGGCTTCAGAGGGGACTCAGGAGAGCACCGTTTGAGAACAACTGATCTAGTTCGCACCTTCATCTTACAGAGAGGAAACTGAGATCCAGAGAGATACAAGGGACTCATGCAAGATGACCCATTCGTTTGAAATGTGTGAGCAAGTGTCCAGTGTGCGGTGAGGCGTGGGGGGATTATCAGTCAGTCAGTTCCCTAATTCATGACTTAGCATTTGGGTGGGATGCCACAGAGGGACACAGAGATGCAGGTGCAGGTCCCTACTTCTCCTTAAGTGCTATCACTCCACATCGCTGAGGAGGCCGGTTCTCCCCGCCTTCTCCCGCCCTCTCCCTCGCTGCCTTGCAGTAGACTCAGTTCCCTCAGGGCTGAGAGAGGCGACTGAGGCTGAATGAATGATATAGCCTTTTAATTTGCTTTTAATTATCATGGCCTGGTAACCCTTCCAAAGACCCTTCATGGAGAGTAGTTTTATTTTTCTACTTATTAACCTCATTCACTAGACTGGAAAAAGAATTCCCATCCTTCACAGCCTCTCACTTTCATTCTTCTAATTCTTTTCTTTTTTTTTCAGCACCAGGAAAGTAATGTGTGTAAAACTGGAGCCAAGTATATTGTGGTTTCAAACACAAGCCTGTTTGGAGCAGAAGCCTGTGGGATTGTTGCATTTCAGCCTCAGGGGACTGCCCCAGTGGCCTCAGTCTGGGAAAGGGAGGGGCCTCAATGGCCCTTTGATTCAGCCCAGATCTGGAGGTGGAGGGTGGGGAAGGAGCCGGCCTGTCATTTGACACTCTCTGTTGGGCTTGGCCCTGCGCCTCCTTTCCTATTCAGGCCTCCCTGGAGCCTGCAGGCCTCTCTGAGGATGCCCTGACTTGGCCATTTGCAGCCGTGCCAGAAATTCCTGGCTCCTCGGGAAGTATACCAGCCACCCCAAGGGCTCAGTGAATTCCATTCGCTTTGAGAATGCTGCTCTTCATAAAGTTCCTCCTCCTAGACACACACACACACACACACACACACACAGAAACGGACACACACACAGACATACACATACAGAGAGACATACACACACACATACACACACATACATACAGAAACAGACACACAGAAGCAGACGCGCACACACAGAGACACACACGCATACACACACATACAGAAGCAGACACAGAAACAGACACACACACACAGACATACACACACATATACACACAAACAGACACACACACAGACATACACACAGACATACACACACACACAGACACACACAGACAGACACACAGAAATAGACACACACACAGAGACACACACACATACACACAGAAACAGACACACACACAGACGTACACACACAGAGAGACACACACATACATACACACAGAGACACACACCCCCACACACACCTTGCCCTGCTTTAATAGGACATTACCATATGTTTGCTAGTTGATTTTTAAAGTATTTGTTGTTCTTGTTGTTTGCATGAAAAACCTAAGAGAATAGACCAGCAAATTATTAGAACTGATGAAAGAGTTTAACAAGGATAAGAGAAAAATATAGTGTTGTGGTTATAGCTTTGGATATTGGACGAGTTTGAACTCTGGCTCCACCACTTACCATCTTAGACAATTTACTTAACCTCTCTGCACTTCTCCGGACTTCAGTTCCCTCATCTATAAATAGTTATAATAATAAAACCTTCTTCACAGAGTCATTGTGAGATTGAATGCATTCCACACATATAAAATGCTTAGAACAGTGCCTAGCACGTAGTGAGGATTATATGAATGCTCGCTATTATGATAAAAGTCGCTGGCTTTGAGATCAATATACAAAAATTGTTTATATTCAACACACTGCAGCAAATCATTAAAAGATATTATTTTAAAAGGTTGCATTTATATCATTTTAAATAGCATAAAATAAGATGTCTAGGAATAAATCTAATAAATGATGGTATACTTTAAGAAGAAAATTATAAAATTTTATTGAATGTAATTAAAGATGACCCAAATAAATGGAGAGATATTCCATGTTCATGAAGAGGAAGATTTATTATCTTGAAAACCTTTTTTTATCCCCCATATTAATCTTTAATTCAAAGATATTCCAAACAAAATGTTGAGGGGTACTTTTAGTGTGTATATATATGGAATTTGACAAGCTGATTCTAAATGAAGATTAAAGACCAAATAATTGAGAGGTGGGGTATAAGCAGAGGCTGACAAATAGAATAATGAAACAGAATAAAGAGTCCAGAAAGACACTCTGCATTTTTGAAAACTTGATACATGGCAAAAGTGGTTTTACAGATCACTTGGAATAGGATGAATTATTCAAAAAACAATGCTGGGGCAATTGGTCTGCCATTAGCAAAAACTCAATGGGATCCCTGCCTTACCCATACTCTGGACTAAAGACTTAAGTGTGAAAAACAAAATAAAGAAGGTGATGGGGCTTCCCTGGTGGCACAGTGGTTAAGAATCTGCCTGCCAACGCAAGGGACACGGGTTCGAGCCCTGGCCCGGGAAGATTTCACTTGCCGCAGATCAACTAAGCCTGTGCGCCACAACTACTGAGCCTGAGCTCTAGAACCCACAAGCCACAACTACTGAGCCCACGTGCCACAACTACTGAAGCCTGCGTGCCTAGAGCCCGTGCTCCGCAACAAGAGAAGCCACGACAATGAGAAGCCCGCGCACCACAACGAAGAGTAGCCCCCACTCACCACAACTAGAGAAAGCCCACGCACAGCAACTAAGAACCATCACAGCCAAAAATAAAATAAATAAATTCATTAAAAAAAAAAGAAGAAGACTGTGATGTTTTGGGTCAAAGAAGAATTTCTTTTTTATTTTCTCTTTCAGTTTTATTGACATATAATTGACATAGAGCAAAGAATTTTTTTTTTTTTTAGAATTTCTTAAACAAGACTTGGAAAGCATAAATCATAAAGGAAAAGACTGATAAACTTGACTGGGTTAAAATTAATTTCTGTTAATATTTTATTATTTTCTGGTTAACCAGGGTAGGTTAATGGTCCCAGCTTTACACTCTCTGCGGGTAACAGAATAATGCAAATACATTGGCGCCCTTTCTACGGTGACTTTGCATTGCCTCCCTACTGTAGAGTAGGCAAAATGCGCATGCCCACACAACTGAGTTTGAGCTTGACCACATGACTTGCTTTGGCCATCAGAATGCAGAATAACATATATGATGCTCAACTAGAGATGTCAAATGTGCTGGTGTGGTTTACCCTGCCCACTACCATCTATCACGAGAAGAGCATGCCCTCAATAGCTGCTGGTGTCACTGTCAGATAGGTCAGAGGTTGCCAAACTAGAGCCTGGGGGCCAAATCCGACCTGCCTCCTGTTTTTTATAATGAAATGTTTACTGGAGTACAGTCATGCTTATTCATTTATGTATTGTCTATGGCTGCTTTCATCATACAACGGCAGAGTTGGATAGTTGTAGCAGATCATATGTTCTGCAAAGTCTAAAATTATTTGTTTACGTGGCCCACTACAGGAAAAGTTTGCCAACTCCTAATATAGATTTATTGATTTTGCTTTTCTTCCGTTGAGAAAACTAAGGTATCCAGTCTACTGTGGTAGGCAATGTTCTATAACTATCCATAAGAAACAAAAAAAATTCATTGGTTAAATAACGACCATATAATAACTCTCTCAATAAGAAAATGTGTAGTTCTTCCCGCTATGGCCCTCATCCTGCAGCAAACAGTCAAGTCATAATATGTGAATTTTAGAAAATTTAAAGTAAAGTAATATATGAAACTTGTATTTTGAAATATATTATTTGAAACTGATGAATAAGAAAAAGTAAAGGGACAAAGTATTTTTATCTTAAATATTTTCACCTCCAAAAGGCTTTCTGAGAGCCTTCTCTGAAGAACTATTGCAATCGATTCTCAGTCCCTGTCTATTGCATCACCCTGTTTATTTAATTTAAAAATTTCACAGGGGCTTCCCTGGTGGCGCAGTGGTTGGGAGTCTGCCTGCCGATGCAGGGAACGTGGGTTCGTGCCCCAGTCCGGGAAGATCCCACATGCCGCGGAGTGGCTGGGCCCGTGAGCCATGGCCGCTGAGCCTGCGCGTCCGGAGCCTGTGCTCCGCAACGGGAGAGGCCACAACAGTGAGAGGCCCGCGTACCGCAAAAAAAAAAAAAAAAAAAAAAAAATTTCACAATTAAAAAAAAAAAAAAGCTGCTGGTGTCTTCAAATGAGAAGTATGTGGAGCAGACCTAACCAGACCTGAAGTCCGAAACAGAGCTACCCTGGCTGACCAACAGAACTGTGGGTTAGAAAAATAAAATTCTGTTGTCTCAAACCATTGAGATTTTGAGGGTGCTTTTTAATACAACATTATTCTAGCAATAGCTGAGTAGCACATTAACTTAATTAAAATTAAAAAATTATTTTGGAAGGATGCTGGGGACTCACAGAGTCAATAACAGGGTGGAGGCGTGGAAACAGGCAGGAACTAGGATATTTCTCGAGGATAAGATGCAAAGACCTGCAAGAAGTCTGAAAGCAGGTTCTGGAAGGCTGGGATGAAATAGAATTCTTTTCTATTTCTTTGATCCTCCAGTCAAGATTCAAATACCAGGAAGAGAGAATGTAACTGACCTAGCTTGGGCCACCTCTCTACCCATCAATGAAGGAATGCTGGAATCTTGGTCACTGTCTCCCAGACTATGTCCAGTGGGAAGAAAGAATGCCGAAAAGGAAATGTTGTACTTTTAAAAAGATGGGTTTGGGCTTCCCTGGTGGTGCAGTGGTTGAGAGTCCTCCTGCCGATGCAGGGGACACGGGTTCGTGCCCCAGTTCGGGAAGATCCCACATGCCACGGAGCAGCTGGGCCCGTGAGCCATGGCCACTGGGCCTGCGCGTCCGGAGCCCGTGCTCCACAACGGGAGAGGCCACAACAGTGAGAGGCCCGCGTACTGCCAAAAAAAAAAAAAAAAAAAAGATGGGTTTGAAACTGGGCAGCCAGAAACATGAAATGGCCAAGACTCATATTGACCAAGCAAACTTCTGGTTATGCTATTTCTTCCACCGAGGGACTGAAGAAGAGAATACCCACCAGCATTTGTACTTACCTGTCAGTAATGATACTTTTCACAGTAAACTCGTGCTTGGTCTTGAGAAAAGGCTATCTAACTGTTATTTGCCAGAACTGTTTTCCTGTGTCTGTGTAGGACCTACCTCTGCATCCCAAGTGACTTCCTGGAGAGGGTCACCTTAGCCACTAGCTGGCCTCCTATAGGTCTCCTCTGAGGCCACCATTTTCCACCACAGAGACTAGAGGAATAGTCTAGACAGAGTAAAGGGAGTAGCAGCAAGCAGGTTGGTTGGTATTAGATTTTACTTTGAAAACCTAGGTAATCAGAATAAGCTTTAGCTCACATAACCAGCTGGGCATAGTTGGAGTAACTTTGTGTTGGGGAATAACTCAAACAGAACTCTGTTTTAGGAAAATTATTTTTTCTAGGGTATATGGGTTGGAGAACAGAAGGGAGCAACAGCCCATGGAGTCTGTTTGTCTCTAAAGTATAGTTTTCAAACTAGAAATATAAGCATGGGGAACTTCTTTGAGATGTTTCCGACTCCCCAGAAGTCTCCCATCCAAGGCCAAGGCAAGCCTGACCCTGCTAATCATCAGAGACTAGATGAAATCAGCCGTGTTCCGGAGTGCATGGTATGGCATCAATAAAGGATTGGGGGTATTTCTACATTGGGGCTCCCAGACTGTGAGCTATGAATCCTCTGGAGAGCCTTGGAGCTGTTGCAAGATACCCCAAGTCTATATACACCCCAAACACAGTCTGAGGCTGGGTAGATAACATATCGTATATGTCTGCACTACTCTTCCCTAAATGTATGTAGAAGTGATTGAATTTAATTCAGTGCAAATTCCTTCTCAAGAGTTACTAGAGTCATAATAATAGTTTCTTGTTAGTATAGATTTTTCTCAACCAATAAATATTACTGTCAGAGAGGGGTCTACAAACTAGAAATAATATAGCACCAGTCTCACTGAATTGATGTGAGGTTTAATTGATTAAAGGCCTGTGAGCTCTTAGTGCTTGAAACAGAGTAAATGTTCGGTAAGTACAAACCATTATTATAAAGCGAGCTTCATATTTAAAAGGTGGGAACTACTCATCTCAGTAATCTCTAGAACCATTCTTGTGTCACTGAATTTTAATGGCTTTATGAATTTTATGATAAATCTTGTGAAGGGGAAAGAAATACTTTGAGATCTGTTGATCCTGCTGGTTCTAATTTCGAATGCATGAAATCACTATGGCTATAAGCTTTCCCAACTCAGGTAGAAGGCATCCTTGGAAAAGAGCCCGAATCTCTTTGATTGACAGCGTGGTGGAGAGAGGCCGAACCCGGAGACCTCCGGGAACTGAAAGCTCAACAGCAACTACTATGGTAACCACAAGGTGTCGCTGTGACCCAAAATTTCACACACGGGCATCAGTTCCTTTTCCAAGCTTTCTTTCACAGTGCTTCTCAAACTCTACCGAGCGTACGAATCAGCTGAGGTCTTGTTAAAATGCAGATTCTAACTCATTAGGTCTGGGATGGGGCCTGAAATCCTCCATTTCTAACAAGGTCTCAGGTGATGCCGATGCTGGAGCTTTCAGCATTTCTGCATTGTTGTCTTGATGTGGGCCGGGAGTAAGAATTAAGTAGACCCGAAAAGCGGCCCCATTCTACGCCTTTCGGAGGTAGTGGGGAGGAAGAAGAAAGAAAAATGGGAAACAACAAAAGAAAAAGAGGGCAGCTTTCTTTTAACATGCCAGTCTCACGAGCCTCCTGCGGTTCCGTCCTCTGAAGAGTGACTGATGTGGCAGGTGCCCTGGTCAAGGTGAGCCGTGGAGATCAGAAAGGGTTTTCCCGGAGCGTTCTTTTTCTGACACGAGGGCTCATTAAAGAACTTATTGCGGAACTTATAAAACACGAAGTGGCCAAATGCTTCAGCACACACTCCATAGCTCCCCCCAAAAGCCAATTCAGGCTTCTAGTAGAGTCCGTATAAATAGGCTGAGGGGAGCCAAACTGAGAATTGAAAAGGTGGACTAGCCGGAAGAGAGGCCGTGCTGATGGCGTTGCTCTTGCATGTACAATGGGATCTATTTTAATATCATGATCTTCTGCTTTCCGCCTCCGGAAAGGCCCGTGGGTGGGGAGCAACCAACGAAGTGAAACTGCTTCTAACCTGACTTCCCTGGGGCCCCGGCATTAAGGTTAGATGCACGCTGCAAAATGAGAAGTTGCAATGCAGCTGGCTTCCGCTGTGCTGCTGCTTCTCTTTTTTTTTTTCGGTTTGGTTTTTCCTTTTTAGTGGTCTTCGTTTTATTATTTGGGGCCTTTTGGGGCCTGAAGCTGGTTTTAAGACAGAGATTTCAAAATGAAAAAAATTTTCTATCTATTCAGTTTTAATCTATTATATCAGTTCAGTTTAAAGCTTAGCCAGCTTTTTGCTTGTAAAATCTAAGAAAGATGTTAGCTCTCAGTTTTTTTTAAGGTTCTGACAATGGAGTTAATTTCCCTCCTCCATCCTCTCCTGGGCCTCCTTAGGGGGCAAACCTCCCCATCCAATTTGCATAAAATATGCAGCAGGGCGTCCTACCAGAACCCAAACTGGGAAGAAATGTTTCGCTGTTTGGATGATGTTCACTCCTCTCCGTTTACATGCATAAATTGCTGTGAATAACTGGGGGTGTGGATGGTGTTTTGGGGGGTCGCAAAGGAGGGGTGGGAAAGAGCATGGACAGGGGAAGGGAGGGGGCGCCGTTTCACACTCCTTCCTCCCTGGGCTGGTTCAGAGCTCCCAGGAAGGGATTTCCCAGGAATGGATTTCATGAGAGACTCGGTGAGACTCTGGATCCCAGCATAGAAGCTTTGAAATGCTGAGATGTTGACAGCCAGTTTTGAGGAAAGAGGTTTCGATGTTGTTTTTATCTCGCGTAGCACATGTAGTTAGTTCAGCTATTTGTTTTGATTACATAAACCACATACTTGGCTTGGGGGAGCCGATTTCCTGAACTTTTTAAAGAATAAAATGTTCTAAAATTCTAATTTGAACTTGTTATATAAATTGTAAAGGCTAAGAAATATGACACAATTTTATGGTCTTTGCACAATTATGAATCCTGAAACAATCTTGTACAAAAACTGGAAAGGGAAACAGCAAAGGACCAAAAATTATTTTTGCCCAATAGGCCAGTTATTCACAATTTTGCCTTCATAATTTATTATTAAGCATCAAAAGATCTAGTGATTTTTCTTCACTTTCACTTCAGAAAAATGAATATTTGAGAATATATTTGACAATAGGAAGACATTTAAAGGTTATAAAAGTTATAGAAAAATTTCACCAGATAATTATTTTGATTATACATACTTATGGTACTTTTTTTTTTTAATTTATTTTTTTTGGCAGTGTTGGGTCTTCGTTGCTGCGCTGAGGCTTTCTCTAGTTGCGGCGAGCGGGAGCTACTCTTCGTTGCGGTGCGGGGGCTTCTCACTGCAGTGGTTTCTCTTGTTGCGGAGCACAGGCTCTACATGCGTGGGCTTCAGTAGTTGTAGCGCATGGGCTCAGTAGTTGTGGCACACGGGCTTAGTTGCTCTGCGCCATGTGGGATCTTCCCGGACCAGGGCTCAAACCTGTGTCCCCTGCACTGGCAGGCAGATTCTTAACCACAGCACCAACAGGGAAGTCCCCCTTATGGTACTATTTTTATTGGAATGAATATGCGGTGTTTTACTCTTTCCTTAGTGTCTCTTTAATTAGGAAGTTTTCTGAGGTTGAGTATATAGCCACAGTCACTTTTTATTTTAAAAACTTGACTGGTACTTTATAGATTTGGTAGTTTTTTTGTTTTTTGTGTTTTTTTTGCGGTACGCGGGCCTCTCACTCTTGTGGCCTCTCCCATTGCGGAGCACAGGCTCCGGACGCGCAGGCTCAGCAGCCATGGCTCACGGGCCTAGCCGCTCCTTGGCATGTGGGATCTTCCCGGACCTGGGCATGAACCCGTGTCCCCTGCATCGGCAGGCGGACTCTCAACCACTGCACCACCAGGGAAGCCCGATTTGGTAGTTTTATAGTGCATATTTATGTGCACCCAAATCAATAAGTTTGTTTTTGAAGGTTTATTTATCTATTTCTGTAACAGTCATTTAATATGACATCAGATTTTAAATTATTAGTCACTTTCAGATAAACTGTAAGCACCAATAGGATTGTCTTATGTTTCCTAATTTTTTTTTTATTGAGGCATGATTCACATTTAACATTACATTAGTTTCAGGTGTACAATATGATTAGCTATTTGTATCTATTGCAAAATGATCATTACAATAAGTCTAATTAATATCTGTAACACCATAATAACATTGGTAACACCATACATAGTTACAAATTTTTTTCTTGTGATGAGAACTTTTAAGATCTTCACTTTTAGCCACTTTCAAATATGCCGTACAGTATTATTAACTATAGTTACCATGCTGTATGTTACATCCCCATGACTTATAACTAGAAATTTGTACCTTTTGACCCCCTTTACTCATTTCACCCACACCTCTACACCTGCCTCTGGCAACCACCAATCTGTCCTCTGTATCTATGAGCTTGTTTTTTTGTTTTTGGTCTTGTTTTTGTTTTAGATTCCATATATAAGTGAGATCATGTAGTATTTGTCTTTCTCTGCCTGACTTACTTCACTTAGCATAATGTCTTCAAGGTCTACCCATGTTGTCACAAATGGCAAGATTTTTTTTTATGGCTAAATAATAGTCCATTGTTTATATACCACATTTTCTTTATTCATTCACTATCCATGGACCCTTAGGTTAGTTCCATATTTTGACTATTGTAAATAGTGCTGAAATAAACATATATTCTTTTAAAATTAGTGGGGTTTTTTTCTTCAAATAAATACCCAGGTATGAAATTGCTGGATCATATGGTAGTTCTCTTTTTAATTTTTTGAAAAAACTCCCTGCTGTTTTTCATAGTGGCTGTACAAATTTACATTTCCAACAACAGTGCACAAGGGTTCCTTTACCTCCACATCCTTGCCAACAATTGTTATTTCTTGTCTTTTTGATGACGGCCATTCTAACAGGTGTGAGGTAGTATCTCATTGTGGTTTTGATTACATTTCCCTGATGATTAGCGATGTTGAGCCTGTTGACTTGGTGAGATTCTGAATCCTTGCCTTGCAGCTATGGGATGCTGAAATGTCGACACCCAGTTTTAAGGAGAGAGATATTGAACCCACCACTCTATGGAGCTCAGCATGGCTTCTCACCTCAAGATAAGTGGATTTGGGATTATTGGGAGAAAGCACCCTTAGCATGAACATTAACACCATCAAGAAGGCACTTCATTCAGCGATGTCTATAGTGCAAGACTCCTTCAAGGACCTTGACAGGCCCCAGTCTAGCTACCTGAGATAGCTGGAGTGGAGTAGACTGTGGTGGTACCAGATGGTGAGAGTGGCTGAGAGTGTGAGATATGAGCACACACAAGGCTCCTTGGGATCTCACAGAAGTATTCATAGGGACCAAGAATTTGGGGTCATTGATGTTGATGAGCCTTCTTTGTAGCCCCAGGCAGTGAGGACTGGAAGCGTTTGGCTTACACACCAAATCATGCTAATTGCTCTCATGCAACAAGATCCCTCCCTCTGAGAACAGGGTCTAGCAGGAACTGTAGTTAGTTTCCAAGCTCTTGTGAAGCAGCCTAGCAGAAAAGATATGAAAGCAGGCTCTGTAATCAGACCACCTTGAATTTCTGTCATTTACTAGCCATGAAACCTTAACTTTTTTGGTACCTTGGGTACTTTGTCTATTCTATGAGAATAATAATAAAATTTAATTCACAGGTCTATGAGAATTAACAGGTAAAGTTCGTAACAGCCTTAGAACAGTGACAGGCACGTATAAACCCCAAGAAGGGTCAGGTTTGTATTGTTACACAGTAGGCCAGGATACTTCAAACAGCATCATGGAGACTGATTCACCTCTTTTCTAGAAATAAAAGAACCAGAAGGAGGTTGAGGGCTGATGGGTCTCTGGATCTCCTCAGGGCTAGTGAGTCTAGGAATTAAAAGAAGACATTGGTCCTAATGACAATGAGAGCTAACCTGGTAGAGATTCTTCCAGTGTATGTCTCTGGTCTGTTTTTTTCCCAGGACCAAAGGTACTGCTTCCAGGAAGTCAAACACTTCAGGACCTTAGGATTAGAGAGTTCCTGGGCACAACTAAGGCTCTAACTTCCTCCATGGGGAGAACATAAGTTAATAATATGGTACGTTCACCCATCGTGACATAAAATAAGAGATGCGTCTTCTTCTTTCAGTTTTTTATGAAAACCATAGGAGGAACTTCCTATAACCTTAACATCATGACACTAGAACCTGCCTGTTCCAAACTGTCAGGTCCATCAGGCGTAGCACTGAATTTCACCACATCCCCATTAGCACTCGAGACAAAAACTGTCCTGCTGCCGATGACTTATTCTGAAACTGAAATAAGTCACTGTGCCACCAAGAAATAAGAAGCAATGTATGTTCTGGCTACATAAGCCAGGATATTCTCCTTCTCAGAGCTGCCTCTAGGGTGTGCAGGGCAGCAGGAAAATTTTTTTTTGCAGAGCTCCTATTTTTTATAATTATTATATAAATAACCGGATTTTAAAATGTTTCACAAGGTACAGACCTATGTGAAGTATAGTGACTTTTTCATGGAGATGGATAGAGAAGAGTTACTTGTCCATTGTCCATTGTCCATTGCACATCAGAGGATTCTTTGTAGGGTCCCAGCACCATCTCGCCCTGTTCAAATCCAAGAACCATCTCTTCAGGCATTTTATTGTCCAATGTACCGTTCCTGGTTAATTTCCACCAAAAAAAAAAAAAAAAAAGTAACAATGCTGTAATTAACCACACAAACCATGGCTCTTCAGAACCTGTTTCCATTAAAGAGTATAGATCTTCTTGCCTCTGCATTTCCCTGATAGCATGTCTGTAATGATGGTTTTATTATTACTCATGTCACTGCATCTGTCCACAATGCCTTACAGTGACTCTCTCTCAAAGCTTGGTGCTGTGCCTCACTGATGCAAGTCTTCCCCAAAGTATGCAGGAAAACATAAGCTAATATTTGTTTTCTGGTCCTGTTTAGTCTAACATTCAGAATTTTATGGTGGAAACATAGAATAAGGCATATTCCAGTCGTGTCTTCTCTTGGACTCTTGAGATGGTAATCACTGCCTCCCTAGAATGGGAGCTCTTTCAGTGTTGACTAAAAACACACCATCGCCAGTGGGGAGGGTAGTGAGGGGTCCATCCAAGAAGAGAGAGGCTCAGTTCCACTCCCACAACATATGTCCTTCCCTTATGAACATGGCTTACGACAGGGAGAGCATGATGTCACCATGTCAATGGGAGGTGAGAGAGGACATTGACCAGAAAGCCCATTGGTGTTCAGTCTTGAAAGCCATCCTCCAAGGACTACCTAATACATGGCACAGAACTGCAGCAATGGTGATTATCACCCGGGATGCTGGGGGCGGGGGATGAAGCGGGCAGCATCTGCTGTCACACCTGCCCCAGGTACTGAAGACAGGAGGTGACACCACAATCAAATCACAGATGGACACAGGCCTTACACTGCTGGCTCAAGCCCAAGGGTTGGTGGTAGACTGTTGGTAGCCCAGACCCCAACGTCATCTTGTGGTCGATATGAGAGTCACCCCAAATTAGCACGTGTGCACCATTCTGGTGGCCCAATCTTGGGTGACCCCACGCTGCTTCAGCCAGCAGAAGTGATCTTCTTGCCAGACTGTCCACCTCAAATGGAGGCCCACCCACCAGTCTCTGAGAGGACCCCACAGGCACGGAGATCCAGAGCTCTGCAGGATACCTGGTTGGCCTCATGTGCAAGGCAGAGGGTCAGGAAGTACCTTGAAGGGTCAAGGGAAGACCAGGATCCATGTGGGTCTGGATATGGGCCAGGGACATCCTGCTTGGAGAACATTGTCAGGCCTGGCCGTACCAGGGCTTAAGAATGTACCCATAATTACAGACATGCTATCAGGGAACTACAGAAGCAAGAAGACCTATTGGAAAATTCAGGGAAGTCTCTCCAAAGACCTGGGGGTGGGGGAGAGGGAAAGGGGTCTGAGGAGTGGGCCATGGCAGAGGCTTTATTGGCCCAGAACTTCCCCTTCTCCTCTTGAGAAGCTGATACAGCAACAAGAAGACGGGCACTGATGGGGGTTGGGGGGGACTATAAAACCCATTTATGGTGATTCATATAATCCGCAGACTCTGAAATTCAAGGGCTGTCCACAGCAAGCCCCTGAGATGAAGCGGATCCCAACAGGAGGACGTAAAGAGAAGAGCCAAAGGTGGGGGGCAGGGGGAGACGATCCGGGGACGGCTGGTCCCAGAAAGTGTAAGCAAAAATATACTTATTGAAGGTGAGGAAAGCTCCCTGCCGAGTAAATCTATGTGCCTGATGTACAACAAGGGCTGACACTGAAGTGGGTGGCCTTGGCTGCCCTGCTGGACCTGAGAAGAGCAGAGGCGGCCAATCAACAAAGTGTCTACAGACAAACTATATTTCCTTTGGAAAATCCTTGGAGAGTAGCCATGTGCCAGGCACTGCCCTGGGCAGAGGTGGAAACAACATCTGTGAGCAAAATAGACAAAATCTCTGCTCTAAAGGAGTTTGCATCCTAGTGGGGGAAGGTGGAATAAGCAAAATAAATAGAAAAATGATAATGGAGGGCTGAGATCAGTACCAGTTTCACACAGGTGAAAAACGGAGCTAAGGGATCATGGGAAGTTTCCCCAGCAGAGTACCAGTGATGAAGTTGTCCTCACAACCTCCAGGGGAAACCAGGATCCCAATTATTCTTCATCCTTTATACAAAGAACACGTTCTGGCTTGTGGACAAAAGGTGGCTAATCTGAGAAGCTGCCTCCGGTCATAAGTTACTGATAGAACAAGAACGTTGTTTTAGGAATGTGAATCAGGTTGCAAATGCAGGATGCCCTGGTGAGTAGGAAGAGACTGCAGACAGAATCCAGATCTCAAATAATTGTGGGGAACATTTAGGGGCTGTCCAGCTGCTAAAATTAGAAGTTGCTGAGAACTAAGCCTAATGTGTTATTTTTAAAATTATAATAAAATGTCTATTTAAAATACTGTATCACTAAACTGAGGACTGGAATAACCCAATCCTGACAACTTTAGGGCTGATGTTATCCTCTTTGTTTGTTCCAAGTTAATTAATCTGTAAAGGTAAGAGCCTCACACTAATTTATGCAAGATCGACAAAGTCTTCATACAGTGTCTGTCTGACTCTTTCCGAAGCCGTGAATCACACTAATATCAGCAGCCCAGCTGCTGGGAGCCTGGGAGGAGAGGTGTTCTCCTAATCCTCTGCCATCTCTCCACTGTGGTTTCCTCTGGCTTCCCCTTCTACCAGACAGACCAAGGCTCACCAGGAAGGAAGAAGAGATACACTCAGCCTCAGGGCTGCTGAACTCGAGCTCCTCAGAGCAGACTGGCTGTCGGCAAAATGGAAGTACAGCCTGGCTTCTAGATTGACACCAGCCTTCTCCCTACACTCTCAGGCTGACCTTCTTGAGGCCACTTTTTTTAATGGCTACTAGTGTGAGGAATTCATATGACCACAAACTATAAGGAAATACAGTAGATGCAGAGCCCAATTTTAGCCTGCTTAGGAGATTGGTTTTATTAGCTTGAATGAGCTGAAATAGATATTTTTGTAAGTCAAGAACAACCAAATATTGGCAAATTCACCTGATTCAAGCTGTACTCAGGAATCTGTCAATTCTGGGTTCTCAGTCTTCTCTTCCTTTCACCTATTCCTGCTCTTCCTCTTCAGCTTCTCAGAATTTGCCTTCAAATTCCACTCTCTATCCTGAAGCCAGTTGAGTCCCTACTAAGTTCCTCTAGCTAACCCAACGTCCATTCCATAAACATTAATTGAGCATCTTTTCTGAACCATGGACTGAGCAAACTGCCGCTGATACAAGGACAGAGGGAAGTCTGTCCTCACTGTTGAGGAGCTCATAGAAGAGTAAGAAAGGGATGTTTTTAAAGACACAGAATCAGTTTGGTGATGAAAATATATCCCAAGTGTTGTAGAGAATAGAGGAACATCATGCTTGGGGGAAGAAATGAGGAAAGTTTCAAAGAAGAGTCGACATTTGGATTGTGCCTGAAGGATATGTAAGATTTCCTAAACGAACTAAGTCAGGAAAGGTATCACCGGCAGACATGATGCCAAGTTCTAGAGTCTGGGGGCATGAAAAGAGATGAGTGTTCTGGGAAAGGGCCAATAATTTGACAGGGTTCAATGATAGGTTGCAAGGGTGCAAGAGGCGATCGGGTGTCAGATCTTAAAGGCATTTCCTTCCTTTATCATGTGGGTGAGCCAATAGGGAAAGAACATGTTTGTTCTTGATGTTTGTTTTGGAAATATAATTTTGCAAAGTTCAAGAGAGCTTGTTTTCTTTCAATGAACTGTGAGGCTAGAAGGGAAGATCAAACAAAATGAGTAGGATGTGTAGGCTTTGAACATTATCTTTATTGTTTTCTCTGCTTGCAAAAGAAGTATAGATTCATTCTAAGCAACTCCAACATTACAGAAATATACAACATAGAAACCAAATGCTCCCTGTAATCCAAACTCCCAGACCTTAACCACTGTTACTACACCAATGTACAGGTATATATTCCTCTAGACTCCTATTTCAATGTATAAACCAAAATATAACTTTCTCCATACCAGAAAATATAGACCTACCTTATTTTTTAATGGCTGTGTAATATTCTGTTACATTAATGTACTATAATTTGTTAGATCAATCCTTATTTTGTGGACATTTGAGCTGTTTTTAATTTTTCATGATTACAAACAATGCCAGGATGAATACCTTCTTTACATAAACCTTTGCAAATTGCATTTCTATAGGATACATTCTTAGAGCTCCTTCAAGGAACTGACATGAAGGAATGATAGTTTTTCATTTTAATAGATATTGCTGGGCTTCCCTGGTGGCACAGTGGTTGAGAGTCCGCCTGCCGATGCAGGGGACACGGGTTCGTGCCCGGGTCCGGGAAGATCCCACATGCCGTGGAGCGGCTATGCCCGTGAGCCATGGCCGCTGAGCCTGCGCGTCCGGAGCCTGTGCTCCGCAGCAGGAGAGGCCACAAGAGTGAGAGGCCCGCGTACCGCCAAAAAAAAAAAAAAAAAACATATTGCCAAATTGCCATCATAAAGGTTGTATCAATTTATATCCTAACAGTATATTCAGGTCCCAATTTTCCTAGGGGTGGGTGGGACTCTATAGGCAATCTGTTCTTATCAGAGAGATTGCAGAACCTCGAGACTCTTCATTCAGTTCTGTGAATGTCTGCAGTTCACACATCTCTCTGGTTTCTAATAAATTAACACAAATAGCAGCTCGAAGGTTTGCCCAAAAAAGGCCACACTTACGCCTATCCTTGGGCCATTCCAAGTATGCTTTCTTTTCCACGAGAGTTTTCAGCTTAGGATACCTAGTAGGAATACAGTAGAGCGGAATGGGTTCCAGTAAGATAAGAATTATGTAATCAGAACTTTCATGGAAGAGATTGTGATGGGCAAAGTAGAGTTCATAATGGCACCACTCCGTCTGGACAAAGTTGGGAGACAAAACAAAGATGGACTTATAACTTTTCTCAATGCAGTTTATAGTATCTTCAGTAATGTTCTTGCCAGGGTCAGAGTTTCCCTCATGAAGGCAAATCAGGACAGAACTATCTTCTTTCTCTATATTGGGAATCAATTCATACTTCACCCAGGCAGAATCATGTTCACTGTATGAAATAAACACATGGAATTGGATATTTCTCTTGAGCTGTTCTTGGGTTGTCTTCCTAACCCTGTGCCATGTCTGTGTCCATTGACCTAGCATCCTGAGATACCAGGGCAGATCAAAGTGGAGGCAGCAGAAGGCCACAGCCGTCCCCAGAACTAGCATGGTAACAACAATGGTGACAATCAACAAAGCTCTGTTGCAAGATATTTCAGGAAGATGAACATCCTTTAACTGAGTCCCCTTTAGATTCAAAGGGTATTCACAGATGTATGAATCTGACCACCCAACCATCGTGCCCTCTGAGTATTTTTCAAGCTGAATAAAATCTCTTAATTCACAAGTACATCGGAATGGATTTCTTCCTACATTTAGAGTCTTAACTTCCTGGCAGCTCTGGAAAAAATCCAGAGATGGGCTGAGAATTAAGTTCATTTCAATGTTCAGAACTGAGAGTCTTCTGAAATGACTGCACCCAGGAAGATCAGTTAGAAAATTAAATGCAAGATTTAGCTCTCGCAAGGATGTCAGGTGAATAATGTCTTTAGGGACAGTTTGAATTTTGTTATTATTCAAGTCAAGTATTTGAATATTTCTGGGCAAGCACCTGAAAACAGAATCAGCAAATTTGTTGGATGACAAGTTCATGGTGATCAAGGTTTCTGGCCACAAGCAATTTTCATCATTTTCATGTTGTAACAGATTTTCACTCAGATCTAAGTGCCTCAAGGATGTGTTGCCGGCAAAGCAACTCACTAAGGAAAGTGTCTCCAATTTATTGTCCTTCAAAATGAGAGTTTTCAAATGAGGCAGTTGGATAGATTTTTTAAACACGTCGTCTGTTAAGATATTGTTAGCAAAATTTAAATATTGGAATCTTGTAGGATATAAAGGGAACAGCATGTGAGGCATTTGCGCATCTGATATTGTCAGGTTTTCTATATCCATTTTGGTAAAAAGCAAGTAGACTCTCTCCTGTGGGATATTAAAAATTCTGAAATGTACATTCTCCAATTTTATAGTTCTCATTACAGTATTTGAGTAGTCAAATGAATTATGGTCAAGATAAACCTTACCTCCAAAAGTCACATGTTGAATCTGGAAGTATTCTACTGACGTATGCCAAACAAATTGGAAGATAAGCACAAGATCATCCCAGGGTAAATCAACTTTATTAAGTAACAGAATGGATGTCTTGGCATTCTCTAAAATAAGATTTTGCTGAGTTTCATAACTTGCAAATTGGCTTTTGCCATCTATATTCGTAATTTCTAATATTTTTGAAGTCTTCATTCCATCACGCAAAAGAACCCAGAAATTTGTGTTCATTGGTAAAACAATGTGAAGTTTTGTTGTGTTTAAGATGGGCAGGCTACCTTCTTCATAATGAGAAAGAGTTCTCAATCCTAAGAAGACAGTATTTAGATGCAAATGAGCAATTTTCTGGAAATCTGATTTTTGTATTTTTGCCCCACTCAAACCTAGGATTTCCAGGTGTGACATGTTGCCAGTCTCCTCGCAGGTAGGCACAGTGTCAAAGTTATTGAAGGACAGATCTAAATGTCTGAGACCTGCCAGTGAGAACCAAGTTACACTCTTCAGTCTGTTGTAAGACACATCTAAATATCTTAACTCCTTGTTGAATTCAAAGGTCTTGATATCCAGCTCTTGGATTCTGTTATGGCATAGAATCAAAACTTTCAGTTTAGAGAAGGAATGAAAATCTGAACACTGGAGTTGAAAAAGGAGGTTGTAGGACAAATCCAGTATGGTTGTGGTTGGGGTCAAGTCTTCAGGAACCTTTCTTAAAGACGTGTTGGAGCAGTTGGTAGTCAATTCTGTTTCTTCTGGCAGCTTTGAAGCCCCACTATGCACTAACGTAACAATACTACAAAATACGTAAATGCTTCTGATATGTTTCATTGTAATTCTGAGGATTTTATCACTGGTTCACCTCAGGTGACTTTTTTCACACATCACCTCATATGAATGAGGAAGGTGAGTTCAAATCCTGGAAAGACAACATATAATATTAAGTGGTTATGTGATTTGTTAAACCCTGTAGGATTTTTTTTTTTAATGCCAACATCTGACTATATTCACCAAGAATTTGGATTAGGGTTCCAACCCATTTATTGAGTCTTTGACTTGATCTCAGAACTTGGCTCATAGATTTCCAAGCCAGGTATTCTGTCACACCCCCATCACTGAAGCAAGTCAGGATTCCCAGAAGGGAGATAGATATATAATAGTTGGCAGAAGTTCCTCTCACGCAGTTCAAATTAGGAACTGCGTTGCTAGGTCATATTCAACACCCCCCTGCCACATCCCCTTTTGATAGCCTGAAAGCTTTAAGAAAATGAAAAGAAATTTTTAAAAATTAAGATTTTTTTTAGAGCAGTTTAAGATTCACAGCAAAATTGAAAGGAAGATACAGAGATTTTCCATATCCCTCCTGCCTCCACACATGCACAGTCTCCCCCATTATCAACACACCCACCGGAGTGGTGCATTTGTTACAATTGATGGACCTACATTGACTCCTCATAATCATGCAAAGTCCATAGTTTATGCTATCATTCACTCTTGGTGTTGTACATTCTAAGGGTTTGGATACATTATGGATACATAATGATGTGTATCCATCATTATGGTATCATACAGAGTATTTTCATTTCCCTAAAAATCCTCTATGCCAATTCATCCTCCGCCCACCCCAAAACCGCTGGCAACCACTTGTCTTTTTATTGTCTCCATGGTTTTTTTGTTTTTGTTTTTGTTTTCGTTTTTGTTTTTTGCGGTACGCGGGCCTCTCACTGTTGTGGCCTCTTCCGTTGCAGAGCACAGGCTTCGGACATGCAGGCTTAGCGGCCATGGCTCACGGGCCCAGCCGCTCCGCGGCATGTGGGATCTTCCCAGACCAGGGCATGAACCCGTGTCCCCTGCATTGGCAGGCGGACTCTCAACCACTGTGCCACCAGGGAAGCCCTGTCTCCATAGTTTTGCCTTTTCTAGAATGACATATAGTTGGAATCATACAATATGTTCCTTTTTCAGATTGGCTTCTTTCTCTTAGTAATATGCACTTAGGTTTCTTCCATGTCTTTGCATGGCTTGACCGTTCATTTCTTTTTAGCACTGAATAATATTTCATTGTCTGGATGTACCCCAGTTTATCCTTTCACCTACTGAAGGACATCTTGGTTGCTTCCAAGTTTTAGCAATTATGAATAAAGCTGCTATAAATATCTGTGTACAGGTTCTTGTGTGGACATAAGTTCTCAGTGAAAGTAATTCTTCATCACTGAATGCTGTGGGCCCCTGAATTAATGCCATGAAGTTGTTCTTCAACTTTGTATTTGTGAACATAGAGAGTCTCTTGAGTGAATATCTGACTTTCAGTAACACTTACCCATGTGTATAGAAAGTCCAAAACACGGAAATAAACAGAATGGTTCCTGTCCTTGCGCCTCCACATGTCTTTAGGTTGGTGGCAAAAGCAATCTGGATCACTGCCAAATAGCGATAATGATAGAAACAATTTCCATTTCTTGAAGCATTTTGATGTGCTAAGAGATATACTAAACCCTTCACGTATATTATCTCACTTATCCATCACAAAACTCTGGGAGAGAAGTACTATTACCCACATTTTATAGATGAAGAAACTCATGGATGCAGAATTCTGAGGATTTTGAGAGAAGAATCAGGCTTCAAGTGTTTGATTAGACACAGAACAGAGGTGGTTGGAGAACTAAGAATTTCATATTATTATTCAAGATATTTATTGAGTACCTACCCTGCCAGGCACTTTTTGTAGCCACTGAGGATATAACAGTGAATAGAACAGATAGAATTTCTCTTCTGACTCAGCTTATATTCTAGTAAGGGGTAAGAAAGGAGAGACTATACACAAAATAATAAATTTATCTGTTAGGTGGTGATCAGGGCTAGAAAGAAAGTAACTAAATGAGGGGACCTGAGGGTGACTGGGGAGAGATATTTTGTACAGGATGGTCTAAAAAGGCCTCACAGGACCTTCATGCAAAGATCTAAACGGAGTGAGGAAGTGAGCCACTTGTTGTCTGGGGATAGAGTATTCTGGAGAGAGAGAGCAGCTACAAGTTCAGGGACCTGATGGTGGGGGCGGGGGCATGTTTGGAAAATGTGAGGAATGACTTGTGGAATTGGGGGAGGTGGATTGAAGATGTCAGACCTTGTAAGGATTGGGGCTTTTCCTCTGACTGAAATAAGAAACCAGTACAGCATGTAGAGTAGAGTGGCAGCTTCTGACGTACATCTTAAGGAGTCCTCTGCTTGTCTGTTGGAAATGACTGGAAGGGCACAAGCCCAGCAGGGAAGATCCCCGGGACACTAGGGAATAATTCATGCAAGAAAGAAGGTAGAGAGGGAGGTGGTGAGAAGTGGTTAGATTCTACTATTAAATTAGTAAATTCTTCAACTTTACGTCCTCCCACACCAGGCACTCTGAAAACACAAGCGAAGGTAACTAGCAGTGGTGAGAGTTTTCCTGCTTCTACTTGCATGTGTTTAATACGCACTGACCCTCATTCTCCCTCAGACTGGTCACTCCCATAGACAAGCAGGCGGAACAAGAGGCAAACTCACGGTGTAGTGAGACTTCTCTGTACTGTTCATGCTGTCCCATTGTTCTGAGAAGCTGTGTGAGTGTGTGTGTGTGTGTGTGTGTGTGTGTGTGTGTGTGTGTATGCACCCATGCAGGGATGGTGGGGAGAAAAACTGGCAGAGCTAACACAAAAGGATACCTGGAATATTACTCGCTCTCATCTGGATTTTTCTTTCTCTAGAACCTGTCTGGTTTTATTGTTGTGGTTGTTCTTGTTGAAGCGAAGAAATTCTAGAAAACATGTTGATATTTCCTAAGATAACTTACAAATGAAAATACTTTATAAAATTGTTTCATAGAAAATAGGAAAAGGGAAACAGAAATGTCATGTCAAGCATCCTGTGACGTGAGTGTGAAGAGAGAATGTTGATTTTTGATATTCCTTGTCCATGGTGCCCTCAGTGGAAGAGGACCATGAAAGGCACTGGTTGGGGGTGGGGCTGAGGAGGGGCGAGCCCAGAACTGGCCTTTCACTTTTCCACTGAGATAGTCCCTCCATGTTTGTTTCCTCCAGTCCATCCCATGCAGCCCTTTCTTGGTCATCTTTTTCTGTAACATTTAATATACCATCCAATGATCAAAATAAGAACAAATATCAACATAAAAAAAGAGTCTCGGGGCTTCCCTGGTGGCGCAGTGGTTGAGAGTCCGCCTGCCAATGCAGGGGACACGGGTTCGTGCCCCGGTCTGGGAGGATCCCACATGCCGCGGAGCGGCTGGGCCCATGAGCCATGGCCGCTGAGCCTGCACGTCTGGAGCCTGTGCTCCACAACGGGAGAGGCCACAACAGTGAGAAGACCAGTACCGCAAAAAAAAAAAAAAAAAAAAAGAGTCTCTGTGATATAACGTTATGTCCATGGTTATTTTCCAGATTTTAGGAATCCAGCAAAATAAATTTGTTGCCAATACCATAATTTTAATCCATACCCACATTTAAGATGACCTGAGTAATTGTTCTGTTTGATGAATCTACACATTTATTCAGCATGTCTGGTAGCATCTCCACGCCATATTGACTCTCATGCAAATGAGGCAGTAGCCACCTACCGCCTCAGTAGTTTGGAGAGTTTGGATAACAACTACCATTCACTGACTTTCTGTAGATTGATTCCTACAACCACCACCTTGTAAGGTAGGTGCTATCACTGTTCAGCCAGGTGGCTCTCAGAGAGGCCCTGTAACTGCCTCACAGTCACAACTTAACCCTTGGTGAGTGCAGAGCCTGGGCTCTTAGCCACTCTGCTATCTTGTCTCTCTAGGGCGAGTCAAGATAAATCTGTTTTCAAAATACACTATAATACATTAATCAATGAAATTATAGCTCACTACGTCATACTGAGTCTTTAACATTTCCTTATACACAGTTCAAGGAATCCAGTGAATAAGTCTGCAAGTGCCACGCAAGTTTTAGGTCAGTTACTTACAAGGATTGACATGGATTCAGCCATTATGTTGAGCACTGTCTTGTTGAAGCCACTGTATTTTGGGGTCACTTGTTACAGCACCCTGCCTATGTCCTACCTAATGTACTATTGCACTTAGAATGAAATCCAAACTCCCAATACTGGATTATAACATCTCCCAGGAGCTGGTCTTGATTCCTTCTGGGATCTCTTTTCATATAACTCTTCTCCTGACCCTCTGCGTGCCAATCATACTGCCCCTCTCTTTGTTCCTTGGCCACATCATGCTTGCCCCAACCTCAGGGCCTTTACCCTAGTTTTTCCCTCAGCTTGGGATGCTCTTCTCTCATCCTTCCTTGGCGGGATCTTTCTTATCATTTAGGTCTTGGCTTCAAGTTTATCTCCTCTAAGGAACCTGATTTGACCACCTAATCTAAAGAGGCCATTTTGGGCTTCCCTGGTGGTGCAGTGGTTAAGAATCCACCTGCCAGTTCAGGGCACACAGGTTCGAGCCCTGGTCCGGGAAGATCCCACATGCCGCGGAGCAACTAAGCCTGTGCGCCACAGCTACTGAGCCTTCACTCTAGAGCCCGCGAGCCACAACTACTGAAGCCCACAGGCCTAGAGCCCGTGCTCTGCAATAAGAGAAGACACCTCAATGAGAAGCCTGTGCACCGCAATGAAGAGTAGCCCCCGCTTGCCACAACTAGAGGAAGCCCGCGTGCAGCAACAAAGACCCGACGCAGCCAAAAATAAACAAAATAAATAATTTTTTTAAATGGAAAAAAATGGCCGTTTAGATTAACTTGGTGTTCATTCCCTTCAGCCTATTTTATTTCTCTACAAAGTAGAGCACTTACCACTTTCTGAAACTTTTGTTCGTTTATTTGTTCGTTGATTACGTCCCCACCACTCACACCCATGAGAGAAGGGGTCTAACAATCTTGCTCATCTCTGTATTCCCAGCACAGAGACTAGTGCCTGGTACATCACATGTGCTCCGTAAATACATTAATGTATATATGAGTAAATGAATGATCTCAATTTTTTATTCCTTAGCACAATGCGGTACATAATATGCTCTCAAAAATATGTATCGGATGAATTAATTGGAGTTATGAATTCCTGTTATGATGCAGTGCATGGTAATTAGAGAACGAGTTTAGTGATAGGAATTGATCACTAAGGCATAAAAGAGATAATGTATATAAACCACTTGGTATCACACCTAGCATATCACAAATGGTAGCAGTTATCAGGGCCAAGACTAGGGTGATTTAAGGCACATATTTTAAGAGGCACCAAGAAACTCAGTAATCAAGATAAATAATATTTTAATTAAATATTTTTAAATTAATATAAAATCCATAATGAACAAAATATCAAATTTTTTCATAAAGACAGGGTTAGTATTACTGATTTTTCCTCTTGTCTCAGGTTCCAGTGTGGCTTGGTAGGACATTGGCATTACAGTCATTAAGAAGATGAGGTGTTTTTAACATTATTATCTCACAGAGTACTTCAGTTCATAGAGACTTACCTTAAGTTGCTCCTATGTCTAGGAGCTATGGCCCTTGAAAAATGCCAGGTAAAGCAACTGGATTGTAAAGCAATCCAGTTGCTTTACCTGGAATCCCCTGAGTTGAGGTGTCATAGCTTTCATGTTTTACCCATGTTTTACTCTTCTCTCTGTCCAATACCACAACCTCATCTGAAACTTATTCTAAAGAAGTGAGAGAGGGCTTCCCTGGTGGCGCAGTGGTTGAGAGTCCGCCTGCCGATGCAGGGGACACAGGTTTGTGCCCCGTCCGGGAGGATCCCACATGCTGCGGAGCGGCTGGGCTCGTGAGCCATGGCCGCTGGGCCTGCACGTCCGGAGCCTGTGCTTCGCAACGGGAGAGGCCACAACAGTGAGAGGCCCGCATACCGCAAAAAAAAAAAAGAAGTGAGAGGAACTCTTTCTGAACTTCTCTTAATATAATAAAATAAAAAGGTCCTGTCTCTCAGGCAATGCATATAAATTATGGCATTTCATTTAAACATTTTTAAAAGTAGGACAAACTTTTGATGAAAGATGCAGTCAATAAATATGTTACTATCATAGTCATGCTACTGTTACTGGGTGCTGAAAGCAGGTGAAAAACAAAATGACTTTCTTTAATAGTTTATGATTTAAAAGTCCAAGTCAAAAGACACCATGAAATGATTATTGGTGGCTTGCCAAAGAATACTTAAACATCTAATTTCTCTTTTCCCAATGATGCAAAAGAAAATGGAGAGGGGGTTAAAAACCCATCGAATGTTGAATAATCTTTACAACATAAGAGTAAGAAAGACTGACATTTTGTGAGCGTTTCCTGTTCACCTGGCATGGAGCTAAATGCTTTCCATACATTCATTATCTTGTTCAGTCCTCTCAACAACCCAACAAAATGATGGATACTTTTATCCCCATTTTACAAATGGAGGAGCTAAAACTCAGAGGTTAAGTAACTTGCCCAAGGTGAGCCAGTGAATAAGCGGTAGAGCATGAATTTGAACCCAGACCTATCTGGTTCCTTCGGAACCCAAATGGAAGGCATTTCAAACTCTGAAATGAAATAGCTTAAAAAAAAAAAAAGAAAAAAGAGAAAGAGCTTAGGGTGTGATTACCGAGGCTAATTCCGTTGCCAGAACTAATTACCACTGTGGCCTCTTCCTCTCTTCCCACCTTATGTGCCTCTCTCCAAAGCTATTTATACTCTGCTAGGTGTCATAAATTTCCAGAAACCAGCAAAAGGAAACCCAAACTCTCAAGCACCTGCAAGACAATTCCTCAGATCAATAGTGATCAATAATAAGCCCAAGGTCACTCACTAATCATTAACATTTAGATTAGTATAGGCAAAATAATAAATACTGAAAATCTGAATAAGGTTACTTTCCTCCCATTTATTGAATAAGTCTGAAAAATCTGAAAATCTGAACAAATCTACTTTCCTCCCATTTTCTTTAGAAAAGACCCATGCAGCCCTTATTTCATTTTCATGAGTGTTACAGCAAACAAAACTAAGGAGTTCTTACCCTCAGGCTTGCAGGGTCTCTGTCAGAGCTGCAGGTGTGGATGATTCATAGACAGGACTAGAATTGGCTGGAGGAGTGATTGAATCAAGCTTTTCTGTGAAGCTTACGCTCCTTTGCCCTCTACTGCATACTGGTGGCATTACATGTTGCATGAGTTCATACAATCTTAGATCACTTTTTAAAGAATTGCAGTAAAATATACATAATGTAAAATTTACCATTTTAACCATTTTAAGTGTACAGTTCAGTGGCATTAAGTACATTCACATAGTTGTTCACCCATCAGCATCACCCATCTCCAGAACCTTTTCATCGTCCCTCACTGAAACTCTATATCCATTAAGCAGTAACTCCCATTTCTCCCTCTCTTCAGTCCCTGGTAACCACTATTCTACTTTCTGTCTCTATAAATTTGCCTACTCTAGGTACCTCAAATAAGTGGAATCATACAATATTTGTCCTTTTGTGACTGGCTTATTTCATTTAGCATAATGTGTTCAAGATTCTTCCATGTTGTAGTATGTATCAGAGTTTCCTCCCTTCCCTTCTTAAGGCTGAATAATATTCTGTTGTACATATATACCACATTTTGTTTATCCATTCATCCATCAGTGGATATTTGGGTTGTTTTCACCTTTTGACTATTGTGAATAATGTTTCTATGGACATGGACGTGTACAAATATCTGTTCAAGTCCCTGCTTTCAGTTCTTTTGGGTAGATACCTAGAAGTGGAATTGCTGGATCATATGGCAATTCTACATTTAAATTTTTGCAGAACTGTCATACTGTTTCCCACAGCATCTTAGAGCACTTTGATGGTGCTTTACTTCAAGGTTCGAATCAGTCATGCCGTCAAATCAGTCACCCATCAAATTGGGTGGGAAGGCCAAGTGATAATAAGAAGAACTAGGAATGGTGGCTCCAACATTTCAGCAATCTGACTGGAAGAGAGTGGGAAGGGGTTTATTAGAGGCCTTGTCTTGAAACGAAGTGGTAAAACAAGCATGACATTTTTTAATGTAGACTGCAGAGAACAGATCAATTTTTTCAAAGCAACACTTTTTGAGGTTTTATTTATACTTGACTTTAGGTTCAGATGACACTGCTGGAGATCACTAAGGAAGATGAAAATTTCTAAATGGATTTGTCCACAGGGGGTGATGGTCAATTTTTAAATGGATAATTGTAATAGGTTTATGTAAATGTAAAATTGGGGGGTCCTTAACACAAAATTTTTTTCACAATTATGTTGAGGTTCTTTAGTAAAAATGTATGTATTTCTACATATATTGTAGGGATAAAATCATACAATGAATAACTATAAAGAAAAACAAAAAAAAACAGTCTGCTCTACTGCCCACCTAAACATATACAAACATGTCTACGTTCACATATACATGAAGTCAGGTGCTGGATGCATGCCCGTCGGAAATATTGGAGAGAGTGTTGTTAGCTTGTTGGATAAGCTCTAAAATTTCTTTCATCTCAGAAATTCTCAAACGACTCTGATTGGTACACATAGTCTATACAACCCTCTCAAGAAAAAATAATCACTTGGGGTTTTTCATGTCCAAAGACATATTCTTCCTTTTCTCATAGCCCAACATTTTTAAACATTCTACGCTCTCAGTGAATGGGGAATTCTCTTTACTTATTTTAATTTCCAGAAACAAGTCAAGTTAGAGAGTAGTATTCTGTGTCGTCATCATCATCATCGTTGTGATCACTATAGCTTGCATTCTTCCTAAGTGCAGAAAGTACTGCAAATAAGATATTGGCTAATCCTCACTACAAAGGACATAGAACATATATATGATTCCCATTTGACAGATGATGAATCTGGTTCAGTCAGAATAAGAAACTTGCCCAAGGCCATCCTCTGGTAAGAGATGGAGTCAAGATCTAAAACTGAGTCTAGGGACTTCCCTCGTGGCCCAGTGGCTAAGACTCCATGCTCCCAATGCAGGGAGCCTGGGTTCGATCCCTGGTCAGGGAACTAGATCGCACATGATGCAACTAAGAGTTTGCATGCCACAACTAAGATATCCTGCATGCTGCAACTAAAGATCCCACATGCCACAACTAAGACCCAATGCAGCCAAATAAATAAATATTTTTTAAAAATAAATAAAACTGAGTATATCTGGCTCCAAAGCCCACAATATTCACTACTTCAGGTACCTAAGAGTTTGTATACTATTTCCTCTGCCTTCACCTGGAATTTCTAAAATCTTTAAATCCTTATTTGCAATTAGCAGTAAGAATAGTATGCTCAGAACCATATGTGCTGATATCTTTGGCTAGGAATTTTTTTTATTCCCTTCAAATATCTTTGTCCGTTTTCCTTCCTTTTTTCCCCTTCTCCTCTTACTCTGGGCTTCAGAGATATCTGCCCTGATATCCCTCCACCTGCCGCCCCACCCCCCCACACATACTCAGTCATTCAGTCACTCACATACATTTCTTCCCTTATGCCTTCCCCTGATTTTAGACTTCTACCTGCTGTATTTCTGCCTTCATATAAAATTTGCAACCAACAGAGAGCTTTGGGTTACCTCAAGTGGATGGAGGTTTATTTTAAAGATAAAGCTCTTGCAGTCTAGCACATGGTCTAGTATGAAACATATGTTATTTGGGTAGAGTTCCTCTAGTTTAGTTATAAGTATCAGTAAGAGAAAATAGTGACAGAAGTTTTTTCTGAATTTCTAAAAAACAAATATAAGCGAATAAAATTCTCACATGGTTAGGAAATTCAAATCATTTATCATTCATTTACTACACTCAGTGAGTATAAGGAGGGGAGAAAATTTTAATTCAAACAAATAAGCAGTGGAAACCTAATAATTTTGCAGAGATTTGGTACTTTATTACCAAGGACTATAGCAGCATTGTCCAATAGAATATAGAAAGAATGCAAGTCACATAAGTAACTTTAAATTATCTAGTAAACATGTTTAAAATGACAAAAAGAAATTGGTGACATTAATTTTGATTATATATTTTATTTATTCCATTATATCAAAATGTTCGCATGTAAAAGGAAAAAACTACTAACAAAATAGTTTACGTTCTTTTTTCGTAGAATGTCTTAGAAATATGATGTGTATTGGGCGGCCCGGAGGAAGATGGCGGAAGAGTAAGACGCGGAGATCATCTTCCTCCCCACAGATACATCAGAAATTCATCTACACGTGGAACAACTCCTACAGAACACCTACTGAACGCTGACAGAAGACCTCAGACCCCCCAAAAGGCAAGAAACTCCCCACATACCTGGGTAGGGCAAAAGAAAAAAAGAATAAACAGAGACAATAGGATAGGGACGGGACCTGCACCAGTGGGAGGGAGCCGTGAAGGAGGGAAGGTTTCTACACACTACAAGCCCCTTCGCGGGCGGAGACTGCAGGTGGCGGAGGGGGAAAGCTTCGGAGTAGCGGAGGAGAGCACAGCAACAGGGGTGCGGAGGGCAAAGCGGAGAGATTCTGGCACAGAGGATCGGTGCCCTCAGGCACACACCAGCCCGAGAGGCTTGTCTGCTCGGCCGCCGGGGCGGGCGGGGCTGGGAGCTGAGGCTCGGGTATCGGCTTTCAGTCGGAGCGCAGGGAGAGGACTGGGGCTGGCGGCAGGAAGAGAGCCTGAAGGGGTTAGTGCACCACGGCTAGCCCGGAGGCAGTCCGGGGAAAGGGTCTGGAGCTGCCGAAGAGGCAAGAGACTTTTTTCCCTTTTGTTTCCTGGTGCGCGAGGAGAGGGCATTAAGAGGGCTGCTTGGGGAAGCGCCGGAGACAGGCGCGAGCCGCGGGTAAGGCGCGGACCTCGGAGACGGGCGTGGGACGCTAGGGCTGCCGCCGCCGCCGCGGGGCCTGTGTGCGAGCGCGGGTCACTGTCCGCCCCGCCTTCCGGGGGGCCTGTGCACCCCGCCACTGCCGGGGTCCCGGGACCCGGGGACGGCTTCCGGAAAAGTGAACGGAGCGCCACGGGCTGCTGCAACGTCACGGCGGCCTCTGTCGCCGCAGGCCCGCCCCACACTGCGCACCCCTCCCTCCCCTCTGCCTGAGTGAGCCAGAGCCCCCGAATCAGCGGCTCCTTTAAACCCGTCCTGTCTGAGCGAAGAACGGACGCCCTCCGGCAACCTACGCGCAGAGGCGGGGCCAGGTCCAAGGCTGAGACCCGGGAGCTGTGAGAGCAGAGAAGAGACAGGGAAATCTCTCTGTGCAGCCTCGGAGGCAGCGGATTAAAGCTGCACGGTCCATTTGATGTGCCCTGCGTCTGTGGAGTGCATGAATGGACAGCGAATCATCCCAAATTGAGGAAGTGGACTTTGAGGACAAGATTTAAGACTTTCCCCCCTTTTCCTCTTTTTACAACGAATTATCCCAAATTAAGGAGGTGGACTTAGAGAGCAAGATTTCAGACTTCTCGCCCTTTTCCTCTTTTTACAACGAATTATCCCAAATTGAGGAGGTGGACTTGGAGAGCAAGATTTTTGATTTTTCCCCCTGCTCTCTTTTTGTGAATGTGTATGTGTAATCTTCTGTGTAAGATTCTCTCTGTATAGCTTTGCTTCCACCATATGTCCCAGGGTTCTATCGGTCCGTTTTTTTTTTCAATAATTACTTTTTAATTTTAATAACGCTACTATATTTCATACTTTATTCTATTTTACTTTACCTGCTCTTTCTTTTTTTCCTACCTTCCCTTCCTCCCTCCCTCCCTCCGCTCCTCCTTTCCTTCTTTCTTTTTCTTTCCTCCCTCCCTCCCTCCCACCCTTCTTTCCACTTTCTTTTTCTTTCCTTCCTCCCTCCCTCCCTCCTGTCTTTCTTTCTTTCTTTCCTTCCTCCCTCCCTCCCTCCCTTCTTCCATTCACTCTTCCTTTTGCTTTCATTCCTCCCTCCCTCCCTCCTTTCTTTCCTTCTTTCTTTCCATCCTTCCTCCCTCCCTCCCTCCTTTCTTTCTTTCTTCCTTCTTTCCTTTCTTCCCTTCTTCCTTTCTTTCCCTCTCTCTTTCTTTCTTCTACTAATTCTTTCTTTCTACTTTTTCTCCCTGTTATTCTGAGCCGGCTGGATGAAAGGCTCTTGGTGCTGCAGCCAGAAGTCAGTGCTGTGCCTCTGAAGTGGGAGAGCCAACTTCAGGACACGGGTCCACAAGAGACCTCCCAGCTCCACATAATATCAAGCAGCGAAAATCTCCCAGAGATCTCCATCTCAACACCAGCACCCAGCTTCAGTCAACGACCAGCAAGCTACAGTGCTGGTCACCCTATGCCAAGCAACTAGCAAGGCAAGAACACAACCCCACCCATTAGCAGAGAGGCTACCTAAAAACATAATAAGGCCATAGGCACCCCAAAACACACCACCAGACGTGGACCTGTCCACCAGAAAGACAAGATCGAGCCTCAACCACCAGAACACAGGCATTAGTCCCCCCCACCAGGAAGCCTACACAACCTACTGAAACAACCTTAGCCACTGGGGACAGACACCAAAAACAACGGGAACTACGAATCTGCAGCCTGCAAAAAGGAGACCCCAAACACAGTAACATAAGCAAAATGAGAAGACAGAAAAACACACAGCAGGTGAAGGAGCAAGATAAAAACCTACCAGACCTAACAAATGAAGAGGTAATAGGCAGTCTACCTGAAAAAGAATTCAGAATAATGATAGTAAAGCTGATCCAAGATTCTATTTCCAAGATCCATAATCTTGGAAATAGAATAGACAAAATGCAAGAAACAGTTAACAAGGACCTAGAAGAACTAAAGATGAATCAAGCATCGATTAAAAACACAATAAATGAAATGAAAAATACTCTAGATGGGATCAATAGCAGAATAACTGAGGCAGAAGAACGGATAAGTGAGGTGGAAGATAAAATAGTGGAAATAACTGCTGCAGAGCAAAATAAAGAAAAAAGAATGAAAAGAACAGAGGACAGTCTCAGAGACCTCTGGGACAACATTAAAGGCACCAACATTCAAATTAAGAAGAGAAAATATTTGAAGAGATTATAGTTGAAAACTTCCCTAATATGGGAAAGGAAATAGTTTATCAAGTCCAGGAGGCACAGAGAGTCCCATACAGAATAAATCCAAGGAGAAATACGCCAAGACACATATTAATCAAACTGTCAAAAATTAAACACAAAGAAATCATATTAAAAGCAGCAAGGGAAAAACAACAAATAACAAGGGAATCCCCATCAGGTTAACAGCTGATCTCTCAGCAGAAACTCTACAAGCCAGAAGGGAGTGGCAGGACATAATTAAAGTGATGAAGGAGAGAAACCTGCAACCAAGATTACTCTACCCAGCAAGGCTCTCATTCAGATTTGATGGAGAAATTAAAAGCTTTACAGACAAGCAAAAGCTGAGAGAGTTCAGCACCACCAAACCAGCTTTACAACAAATGCTAAAGGAACTTCTCTAGGCAAGAAACACAACAGAAGGAATATACCTACAATAACGAACCCAAAGCAATTAAGGAAATGGGAATAGGAACATACATATCGATAATTACCTTAAATGTAAATGGACTAAATGCTCCCACCAAAAGACACAGAGTGGCTGAATGGATACAAAAACAAGACCCATATATATGCTGTCTACAAGAGACCCACTTCAGACCTAGAGACACATACAGATTGAAATTAAGGGGATGGAAAAAGATATTCCATGCAAATGGAAATCAAAAGAAAGCTGGAGTAGCAATTCTTATATCAGACAAAATAGACTTTAAAATAAAGACTACTAGAAGAGACAAGGAAGGACACTACATAACGATAAAGGGATCGATCCAAGAAGAAGATATAACAATTGTAAATATTTATGCACCCAACATAGGAGCACCTCAATACATAAGGCAAATACTAACAGCCATAAAAGGGGAAATCGACAGTAACACAATCATAGTAGGGGACTTTAACACCCCACTTTCACCAATGGACAGATCATCCAAAATGAAAATAAATAAGGAAACACAAGCTTTAAATGATACATTAAACAAGATGGACTTAGTTGATATTTATAGGACATTCCATCCAAAAACAACAGAATACACATTTTTCTCAAGTGCTCATGGAACATTCTCCAGGATAGATCATATCTTGGGTCACAAATCAAGCCTTGGTAAATTTAAGAAAATTGAAATTGTATCAAGTATCTTTTCCGACCACAATGCTATGAGACTAGACATCAATTACAGGAAAAGATCTGTAAAAAATACAAACACATGGAGGCTAAACAATACACTACTCAATAACGAAGTGATCACTGAAGAAATCAAAGAGGAAATTAAAAAATACCTAGAAACAAATGACAATGGAGACACGACGACCCAAAACCTTTGGGACGCAGCAAAAGCAGTTCTAAGGGGGAAGTTTATAGCAATACAATCCCACCTTAAGAAACAGGAAACATTTCGAGTAAACAACCTGACCCTGCACCTAAAGCAATTAGAGAAAGAAGAACAAAAAACCCCCAAAGTTAGCAGAAGGAAAGAAATAAAGATCAGATCAGAAATAAATGAAAAAGAAATGAAGGAAACGATAGCAAAGATCAACCAAACTAAAAGCTGGTTCTTTGAGAAGATAAACAAAATTGACAAACCATTGGCCAGACTCATCAAGAAAAGAAGGGAGAAGACTCAAATCAATAGAATTAGAAATGAAAAAGGAGAAGTAACAACTGACACTGCAGAAATACAAAAGATCATGAGAGATTACTATAAGCAACTCTTTGCCAATAAAATGGACAACCTGGAAGAAATGGACAAATTCTTAGAAAAACACAACCTTCCAAGACTGACTCAGGAAGAAATAGAAAATATGAATAGACCAATCACAAGCACTGAAATTGAAACTGTGATTAAAAATCTTCCATCAAACAAAAGCCCAGGACCAGATGGCTTCACAGGCGAATTCTATCAAACATTTAGAGAAGAGCTAACACCCATCCTTCTCAAACTCTTCCAAACAATATCAGAGGAAGGAACACTCCCAAACTCATTCTACGAGGCCACCATCACCTTGATACCAAAACCAGGCAAGGATGTCACAAAGAAAGAAAACTACAGGCCAATATCACTGATGAACATAGATGCAAAAATCCTCAACAAAATACTAGCAAACAGAATCCAACAGCACATTAAAAGGATCATACACCATGATCAAGTGGGGTTTATTCCAGGAATGCAAGGATTCTTCAATATACGCAAATCAATCAATGTGATACACCATATTAACAAGTTGAAGGAGAAAAACCATATGATCATCTCAATAGATGCAGAGAAAGCTTTCGACAAAATTCAACACCCATTTATGATAAAAACCCTGCAGAAAGTAGGCATAGAGGGAACTTTCCTCAACATAATAAAGGCCATATATGACAAACCCACAGCCAACATTGTCCTCAATGGTGAAAAACTGAAACCATTTCCACTAAGATCAGGAACAAGACAAGGCTGCCCACTCTCACCACTCTTATTCAACCTAGTTTTGGAAGTTTTAGCCACAGCAATCAGAGAAGAAAAGGAAATAAAAGGAATCCAAATTGGAAAAGAAGAAGTAAAGCTGTCACTGTTTGCAGATGACATGATACTATATATAGAGAATCCTAAAGATGCTACCGAAAAACTACTAGAGCTAATCAATGAATTTGGTAAAGTAGCAGGATACAAAATTAATGTACAGAAATCTCTGGCATTCCTGTACACTAATGATGAAAAATCTGAAAATGAAATCAAGAAAACACTCCCATTTACCATTGCAACAAAAAGAATAAAATATCTAGGAATAAACCTACCTAAGGAGACAAAAGACCTGTATGCAGAAAATTATAAGACACTGATGAAAGAAATTAAAGATGATACAAATAGATGGAGAGATATACCATGCTCCTGGATTGGAAGAATCAATATTGTGAAAATGACTCTACTACCCAAAGCAATCTACAGATTCAATGCAATCCCTATCAAACTACCACTGGCATTTTTCACAGAACTAGAACAAAAAATTTCAAAATTTGTTTGGAAAAACAAAAGACCCCGAATAGCCAAAGCAATCTTGAGAACGAAAAACAGAGCTGGAGGAATCAGGCTCCCTGACTTCAGACTATACTACAAAGCTACAGTAATCAAGACAGTGTGGTACTGGCATAAAAACAGAAAGATAGATCAGTGGATCAGGATAGAAAGCCCAGAGATAAACCCACGCACATATGGCCAACTTATCTTTGATAAAGGAGGCAGGAATGTACAGTGGAGAAAGGACAGCCTCTTCAAAAAGTGGTGCTGGGAAAACTGGACAGGGACATGTAAAAGTTTGAGATTAGATCATTCCCTAACACCATACACAAAAATAAGCTCAAAATGGATTAAAGACTTAAATGTAAGGCCAGAAACTATCAAACTCTTAGAGGAAAACATAGGTAGAACACTCTATGACATAAGTCACAGCAAGATCCTTTTGGACCCACCTCCTAGAGAAATGGAAATAAAAACAAAGATAAACAAATGGGACCTAATGAAACTTCAAAGCTTTTGCACAGCAAAGGAAACCATAAACAAGACCAAAAGACAACCCTCAGAATGGGAGAAAATATTTGCAAATGAAGCAACTGACAAAGGATTAATCTCCAAAATTCATAAACAGCTCATGCAGCTCAATAGCAAAAAAACAAACAACCCAATCCAAAAATGGGCAGAAGACTTAAATAGGCATTTCTCCAAAGAAGATATACAGACTGCCAACAAACACATGAAAGAATGCGCAACATCATTAATCATTAGAGAAATGCAAATCAAAACTACAATGAGATATCATCTCACACCAGTCAGAATGGCCATCATCAAGAAATCTAGAAACAATAAATGCTGGAGAGGGTGTGGAGAAAAGGGAACACTCTTGCACTGCTGGTGGGAATGTGAATTGGTACAGCCACTATGGAGAACGGTATGGAGGTTCCTTAAAAAACTAAAAATAGAACTACCATATGACCCAGCAATCCCACTACTAGGCATATACCCTGAGAAAACCATAATTCAAAAAGAGACATGTACCAAAATGTTCATTGCAGCTCTATTCACAATAGCCCGGAGCTGGAAACAACCTAAGTGTCCATCATCGGATGAATGGATAAAGAAGATGTGGCACATATATACAATGGAATATTACTCAGCCATAAAAAGAAACGAAACTGAGCTATTTGTAATGAGGTGGATAGACCTAGAGTCTGTCATACAGAGTGAAGTAAGTCAGAAAGAGAAAGACAAATACCGTATGCTAACACATATATACGGAATTTAAAAAAAAAATGTCATGAAGAACCTAGGGGTAAAACGGGAATAAAGACACAGACCTACTTGAGAATGGACTTGAGGATATGGGGAGGGGGAAGGGTAAGCTGTGACAAAGCGAAAGAGAAGCATGGACATATATAAACTACCAAACGTAAGGTAGATAGATAGTGGGAAGCAGCCGCAGAGCACAGGGAGATCAGCTCGGTGCTTTGTGACCACCTGGAGGGGTGGGATGGGGAGGGTGGGAGGGAGGGAGATGCATGAGGGAAGGGATGTGGGAACAGATGTATATGTATGACTGGTTCACTTTGTTATAAAGCAGAAACTAATTTAAAAAAAAAGAAATATGATGTGTATTTTACAATTACAGCACATTTCAATTCAGATTTGCCACATTTTAAGAACTCAGTAGTCACACATGGCTAGTGGCTACCATGTTGAACAGATAGGGCTAGAGTCTTAAGTTAATAAATGGCCATCCTACAATTAACCAAAAAACTGGAACTCTAAGTCACCACAAAATATTTCCCGGTAATGCCAAATATTGCTATTGCTTATTTCCTCACCTCCCTGATTCCAGCTCCTTCTCCCTTTCTCATCTGACCCTGTTCACTCTGCAAATGATCCCATTCTAGAAACATCTATCAGGACCTGTGTCCTCAGAAATTATCCCAAAGGCTTTAGGGGCAAGAAAGGGAAAAAAGTCTGTATAGATATATAGATAGATAGATATTTTGGAATGGGGAGAGAAGAGAGAAGATAAGCAAAGACTAAAGAAATATTAAAGAGGAAAAGAGAGAAAAATGGAAGGTTTGGAAAAGCCAGAAGGACAGCAGATTAGAAAAGGAAAACTCAAAGAGCTGGGAGAAAGAATGGAGGACAACAAAATGGAGAAAATTAGGATGGAAGGCAAGGGACAGGAAAGAGGAGAGACCAAAAGAAGGGAGAAAATAAAATATATAGGTTAAAGAAGGGAGTGGCAAAGGACCACAGTAGAGCAGTAAAGAGGAAAGTCTAGATTTCTCATTCAGGTGCTAATTATTATTATAACTTTATTAGTGAGTTGCTTGGCGTTTATCTTAGACAAAGTTATAGAGAAATTCAATGATGTATTGGTTGGCCAAAAAGTTCGTTCGGGTTTTCCATGTTAAACCCGAGCTAACTTTTTGGCCAACCCAATAATAAACATCCTATAAGACACATCAGCGTAGGAGTCTCCCTGGATTTCCGTGTTTGCCTCCAAACCACATGGCAGTGTTTTGGGTGAATATGAAAAAATTACACACTGAATCATGCTTACTAAGATATGTTCCAAAACATCCAGTGGTCTGCTAGAGCCGGCTTACTCCAGCTCATGAGAGCCAATTTTTAATTTTCAAGAATTTGGTGGACTTTCCTGGTAGTGCAATAGTTAAGAATCCTCCTGCCAATGCAGCGGACACAGGTTCGAGCCCTGGTCTGGGAAGATCCCACACGCCGCAGAGCAACTAAACCTGTGTGCCACATCTACTGAGCCTGTGCTCTAGAGCCTGCTAGCCACAACTACTGAGCCTGCATGCCACAACTACTGAAGCCCACATGCCTAGAGCCCGTGCTCTGCAACAAGAGAAACCACCACAATGAGAAGCCTGTGCACCAGAACAAAGATTAACCCCCACTCGCTACAACTAGAGAAAGCCCACATGCAGCAACGAACACCCAACATGGCCAAAGATAAAATTAATTAATTAAATAATCAAGCCCCCCCCCCAAATTAAAAAAAAGAAAGAATTTGGTGAGCCAGTTGTTAAAAACAACCATTATTAAAAATTAAATTGTAGGGCTTCCCTAGTGGCACAGTGGTTAAGAATCTGCCTGCCAACGCAAGGGACACGGGTTCGAGCCCTGGTTCAGGAAGATCCCACATGCTGTGGAGCAATTAAGCCCATGCGCCACAACTACTGGGCCTGCACTCTGGAGCCCGCGAGCCACAACTACTGAAGCCCGCGTGCCTAGAGCCCATGCTCTGCAACAAGAGAAGCCATCGCAATGAGGAGCCCGCGCACTGCAATAAAGAGTAGCCCCCACTCGCCACAACTAGAGAAAGCCTGCGTGCAGCAACGAAGACCCAATGCAGCCAAAAATAAATTAAAAATATAATAAACAAATTTTTAAAAAATTAAATTGTATATACTTGCAATTAAGTAAACTATATTAAAAACAAAAGTAATAAGTACTCAAAACCCATCACTCCCTAATTATTTTACTATATATTTAATATTATGATGCTCTTGAAGTTATTTACATCTGTAGTATCTGTATGGTGGAAATATACACAGTGGTATATTGCTGGTACATCTCCTTCCAACCCCACCTTTAGTGACATCATATTGGTACCTTGAAAATGACCACACAGAGTATTTACACCATGAAATTGGCAAAAACTATAAATCAGGACTTTGTTTGTTAATTTTCTGGAATTATTTTTGGAGAATCTGTTGTTAAACATTTACCAGCACACCACTGCCTCTGGTATCATCTATATCTAGCAAAAAAAAGGAAAGAAAGGAAATCATTTCTCTAACTCAATGGTTAACTCTTTAAAAAAGCTATCTCTTACTTTTGGTTAAATCATGTTCAGTGTTTACATTCTTGTGGTATGTAAATATTGGGGCACAGCTGAAAACTATATTGTATACTATGATTACCACTCCACGATTACACTTAAGTCTGACTTGTAGTTGATGCCATTCTGTAACGTCCTTGCCCCTCTCTCCTCTCTTAGATTTATTAGATTGTCTGTTTTCTGGAATGCGTGGCATCTTCTTTCTTGATTTTCACCTGTTGTAGTGGAACACATCTTCCCATAGTTTCCTAAGAAAGAGTGCTTTGACGGTTAATTTGGAGCAAGAACATAAATGTCCTGCCTCATATTTGGTTGATTGTTCGGCTGGATCTAAATTTCTAAGTTGCAAATAATTTTCTCACATAATTTTGGAGATTTTTCTATTTTCTAGCTTATAGTATTGTATTGAAAAGTGCAATGCCATTTTGATTTCTGTTTCTTTGTACATGCTTCCTCCCTTTCTCTCTCTTCCCCCACTCCCTCCCTCCCCTCCTCTCCACCTCTCCCTTCCTCACCCCCAGTTCTACCTGCCCTCTCATTCTTTCTTTCTATGGAAGCTTTTAGAATCTTGTCCTTGGTGTTCAAAAATTTCAAGGGAAAGTGCCTTATTCCTTTCATTTTGCTGGGCACGCTTTGGAGATGCAGGTCCTCCCATGGAATTTCTCTATTTTATTTCTTGGATAATGTCTTCCCCTCCATTTTCTCTTTCTGGAACACCCATTAGATGGATGTCGACCTCCCTGATTTAGCTTTTTTTTTTTTTAATTTATTTTATTTTAATTTTGGCTGCGTTGGGTCTTCACTGCTACATGCGGGCTTTCTTTAGTTGTGGTGAGCGAGGGCTACTCTTCGTTGTGGTGCGTGGGCTTCTCATTGCGGTGGCTTCTCTTGTTGTGGAGCACGGGCTCTAGGCATGTGAGTTCAGTAGTTGTGGCATGCGGGCTCAGTAGTTGTGGCTCGTGGGCTCTAAAGCACAGGCTCAGTAGTTGTGGCACACAGGATTAGTTGCTCTGCGGCATGTGGGATCTTCCCGGACCAGGGCTCGAACCCGTGTCCCCTGCATTGGCAGGTGGATTCTTAACCACTGCGCCACCAGGGAAGCCCCCAGATTTAGCTCTTATTTCTTATTTTTCTCTCTTGCATTAGCAATTTATCTTTTTGTTCTAATTCCTTAGAAATTCCCTTAGTGTATTTTCCAATGTTTGAATTTATTTGGGGGAGGGGACTATCATATTTAAGTTCTAAGAAGTCCCTGTATCTTCAAGTTGTCTTGAAAGAGAGGTGAACATCCTCATGGGCCGGATGTGACAACATCATCAACATGCAGCACTCCTGTCCCCTGACTCTCAAAGGCACAGTGCCTGGGACCTTGTTGATTAACTTTGATAATGGATTTTTTTTTTTTTTGCGGTATGCGGGCCTCTCACTGTTGTGCCCTCTCCCGTTGGGGAGCACAGGCTCCGGACGCACAGGCCCAGCGGCCATGGCTCATGGGCCCAGCCACTCTGCAGCATGTGGGATCTTCCCAGACTGGGGCACGAACCCGCGTCCCCTGCATTGGGAGGCAGATTCTTAACCACTGCACCACCAGGGAAGCCCCAATAATGGATTTTTATTAAGGGTAGTCATCCACTTGTGTGTAGGTGTTAACCTGGGGAATTCAAGAAGCGACTGTGTCCTAGTATGAGGATGAAGTCCATCAGAGAGCTCAGGAACAGCCAAGAAAGGCAGCGATGAGCTGGTCCAAAGTGTCATGGAGACACAGGAAGAAACAGTCCAGAAAGAGAGCAGGCGAGGTAACAAGGAAGTTCAGCACACCTCTGAAACCCTCAGGAGGGACAGATTTCCTGTCACCACAGAGGTTGGGGGCCCAAATTGTTTTACTTGAAAATAAAAGGAAGTGGTAATCCCACAACTAGAAACTTTGGCGACAATCATGTTGCACTAATGAGGTTGAAGTTTTTCATGTGTTTCTTTTCTAACTGGATCCTGTTTGGAGCTGTCCAGCTCATTGTCAATATATCAGTTGGGATCTTAGTGATTTTCTGTTTTATCTTATTAGTTGTTTCTATAACAAAGGAAAAGAGAATTTTATCTGTGATGTTAGCTACCGGTTTACTTCCCAATTTATTATTTCTCCATTTGTCATTTTTAGTGGTTTTTGTTTGCTTGTTCATTTGCTTGTTTGTTAACATAGAGCTGTTTCAAGCAGGGTTTTTTTGTAGTCAAATTCTGTCCCTTTTATGATTTTCTTTAATCTTAGAAAGCCCAGGACAATTTAGACTGAACATGATCAGCAGCTCAGCTCCAGTTCTACATTTGGTGGCATAAGATAATGAAGATAACAATAATTGCAATAATAATGACATCATTATAAGACATAGCATTTATTGAACTTTTGCTTTGTGCCAGCCACTGTTCTTTGACAGTACATATATTAACTCATCTAATGCTCCTAACAACAGTATGAGACAGGTATTACTATTCCTATTTTACATCCAGGGTAACAAAGCAGAGAGGAATTCCATAACCACTCAGGGTCACTAGAAGGAGATGGAAGAGGCAGAATCCAGGCTGGGGTAGCCTGTCTCAGGAGTGTTCCTCCTACCGACTGTGCACCTCCAGCCCTAGAGTACGTAGCCAGACCCTGACTTTCCACACATTATACCTCTGGTTTCTTAACAATCCTATAAGAGAGGTATGGTTACTATGTCATTTTACAGATGAGGAAAAGGAGCCTGGAAGATGTTAAGGAATTCATCCAAAGACACAGAGTTATAGAGAAATTGAGCCAGGATTTAATTCCAGAATGCTTATCTGCAGAACCCAGCTCCATAACCTTTATTCTCTGCTGCTTTCACGTCTAATGGAGACCTAGTTTTGTTCTCCTAAACCCCATTTCCTTTCTTTGTTGGTTGTAAAAATTTTAAGTACAGAAAAATGTAAAAGCAAAAGCAAGCATCAAGCACAGGCAAGTGGTGATAATGTTTTTGTATATTTTCATCTAGACTTTTTTCTCTGTCTATTTTTAACATATTGAAACCATCCTGTGCATACAATTTTGCATCCTATGTTTTTCATTTATATTTTAATATAAGCATTCTCTTATGTTAATAAAGAAAGACTTCCTATACCTTTTTTTAGTTTGTGGTAAAAAACACATAACACAAAATTTACCATTTTAGCTGTATATACTACTTTTAATAATTGTAAAATACATCACTAAATGAGCCCAGCACATCCTTCCATTGTTGTAAATTTGGAGTGCTTCAAATTTTTCACTGTTAACAATGACTCTGCAGTTAACCTATTTGTAAAGAAATATTTGTCCACATTTCAACTTATTTCCTTAGGATGGATTTCTAGAAGTGGAATTACAGGTCAAAGATCATGAATATATATATATATATATATATATATATATACACACACACACACACACACATATATACACACACACACACACATATATATGTATACATATATATATATTCCAAATTAAAGGCCCATTCCCTTGCAGTCTTGTTAATATAACAAGCTGATAAAAATGGAACTATTTTAATTTCAATGTGGTCGAGAACCCTGCAGTGAAGTGTGAGACTAGATAATTGCAACCCTTTGCTGACTTCTAGCCAATAAAAAAGATTGGAAAGTCTGAGAGAAATTAAGGATTAGAAGAGGATTTTGGAGAGGGTTTTTGGTATATTATGAATTCCCTCTTACCTCAATCCTAGGAAAAGGGGCTTCAAAAGAACCACTTGGAAAGTTGGCCATGTGAACTTTGCCCTCTGGGGGACGTATTGTAAACAGTCTTTAATTCATACCTGGAAATCTAAAGGTCTTGGCTAGCTACTCTAAGGGTACATTTTACAAATAATGAATTTAGGCTTAGAAAGTTAAAGTAAATTATCCAATGTCATTCATATAAGTAATGGAGTTAGCATTAAAACCCAGACGCTGTGAATCAGAGCGTGCTTATGTACCCAATCTGAAATGTTTTTTTTCTTTTTTAATTAATTAATTAATTAATTAATTTATTTATTTATTTTTGGCTGTGTTGGGTCTTCATTGCTGCGCACAGGATTTCTCTAGTTGTGGCGAGTGGGGGTTACTCTTTGTTGTGGTGCATGGGCTTCTCATTGTGGTGGCTTCTCTTGTTATGGAGCACAGGCTCTAGGCACACGGGCTTCAGTAGTTGTGGCATGTGGGCTCAGTAGTTGTGGTTTGTGGGCTCTAGAGGACAGTCTCTGTAGTTGTGGTGCACGGACTTAGTTGCTCCATGGCATGTGGGATCTTCCTGGACCAGGGATCAAACCCATGTCCCCTGAACTAGCAGGCAGATTCTTAACCACTGTGCCACCAGGGAAGTCCCTGCAATGTTTATTCTCCTTTACCTGTGACATCTTTCTTACTTTCCTTACTATATATTTGTTCACATTTTGAACTGATTCTTCATCTCCCAACTTTGAATTCTTGAGCAGGAGATTCCACAAATACAATTTCAAGCTCCAAGGGGCCTCCCTAAGACCACTTATGAGATCAGATATTTACATATAGGATTGATCTAACTTCTCAAAATCTTGAGTTTGTTAAATAAACTTTAATTGACTTTATAACTCCCTTTGAGGATTTTTTTTAGACTTGCAATATGGAATGAGTTGAATTGTGTTCCCCAAAATTCATTTGTTGAAGTCCTAAACCCCCGTACCTCAGAATGTGACCTTATTTGGAAACAGAATCATGTATATTATATTAGTTAAGATGGGGTCATTAGGATGGGCCCTAAGCCAATATGATTGGTGTCCTTATAAAAAACGGAAGTTTGGACACAAACAGGCATAGAGGGAAGCCCATGCAAAGAAACACAGAGAGAGACAGTCATCTATAAGCCAAGGGGAAGAGGCCTGGAACAGATCCCTCCGTCCCTCAAAAGGAACCAACCCTGCCAACAACTTGATATTGGACTTCTAGCCTCCAGAACCGTGAGACAATAAAATTCTATTGTTTAGGCTACCCGGATTTGGAGCCCTAGCAAACTGATACACAACTAGTACTGAACAATTGAAACTCGGTTATGAAATATTGAAGTTCAATACAGGAAGGGCATTCATCCTAGAGAAAACAGGAAAATCCAGTTCTAACAACTGTTGCAACTTCCATTACACAACGAGAGGTTTCATACATTTTTAGCATATATTTCATGGTTTTAAGTTGCTTTCTATTATAAATGAAATATAAATGATGACTTTCCTGTAGCCCTAAATTTTAACTCCATAGCTTGACTTTTGAGACCCTTGACAATATGATCTTAATCTAACTTGCCATGCTTATATCTCACTGTTGTTTTTCATAAACTTCATGGTCCAGTCAAATTAAGATACCAGTCCCAGAATAGGCCTGGGTATTCCCGTGTCTTCTCCACATCTTTCTACTTAGAATGGCCTTTTCATTCTTCATAATTACACACTGAAAAATCCAAGTCTTCTTTCAAGGCCCAGTGGAAAAACCGTCACTCCTATGAAGATTTTTTTCACTCAATCTAAATGGTCTCTGAGCTTCCATTTATGTTTTTGTTTCATTATTTTTATTTTAATTATCTGCACACATGTAATGTCCTCTGACTGACTGTAAGTTTTTTAGGGCAAGAAACAACTAGCACAGGTTAAGTGTTACGTGGGTTTCTCCTCCCAAAAGTGAAGACTCAGACAAGAGCTTTGTGTGTGGGTCATTTGTTCTGAAGGCGTTATCTCAGGGCTCAAGAATGAGGAGACTGAGAAGAATGAAACAAGGAAGAACGGAAAGCCAAGCCAAGAGTGAGTTATTGAGCTGGATACTCCTGTGGGCAAGTAAGTTTCAATCCCATGGGGGAGTCTGAGGAATGGTCTAGACTATGCCTCATTTTTTTTTACCCAAGAATAAAAGAGAAAGGAAAATTTATCTAATGACTCCCATCCCTTTAGAAGTCAAGGATCTCTTCCCAGGGTATCTCTTGTACTTCCAGGTTTGTGCATAGACCAGAATAGCTGAACAGGCTTCTACAAACGTCCTGTAGAGTGGTATTAGTGACATCATGGGGGATAAAGTGAGAAGTAGATGGTGCAGCTATGACAAGGTGCTGCCGGGCTACACCTGCCTAGCACTGGCTGCCAGAGTAAGTCTCTAGAGACTGACTGATGAGTATGGAAAATAGCTGATATCATAAAGCTGGGGAAGAAAGTCTGATAAAGCCCATTCCTTGCACTGCTCCAATCTGCTCATGCCCTATTTTAATAGTTTTCCCAAAGACAGGGATGCTGTGTATAGAAGCAGTACACAACGACTATATTCCTCCCTCTGATCAAAAGAGCAAAGGCTCTCCTGCATGCTAGTTCAGACAACTAGAATCTTAGGAAGATATCCAGCCACAGAAAACCAGACTCAATTTCCATTTGGCCTGAAGTGCAACACACTCTTGGTTTGCGACCCTGAGACAAGTATTCTACTGCAAGTAGTTTATTTCAGAGGTGTTCCCAGGAAACACCCTTGGAGGAATGAGGATATGAAATAAAAATAGAAAGGAAGCCAATAAAGTCATTTCTACCATAGAGAATCAGAATTCCATCCTACTGGGGGATTCAGGGAGAATGTAAAGTATACCCCGGGTTTGTCTCTCCCAAAATGGGTGAGAAAGTTGTGGTATTTATCTGCCAATTCCTTTCTGGCATTGGTTGATGGCTGCTTCCAAGGACAACTTCCAGCACTTCTGAATTGCCCTTTGTGTGGACTAAGTGGCTTCTCATGGCCAAGAAGAAAATCCCTCAGGCAAAGAGTCTCCAGTATTAGCAATAAACAGCCTTCAACATGCAGAGGCAAATGTTGAGTGGAAATGAGGAGGACACCAATAGCTTTAGAAACCTGCTTTAGAAACCCAGCTACAAGTATAAAATGCATGGAGTTTTCTAACAATGACCCTGGCACAAAGGGACATTTATCAACTGAAGTTGTTTGAATAGGTGCTTCTCTTGATTACATGATAAATTCAATGAATTCAGTCCTACCAAAGAAATAGGTGAATCCTGATGAATATAGATGCAAAAATTCACAACAAAATACTAGCAAACAGAATCCAACAACATATTAAAAGGATGATACACCACGATCACATGGGATTTAACACAGGGATGCAAGGATTCTTCATTATACACAAATCAATCAATGTGAAAACCATATTAACAAATTGAAGAATAAAAACCATATGATCAACTCAATAGATGAAGAAAAAGCTTCTGACAAAATTCAACACCCATTTATGATAAAAACTCTCCAGGGGCCTCCCTGGTCGCGCAGTGGTTGAGAGTCCGCCTGCCGATGCAGGGGATACGGGTTCGTGCCCCGGTCCAGGAGGGTCCCATATGCCGCGGAGCAGCTGGGCCCGTGAGCCATGGCCGCTGAGCCTGCGCATCCGGAGCCTGTGCTCCGCAACAGGAGAGGCCACAACAGTGAGAGGCCCGCGTACGGCAAAAAAAAAAAAAAAAAAAAAAAAAACTCTCCAGAAAATGGGCATAGAGGGGGCTTACCTCAACATAATAAAGGCCATATACGACAAGCCCACAGCAAACATCATTCTCAATGGTGAAAAACTGAAAGCATTTCCTCCAAGATCAGAAGAACAAGACAAGGATGTCCACTCTCACCACTCTTATTCAACATAGTTTTGGAAGGCAATCAGAGAAGATAAAGAAACAAAAGGAATAAAAATTGGAAAAGAAGAAGTAAAACTGTCACTGTTTGCAGATGACATGATACTATTTATAGAGAATCCTAAAGATGCCACTAGAAAACTACTAGAGCTAATCAATGAATTTGGTAAAGTTGCAGGATACAAAAGTAATGCACAGAAATCTCTTATATTCCTATAAACTGATGATGAAAAATCTGAAACAGAAATTAAGGAAAGACTCCCATTTACCACTGCAACAAAAAGAATAAAATACCTAGGAATAAACTTACCTAGGGAGGTAAAACACCTGTACTTAGAAAACTATAAGACACTGATGAAAGAAATTAAAGACGATACAAACAGATGGAAATACCATGTTCTTGACTGGAAGAATCAACATTGTGAAAATGACTATATTACCCAAAGCAATCTACAGATGCAGTGCAATCCCTATCAAATTACCAATGGCATTTTTTATAGAACTAGAACAAAAAAATCTTAAAATTTGTATGGAGACACAAAAGACCCTGAATAGCCAAAGCAGTCTTGAGGGAAAAAAATGGAGCTGGAGGAATCAGACTCCCTGACTTCAGACTATATTACAAAGCTACAGTAATCAAGACAATATGGTACTGGCACAAAAAACAGAAATATAGATCAGTGGAACAGGATAGAAAGCCCAGAGATAAACCCACAAACCTATGGTCAACTAATCTATGACAAAGGAGGCAAGGATATACAATGGAGAAAAGACAGTCTCTTCAATAAGTGGTGCTGGGAAAACTGGACAGCTACATGTAAAAGAATGAAATTAGAACACTCCCTAACACCATACACAAAAATAAACTCAAAATGGATTAGAGACCTAAATGTAAGACTGGACACTATAAAACTTTTAGAGCAAAACATAGGAAGAACACTCTTTAACATAAATCACAGCAAGATCTTTTTTGATCCACCTCCTAGAGTAATGGAAATAAAAACAAAAATAAACAAATGGGACCTAATGAAACTTAAAAGCTTTTGCAAAGCAAAGAAAACTACAAACAAGACAAAAAGACAACCCTCAGAATGGGAGAAAATATTTGCAAACGAATCAAAGGACAAAGGATTAATCTCCGAAATATATAAACAGCTTAAGCAGCTCACTATTAAAAAAATAAACAACCCAATCCAAAAATGGGCAGAAGACCTAAATAGACATTTCTCCAAAGAAGACATACAGATGGCCAAGAAGCACATGTAAAGCTGCTCAACATCACTAATCATTAGAGAAATGCAAATCAAAACTACCATGAGGGATCACCTCACACCAGTTAGAATGGGCATCATCAGAAAATCTACAAACAACAAATGCTGGAGAGGGTGTAGAGAAAAGGGAACCCTCTTGCATTCTTGGTGGGAATGTAAATTGATACAGCCACTATGGAGAACAGTATGGAGGTTACTTAAAAAACTGAAAATAGAATTACTATATGACCCAGTAATCCCACTACTGGACATATACCCTGAGAAAACCATAATTCAAAAGGAGTCATGGGGCCTCCCTGGTGGCGCAGTGGTTGAGAGTCCGCCTGCCGATGCAGGGGATACGGGTTCGTGCCCCGGTCTGGGAGGATCCCATATGCCGCAGAGCGGCTGGGCCCGTGAGCTATGGCCGCTGAGCCTGCGCGTCCGGAGCCTGTGCTCCGCAACGGGAGAGGCCACAACAGTGAGGGGCCCGCATACAGCAAAAAAAAAAAAAAGGAGTCATGTACCACAATGTTCACTGCAGTTCTATTTACAATAGCCAGGAGATGGAAGCAACCTAAGTGTCCATCATTGGATGAATGGATAAAGAAGATGTGGCACATATATACAATGGAATATTACTCAGCCATAAAAAGAAATGAAAGTGAGTTATTTGTAGTGAGGTGGATGGACCTAGAGTCTGTCATAGAGTGAAGTAAGTCAGAAAGAGAAAAACGAATACCGTATGCTAACACATATATATGGAATCTAAAAAAAAAAAAAAAAGGTTCTGAAGAACCTAGGGGCAGGACAGGAATAAAGACGCAGACTAGAGAACGGACTTGAGGACACAGGGAGAGGGAAAGGTAAGCTGGCATGAAGTGAGAGAGTGGCATGGACATATATACACTACCAAATGTAAAATAGATAGCTAGTGGGAAGCAGCCACATAGCACAGGGAGATCAGCTCGGTGCTTTGTGACCACCTAGAGCAGTGGGATAGAGTGGGTGGGAGGGAGACGTAAGAGGGAGGAGTTATGGGGATATATATATATATATATATATATATATATATATATATATATGTATAGCTGATTCGCTTTGTTATACAGCAGAAACTAACACACCATTGTAAAGCAATTATACTCCAATAAAGATGTTAAAAAAATAGGTAACTAATAAGAACTGCTGTATAGAAAAATAAATAAAATAAAATTCAAAAATACAAAAAAAATGAAATAGGTAAATCACTCATGTGGTAGAAATTAACTGTTTAAACTGATGAAATTTTAACATTTCACCAAATTTATTACCACATATATATGGGGAACTGGGGCCTGAAAGGACATACACATTTTTATTTACATCCTAAATTCAGAATCATGTTTATATCCATATTGATGCAAAATAAAGTCATTGCTGGAGCTTCCAAAAGCACCAACATTTTTTCCGAATGCAGCAGAGGAATATTTTTAGATTTGTGTGTGACTTATTTCTTTTGCTTTGTCCATCAGTTTAATATTAATGGATGCTCTTAGATTAGCCCAAAAAAGTCCATGTTTGCTCTTCTCCTTGGGCCATTCCAAATACGTTCTTTGTGCCATGAGAGCTTTGAGCTTGTGATAGCTGCTAGGAACAGAATACTGTGGAATGGGATCCAGCAAGATCAGGATTAAGTTATTAGATCCTTCATTGAAGAGATTGTGATGGGCAAAGTAGAGTTCATAATGGCACCACTCACTCTGGACAAAGTTGGGAGACAAAACAAAGATGGACTTGTAACTTTTCTCAATGCAGTTTATGATATTTTCCACGATGCTCTTGCCAGGAACAAAGTTTCTCTCATGGAGACAAATTCTTATATCTTCTTTTTCTAGGTTTGGTATTAACTCATTCTTCACCCAGGCAGAATCATGCCCACTATATGAAATAAAAGCATGGAACTGGACAGTTCTTTGGAGTTCTTCTAAGGGTACATTCCTAGCCCTGCGCCGGGTCTGGGTCCACTGACACACCATCCTGAGATACCAGGGCAGATCCAAGTAGATACAGAGGACAGTCACGGTAGCAGCCAACACTAGCCCAGGGATCCCAATGGTGACAATCAGCAGAGCTGTGTTGCAGGATAATTGAGATACATGGAAGTCCTTTAGTGGGGTTCCCTTATAGCTTTCTGGATAATCACACTTATAAGAATCGGGCCAACCCTCTACCACTTCACTTGATACTTGTTCTACACTTTGGATAAAGTCTCTTAACTCACAGGTACATTGGAATGGATTGTTCCCTGCTTTTAGGGACCTAATCTTCTGGCAGCTCTGGAAGAAATCAGCTGATGGGTTGGAGACTGAATTATAGTCAATGATCAGTATGGAAAGGCTGCTAAAGGTACCACATCCAGGAAGGTGGGCTAAAGAATTGGAAGCAACATTGAGTTCTTGCAAAGTTTCTAGACTGGTGACATCTTTAGGGATGCTCCTTATTCTGTTACTGTGGAGATCAAGAACCTTGACCCTGGGAGGTAAACATCTGAAAACAGAGTCAGTAAGTATATTTGAAGACATATTTAAATTTAATAAACTTCTGGTCCAAGGGCAATTTCCTTCACTTTCATCATACTTTAGGGAATTCTGGCTAACATCCAATTGTTGTAGAGACTTCATCTCCTTGGTCATATGAACTATATTTGCGAGTTCTTTTAACTGATTCATTTGTAAACTGAGTATCTTCAAATTAGCCAGGCTTGCACAGTTTTTAAAAACCATGTCTGTTAAGAGATTGTTGGAAAAATTCAAATACAGAAGTGGGCTAATTTGGGATGGGCAGACCATGTGGACCATGTGTGCAGCAGACACTGTGAGACGCTGGATGTTCATATTTGAAAGGATTTTATAGATATAACCTTGTGGAAGACTGAACACATCATTGACAACTTGGTGTATAGACAAGGCCTTCAGTGAAGTACCAGAATAATCAAAATCTCTGAAGTCAACGTGACCTTGTAGTTTCACATTTGAAATTGAGAAATACTTGATGTTTGTATGCCAAACCAACTGGAGGATCATAATGAAGGAATTCCAAGTTGTTTCAATGTTGTTTAAAGTAAGATTTGATAACCTTGAATTCTTTTGAAGTTTTGACAGAACATTTTGGAAAGAAGAACACCCATTATTATCTAGCACACATTTGATATTAGACAGTTCCAGACTTACGGCGGTACTAACTGACACATCCAAAATAAAATGGAATTCATTTCTTGTGGGGAAAACTATGTGCAGACTCTGGGTGTTAAGGTCTCGGAGGCTCTCAGGGTCTTCTTTTTCCCCATATGTGTCTCCTAAGACCAGTAAAACCTTACTGATGTGCAAATAAGCAATCGGCAGCATGCTGGATTTTTGTAACTGTGTAGCACTCAACCCCAGAAATTCTAGTTGAGACATGTTGCCAAGCTCTTGGCATATGGGCAGAGCATCAAATGCATTAAATGAGAGGTCTAAGTGTTTGAGGTTCAGAGTAGGGTGGCAGGAAATCTTCTCCAGCTTGTTGTGGGACAAATCCAAGTATTCCAGTTCCTGGTTAAATTTGAAAACACTCATGTCAAGATACTGGATTCTATTATGAGAAATTATCAAAATCTTCAGCTTTGATAGTGATATGATGTCAGAAGTCCGAAGTTCAGAAATGTAGTTTTGTGATATATCTAAGATTGTTGTGTTCAGGGATAGGTCTTTGGGAACATGGGTAAGACCTGTTTTTGATCTGTCAACTAAAAATTCACTTTCATCAGATAACTGGGTTCTGATCTCAAGTATTAATATGAAGATGATGGCAAAATGGAAGATGCTGGAATTCGTTTTAGTCATTTTGTAACAGTAGACAATCCTAAGGGTAGTTGCTATTCTTCAGAGCATCTTGATACACATACAGATCCTAGGGGGAAAAAACTCAACATTAATTGACTGTATTAAATTAGGCATGGCTGACATTAAACATTTTTTACTAGAGACTCATTAAATGAAGGCTACATTATTTGGAGTCACACAACCTGAAACCAGGAAAATGTACATATTTATAAGCAATTATACTATCTCTAATCGAATTACTTTTAATATGGATGTGTAATGGGTTGAATGGTGACCCTCCCCCCAAAAGAGATATGTCTGCCTCCTAACCATGTCCTAATCTCCTAACTGAATATTATCTAATTTAGAAAAAGGGTATTTGTAGAGATAATTAAGTTAAGAATCTTGAGACGATCATCCTGGATTATCTAGGTGGTCTCTAAATCCAATGACAATTATCCTGATAAGAGAAAGAGGGAGCATTATTTACAATAGCCAAGATACAGAAGCAACCTAAGTGTTCATCAATAGACAAAAGATAAAGATGTGGTATACGTATACAATGGAATATTACCCAGCCACTAAAAAAAAACAATGAAATCTTGCCATATGCAACAACATGGTTAGATCTAGAAGGTATTATGCTAAGTGGAATAAGTCAGACAGAGAAAGACAAAAACCACATGATCTCACTTATATGTGGAATCTAAAAAACAAAACGAACAAAATGAAAACAGATTCATAGATACAGAGAATAAATGTGTGCCAGTGGTGAGGGGGATGGAGGGTGGGAGCAATAGGTGAAGGGGATTAAGAGGTACAAACCACCAGTTATATAATAAGTTACGGGGATGTAATATACAGCATAAGGGATATGGTCAATAATATTGCAATAATTCTGTATGGGGACAGATGGTTACTAGACATATCGTGGTGATCATTCCATAATGTTTTCAAATGTCAAATCATTATGCATTACATCAACTACATTTCAGTTAAAAATAATAATTAGAATTTTTTAAGCATAAAAAATTATAAAAAAGAGAAAGGCAGAGGAATATTTGACAGAGACAACAAAGACATGGAGAAGAAGGCCATATGAAGATATGAAGATAGCCATATGAAGGCAGAGAGTGGAATTATACACCCACAAGGCAAGGAATGCCAATAGCCAGAGAGCCACCAGAAGCCGGAGAGGCTCTGGAGAGAGTGCAGCCCTGCTGATGCCCTGAATTTAGACTTCTGGCCTCCACATCTATGAGTGAACAAGCTTCCGTTGTTTTAAGCCACCAAGTTTATGGTAACTGATTACAACAGCCACAGAAAACTAATACAGTTGGGTTTACACATTCAAGGTGAGTCCTCTGACCCCAACCTCCCCAAGATCCTTTAGAGCTCACACTAGGATTCACAGCCGGTGTACTTTCTACATTTGATACGTACCCCCACCATGGCTTTTTTGAGAGTTCCGTCCCTGTGTGGTTGAATTAGGATTCTTTTTGTATTACCTTTTGTTATCTACACACAGTTTGGTGCCTAAATTTGGTCTTATTCAAAAGACAAGGATGTCCACTCTCACCACTCTTATTCAACATAGTTTTGGAAGTCCTAGCCACGGCAATCAGAGAAGAAAAAGAAATAAAAGGAATACAAACTGGAAAAGAAGAAGTAAAACTGTCACTGTTTGCAGATGACATGATACTATACATAGAGAATCCTAAAGATGCCACCAGAAAACTACTAGAGCTAATCAAGGAATCTGATAAAAGTTGCAGGACACAAAATTAATGCACAGAAATCTCTTGCATTCCTATATACTAACAATGAAAGATCAAAAAGAGAAATAAGGAAACAATCCCATTCACCACTGCAACCAAAAGTGGCGGGGGGAGGGGTGGTGGTGGTGGGATGAATTGGGAGATTGGGATTGACATATATACACTAATATGTATAAAATAGATAACTAATAAGAACCTGCTGTATAAAAAATAAATAAAATAAAATTCAAAAATTCCATAAATAAAAGAATCCTCCTGCCAATGTAGGGGACACAGGTACGAGCCCTTGTCCGGGAAGATCCCACATGCCAAGGAGCAACTAAGCCCATGCACCACAACTACTGAGCCCTCGTGCCACAACTACTGAAGCCCACGCGCCTAGGGCCCGTGCTCCGCAACAAGAGAAGCCACCGCAATGAGAAGCTCACACACCGCAACAAAGAGTAGCCCCCACTTGCTGCAACTAGAGAAAGCCCACACGCAGCAACAAAGACCCAACGCAGCCAAAAATAAATAAAATTAAATTAATTAAAAAAAAAAGTAAGGGTGGTATTTTTATGTCATTGTTTGTATTTGGCTGAAAGACCCAGACATGTCCCAAGTCTTCCTCTCTAGCTTCCTGAAAGAGCTACTCATACAAGGAGAAATATTTCAATGAGAATAAAAATAAGACTCAGTTACTGCCTGGGCCAGTGCCTAATATCTCAGAACAGAACCATCCTGTATAAGCTATATTGAAGTAAAAGTGGTTTGGGCTTATGGCTCCAGTAGGTTTCCCTACTTATTCCTAAACCTGAATCCAAATCTGGGGATCTTTTAACTTTCTGGCCAAACTCCAGAGTTCAAGGAAGCAGTGATCAGCACCGTCAGGTATGGTGCACAGCATGTGACCGGAGAGACAAGGGGCAGAGACAGGATCCCACACACAGACGTGAGTGCTTAGCACACAGTGAACCCATCACAAGCAAGATGAAAGCTGTCTTTGCTTCCTTAACAACAGCAACCATCACAACAAATTTAAATTTATAAAACTGAGACAGCCTGGGAGCTGGGACCCTTTGTGGCAGTGCTGCAGTGCTTGCATCTGGACAAATGACTCCTCAAGCAACAAAAAACACCAAAACAACTATAAGGGACTAAAAATAACTGCGAGCATGTGCAGTTGGGGCAAATTCTGGACAAAAGACACAAAAAGACCAAAAGAGCCCAGCTGCTGCTTCTACAGAGCCTGGAGCAAAAACGGTGTCGGGAGCAAAAGCAGGGTACTGCGCATGCCCCCTGCACACAGCACCACTAAGGGGAGGGCAAACCACCAAGCCACGCCTCCAGCGACCCCCTGGACACACCCCTAGCCTCACCCCATATAAGGAACCAGCTCGCCGCCCCCAACCTCGGGCCAGCAAGCAAGGGAAACTGTTACTTGTTCTTGCTCCCTTCTGCTGCGGCAGGGGCCCCAATAAAGCCTTGCCTGAATTTCCTGTCTGGCCTCTAGTCAATTTCTATTTATTGGGGAAGGCCAAGAACCCCGGTCAGTATCAAAACTGCCTGTCTTCAAGCATTTAATGAAAGCATGGCTTCAGTTTTCTATCTAGCTTAATTAGTTGACTCAAATATCTTCTGTTTGCTCAACCTCCATTTTGCCCTTTCATTTATAGTCATTATTTGAAGCACTCTGTTTATGAAACCATCTTATTACACCTGAGGAGATCAATGGCCAGCTCTTTTTACATTCCTTTCTGTTTATGCCTGACTGTCCCATCCCTTTAATGGGAAGAGATTTGTTAACTAAGTTAGGGGCCACTCTTTCCCGAGGGGCAAGGGAACCACGCTCATCACCAAATGGTTCTCACAAAAAGCAAAAAGGAGCAGATAAAATCTGAAGCTAAAATAGAAGCCTTAGTAGACCCTGGAATGTGCAATATCGAGGTTCTGGGCTTGGCCAAAGATATCCAGCCAGTGATTATTAAGTAAAAAGGGTTATACAGTGTCTAAATATAAAGTACAAATTTCTTAAACCTAAGGAAGATCTTCAAAAATGTTTGTAAGTAGGGCTTCCCTGGTGGCGCAGTGGTTGAGAGTCCGCCTGCTGATGCAGGGGACACGGGTTCGTGCCCCGGTCCGGGAAGATCCCACATGTCGCAGAGCGGCTGGGTCCGCTCCGCAACGGGAGAGGCCACAACAGTGAGAGGCCCGCGTACGGCAAAAAAAAAAAAAGAAAGAAAGAAAAAGTTTGTAAGTAGATTAACAAAATAGGAGGCCACTGGTCTGACTAAACTGACCATAGCTGATATTCAGACCCTGATAGGAATTTTGGAAGAGGCCTTCTCCCCTAAGCTAAATAAGGAAAAGTAAAACTTTCCAACATAGGTGAATGGTTATGTCAGTCCTTCAATATCATTGAGGTAACCACCCAATTCTTTGAAAAGGAAAACAAAACTGTCCTTGTTTTACAAATGTAGTCTTTACAGGACCAGAGGTGTGGTTCCAAAAATAATCCAAAACCCACCAATCCTTTTGCCACTCCCAAAGCCTTCCCTATTTATCTTAAGAGGCTTGAAAGTATTAAACAAAGGCGAAACAAAGTCATCCTAGGAGGAACTTGCCTGTACCTTTGAGATGCAAATGTCCTATCTGGTCTTCTCAGGAACCCTAATCTCTGACATCTTTTTAAATGGAAATTTTAAAAAAGAGGGTAAAGTAATTTAGAACTTGACTGGTCAAGGTAAATAGAAATCTTAAATGCCTTTTCTGTAAACACTAGTAAAAAGGGTTTGTTCCATCTGCTAGAAGCCCAGTTTGAATCCAGCCCCTTGTAACTGATGGCTTTTATGCTATACCTGACTGAGGGCTGAAATTTTGAAATGGGTACTATAAGGCTTCTGTGTTTGTTTGTGTGTTCATATGTATCTATATGTGTGTTGTAGGTGTATGATATTGCGAAAAATGAATTTGTAAAAGAGCTCTACTTAATAGGCTTAAAAAAATTAAGTGCTTATATAAATACTCAGAAACAGAAAATAATCTGGCCAGAATGAATTTCAGGTTCATGTTATCTGGATAATATTCACTACTAAACTGCTATCTGGTATTGAAGGTGGCTTAAGCTTGTTGGTTTGATTAATATAGACATATAAGAGTCATCAATGTTAAGTATAATACTTCTGTTGTAACTAGGTTTTTTTTTTAAGCTTTTTCCCCCATACATTTATTTATTTATTTACTTATTTATTTACTTACTTACTTACTTACTTATGGCTGCATTGGGTCTTCATTGCTGCACACGGACTTTTTCTAGTTGCGGCGAGCGGAGGCTACTCTTCCTTGTGGTGTGTGGGCTTCTCATTGCAGTGGCTTCTCTTGTTGCGGAGCATGGGCTCTAGGTGCACGGGCTTCAGTAGTTGTGGTATGCGGGCTCAGTAGTTGTGGCTTGTGGGCTCTAGAGCTCAGGCTCAGTAGTTGTGGTGCACGTGCTTAGTTGCTCTGTGGCATGTGGAGTCTTCCCGGACCTGGGCTCGAACCCACATCCCCTGCATTGGCTGGCGGCTTCTTAATCACTGCACCAGGGAAGTCCTGTACCTAGGTTTATTAGAGGTCATATAAGACCTTATTCTATCTGTTACAAATTTGTCAACAAGAAAAGTAACTCAAAGTGAAAAAACTTTTAAGAAAAGTGTTTTTAGTAAAAAAAAGGTGTGAAGAATGAAAAATACTGAAAAGACGTATACATGATCAGGATTTTCTAAGATTGGATTACATTTAGTTGGGTAAATGGATTTTGTTGGGAGTGGGCTGGGACAAGTCTGGATTTGGTTTCTCCCTCCACAGTTTTCTTGAAATCCTGCTTTTAATAAGAGATAGTATGAGTGTCTTTGCCTTTAAGTGATCTGTATTTGTTTTTGAGATCTTTTGTAACTTTAGTTAAGGAATAAGTATTGTCTCACAGTGACCTATGATCTTATGTGCCAAGTGTTTTAAAACTTTTTGACAAACTTCCCAAATGTCAAATTTTAATTAAGTTTCTTTTGATTTCCAGCTAACTTTAGAGGGACCCTGAGGTATCTTAAAGAGAAATATTTAACTAGGATTATTTGGTATGTTAAGTTAAATGTAATCATTCATAATTCTGGTTATTGTAATCAAGTTTCTTTATCGATTACACTGTAATCAGATGTTTAACCATACCTTTTAAGTCTTTTGTCATTTATAGATATTTTTGTACTCTGATGCTGTTACAAAAAGTGTTTCATCATCAAGGAGATTCACAGAAAGGCTACGGAAGCAGTTACAACGGTTCCACACCAAGATGATGGCTCTGCGAGGATTCCAGCCCATACTGACTTAAAACAAGGAGCTGTCCTGCCCCTGGGGCCCCTAGATCAGGCATCCAGAGATTTTTACTCTGACAGGCAAGGTCAACGCCCCTACTCAGCCTTGAAGCTCTTACAGAAGACGGAACATTGCCCTTCTGCTTCCCATAAGAATATGGGAGTAAAATCTCTGAGGGGGGAATGAAACAGGAGGGAAGGGGGCAGGTCACAACCTTTGAAAGAATGACATAGCCCAAGGACATGACATAAACTGATTAGAACAAAATGGGCCCAAGATGGCGGACAACTCAACTTCCGCTAGACCTTGAGCCTCGGTATATGCTCACTGTAACACATCAGCAAGCTAAATGACACACCCACAGGCACCATGACAGTTCCAAGATGGACCACAAGGATCAAAAACTGGGTGGTGGTCCAATTCCTGGAAATCCCCTTCCCTTCCCAAAATAGCTAGAATACTCCTTCCACTCATTAGCCTATGAAATTACCCACCCCTATAAAAACTGACAACCCCATACCCTGGTGTCTTTCTCACCTTCTGAGATGGCCCACACTCTTGTCTGTGGAGTGTGTTTCTCTCTAAATAAATCCACTTCTTACCTAAAAGAAAAAAGAGAATTCTATAATTAAGAAGCCAAAGTGTTGCATACAAGAGGAACTGAGTTTTAGGCACTTACAGGAGCTATAAATTGTATATATTAAATTTGCTAGATCAGTGAAAAATCAATATTTTTTGTCAAAGTCCTAATGACCAGCACTGAATCTCATCTGTAGTAGAAACTCAAAACTATTTTATTGCCAAATAAAATTATTATTTGCAAAGTTGATTAGTAATAGGGTGCTTTAATTAGAAAGTATAAAAATATCTCCAGGTGTGTTTATGTCTATTTTCATGATTATGATAGGTTTAGCCTCACCCTTTATGATCCAATGCATCGATACATGCGAATCGCCTTTGTTTGAAGACTTCGGGGGCATCCAGTCAGGACTTTGACTTGTCTTAATAGCTAATACTCATACAATCTGGCCCATTAAGTTCAGTCCCACAAATATTTATTGAGAGTTTTCTTTGCACCAGGGCAACTAGCTATTAACCACAGCCTGAAAGGATCAGAACCAGTTCAAGAGCTTTTCTGCTTTGTTTCCTATGTGGTTTTGTGAACTTTTGCTTTCTGTTGTAAAGATGCACTCACAACTCTTTGGGTCCAATTGCGGATAGCCTGGGAAACATTTTCAAAACCTGCAATTCCCCCTGACTAGTAGCACCCCAGGATAGTTTCAGTGGTCTGAGAAAACAGAACTAAATAAATAAATAGCTTGTGGAAACAACCCAGAGAAAAAACTCAAATGAACCTGCCCATAAAAAACAGACGAGTCATTCGGCAGCACGGCCTCCAGGAGTAATTTACCTATAACCCATTGTCCTCAGCATAATCACTGCGAAGGGATAAACCAAGAGGACAGGATGAAGAGCAGTGTTACCTGAAATCAACACCTCGCAGCTCTAGAAGAAACCCATGAGGAGACGTTTGTGACCCAAATATTCATCTCCCAACTGAAACATATCTCCTGAAAGCAAATCACGCCTGAGATGAGGTTCATTCAGGAAAAAAATAACACACACACACACACACACACACACACACACACAAACCCTTTCTCTGACTTAGGACAAGGAGCTGATAAATAAGTACATATCAGAAATAAACCACTTACAAAAACACCCAGGATTTAATCATAGAGATGTCCGAGACTTTTGTGTCTAACGACTCATTTTACCATTATTTTATTTTATAGAATTTAAAAAGATGTCGCTTACCAAGATGCCCTGTTCCTCTGTCCTGTTGGTAGTCTGTAGGAAAATCAAGTACTTCCTGAAACGTTTATTTCACTGGTAACCACGTTTAATGTTTGGGGCTGGGGTGGGGAAGCTCTTTCACGCCACCTACTGAAACCCACTGAAATTACATTACACAGTCAGTGTAAACGTACTTTCTCCTATTCAATGTAGAGAACGGTCTGCGGGTTAATTGCTAGACCCAGCATTAAGATAGAATTGCCTCTCCGTGGCTCTCCTTCACTACAGTTAGTTCACTACTGTCTACACTAAGGAAGTGAAGGAGGTGGTGCTAATAATCCACAGATGATTTATTGGCTGAATTCGAAATTGCTGGTGGAGGTAGGGGTCCTGGCCTGAAGTATTCCAGGTGCTTTGCTTATCTTATTGCCATATATATATATATATATATATATATATATATATACTTATTTATTTATTTGTTTATTTATTTTTGGCTGCGCTGGGTCTTTGTGGCCGTGCGCAGGTTTTCTCTGGTTGCGGTGAGCGGGGGCTACTCTTCGTTGCGGTGCGCAGGCTTCTCATTGCAGTGTCTTCTCTCGTTGCGGAGCACGGGCTCTAGGCGCGCGGGCTTCAGTAGTTGTGGCACGTGGGCTCTGTAGTTGTGGCTCGCGGGCTCTAGAGCACAGGCTCAGTAGTTGTGGTGCACGGGCTTAGTTGCTCCGTGGCATGTGGGATCTTCCCGGACCAGGGCTCGAAGCCATGTCCCCTGCACTGGCAGGCGGATTCTTAACCACTGCGCCACCGGGGAAGTCCATCTAATTGGCTTTTGATCAGGCCACTATTAAAGGTGGCTGAAACAGGGAAGAGGGAGAGGTCAAGATCAAAGTTTCGCTAAAACTCATTCATAGAGAAGATCACTCATGGGCTTTAACCAAATGGATGCTAATCATGTCTTTTCCGACAAACTGGTTTTCAGAGAAACTCTGGTGCTCAAATTTTTTTCCATGGATATTTCAAACTTTCTTCAAAAAGTGATTTTTGAAATCTCCATGTGAAAAACACGCTAGCTAACATTCTCTTTTCTCCGATAAGGTCTAAGACGTTTCCTGTGGGTTCGTTGATGTTGTCGGCATGCTCAAGGAATCCAACCTGATAACTCCACTCTGGTCTTTTAAAACAACAGTAACAAAATAACAAATGAGCAAATAAAGCTAAGAAATGCTAGCTAGCTGTCTTCCTCTGAATTTGTGCTCAGCCTGGTGCTGCATGATGTCCTATACAAGCTGGATGCAATTCTTGCTGGAATCAGCTTTTCTCTCACAGCAAGCAAAGTCAACTTCCCTAAGAACCCTGAGATTCTTTTTGACTTGTACTATTCTGTCTATCTCTGTTTCCTCCTATCCCCTCACAATTTGTTTAAGGGGGAGGCATGTCTATAAATATATTTCTGTGACTGAAAGAATGTACGTCCTCCCCCCCTCCACTCTCACTTACCATTACTTCCCCCAGGTCCATAACTGGAGATAAGGGAGCTCTTTGATTAACAATTCAGTTCCTGGCTCCCAAAAGGCATTTGACTTTGTGAACCAAATCTAGAAACTAATGCCCAGGACAGAGAAGTCAGCAGGGCAGAAAGAAAGCACTTTAACACTCAAGAAGTCCTGTGTTTCCCTTCAAGCTCATCCCCACTCTGAGTTGCCCACCCGCCTCTTTTTTTTTCTCCCTATTATCCAATAGGTCAGCAGTCCCCAACCTTTTTGGCACCAGGGACTGGTTTCGTGGAAGACAATTTTTCCACAGAAGTGGGTGGGTGGGGGATGGTTCAGGCAGTAATGTGAGCGATGGGGAGCGGTGGGGAGCAGCAAGTGAAGCTTCACTCGCTTGCCCGCCACTCACCTCCTGCCGTGTGGCCTGGTCCCTAAGAGGCTGCAGACCCGTAGTGGTCCACAGCCCGGAAGTTGGGGACCCCTGTAATAGATAACCAGGGGACAAACATACTTGTAATTATGTACACCCAGGCACTGATATATCCACCTCTCCTAAGGAGAAACTTTAATTCTCAAAGAACATGCTTTCTTTTAACTTTTTAAAATATTTAACCCAATATATCCAAAATATCATTTTAACATGCCATCAATATAAAACATTATTAATAAGATATCATATATAATATTCTTCATTCTAAGCCTTCAAAATCCAGTGTGTGTTCTACATTCACAGCCCATCTCATCTGGGCTCCCCACATTTCAGGTGTTCAAATGGGCACACATGGCTAGTGGCTCTACCATATTGGATGGCCTGAGCCTAGATGGAGTTATCACAGCCATGAAAATAAGTACAAGCCTAAGTCCAGTCAATAGCAGCTCAAAGAGCTAACTCAAAACAGAGGTTCCATATCTTAGACTCTAGGCACCTCTTTACTTCTCTCAATAGCAGTTTCTGCCCACTCTTGATTCCATACCCAGGTGTTTCTTTTTGGATCCAGGGCAATGTAAATATTCTGCCAATTACATGTGACCTGTACTTGTTTATTTTTTTAAACAAAAGTTTTATTGAGATATAATTCATATACCATAAAAAATTTCACCCATTTAAAGTGTACAATTCAGTGACTTCAGATAAATTCACAGAACTGTGCAACCATTACCACAAGCAATTTAGAACATTTTCATCACCCTGAAAAGAACCACACCCCTTAGCTGTCACCCTCCAATGCCCCATTTGCCTCAGACCTAGACAACCACTATAGATTGTACTAATCTCTATAGATTTGCCTATTCTAGATATTTCATATAAATGGAATCATATTATAAGTGGTTCTTTGTGTGGTTTTTTTTCTTTCACTTAGACTAGTGTTTTCAAGATCCATCCATGTTGAACCATGTGTCAGGATTTCATTTTTTTGTTGCTAAATAACTTTCCATTGTACGGATATACCACATTTTATTTATCCATTCATCAGCGGATGGATATTTGGGTTGTTTACACTTATGGCTCTTATGAATATATAAACATTCATGTACAAGTTTTTGGTAGACATACTCTCTCTTGGGTATATACTTAGATACTTAGGCATGGACTTGCTACATCGTATGGTAACTGTGTTTAGCCTTTTGAGGAGTTCCAGGCTAGCTGCACCATTTTACCTTTCCACCAACAGTGTATAAAGGCTCCAATTTCTCCACATCCTTGCTAACACCTGTTATCATCTGACTTTTATTATAGCCTTCTTACTGGGAATGAAGCAGTATCTCATTATGGTTTTAATTTGCATTTCCTTGGTACCTAATGATATTGAGCATCTTTTCATGTGTAGATTAGCCGTTTACATATCTTCTTTGCAAATTTGCTGAACTTGTGTATTAGTTCTAATGGTTTTTTAGTGGATTCCTAAGTATTTTCTGCAATTAAAATCATGTCATCTGCAAAATGTCATCTTCTTCCTTTCCAAGATGGATACCTTTTAACATGTTCTTGCCTAACTGCCCTGGCTAGCACTCCCAGTACAATGTGGAACGGAAGTGGTGTGAGCAGACATCCTCATCTGGCTCCAAATGTTAGGGAAGAGCTTTGAGAACCATTAAGTATGATGTTAGCTGTGAGTTTTCCATCTATGCTTTTTATCAGGTTGTGGAAGTTCCCATCCGTTTCTAGTTTGTGAGTGTTTTTTTTTTCCGGAAGAGGCAGAAGTATTGTTTCTTAATCAACAAGGAAGAAAACAAATGCTCTGACCCCAGTGTCCTAGTTTGGGAGATGCCTCTCCCAGCGGAGTTAGTTCAGTTGACCCTTGGACAAAGCAGGTGTTAAGGGTGCCTAATATGACTATAACTTTACAGTTGGCCCTTTGTAGCTGTGGTTCTGCATCCTTGGATTCAACCAACCACAAATAGTGTAGTGCTGTAGTACATATTTATTGAAAAAATATCTGTGTGTAAGTGGACCAGTGCAGTTCAAACTCATCTTATTCAAGGGTCAGCTGTACTCACAGCTGTGTTCCATTCCTTCCTTCCCTCCCTATTTTCCTGACAGAAAGCACAATTCCTCTCTCCAACCTGACCCTAGAGTTCAAACTGTGCCCCATGAAGCTGGCTGGGAATGAAAAATGACATCACTAGGACATTTAGCATTTAGTTAATTCCCCCTTAACTACTTAAAATTTTCCAGCAATTTTTTTTTAAGTTGCCACCTGAGTAAATCTTAGGCTAAGGCCAACCTGTCTCCAGCTACTGACCTGAGGGGAGGGTTCCTCTTTTAGCTTCACGAAATGTTAACCAGCAACTTTGTACACAATCTTGGTCCAAGTTTTTTACTGTTGGCTTAGGATAAATTCCTGGAAGGAGTAAATAAATGTCTTGGGTGGTTTTTCATGTTTATTGATAATTTCTATCACTTTTGTGAATTACTTGTTCATGTCATTGCCTATATCAGGGTTATGATTTTACTATTTAATTATACATTCTCTTTTATGTTACTGACACTAACCCTCCATCAAACTTTTGGCAAACATCTTCCCTCATTGTTTATCTTTTTATCTCATGATCTTTTGAACCAATAAATACGTAACTTTTTATATAAACAGGTAAGTTGACTTTCTCTTTGCTACTACTGTCAGTTAGTTGTGTGCTGGTGAACCAGGTTACAAAACAAAAATAAAAAGCCTGATCTTTTAGCACTTGCCAGTATCTATGGTGTAAGTATTTCCAGTATAGCTGATTTCTAGCTACCAACTGACCTGCCTGCAAAATTTCTGAATATTTAACCACTGGTTCTCACAAGTGTGTACAAACCAGCTCCAGCAGACTACTGCTATATGTTGCTTTTAGGTTTAGAGAGTTCTTCTTCATAACAAGGTCAGATAAATATATGTGTATATGTTCTCCTCAAACATAATTTTTCAGTTAATTTGATCTTTTTATTATCCAAGTAATAAACGTTTACTGAAGAAAACAGGAAATATGAATAAATAAAAACAAAATTTCAAATCAATAATAACTTACCATACAGAGATAAACCAATATCATTTTTGGAGCAACCATGCAGACTTTTTAATATATATATAAACATGCTTTAGGCTCTTGATGCCTGTTGCCAAATTGCTATTCAGTAAGATTGTACAGTTTACATACATACACACACACACACACACACACACCTGCCCCCTCAGATGGCACTGGAACAAGTATTGTTTTGTAATCTGCTTTCTTTTTTAAAAATTAATTAATTAATTAATTAATTATTTTTGGCTGTATTGGGTCTTCGTTTCTGTGCGAGGGCTTTCTCTAGTTGCGGCGAGCGGGGGCCGCTCTTCACCGCGGTGCGCGGGCCTCTCACTGTCGTGGCCTCTCTTGTTGCGGAGCACAGGCTCCAGACACGCAGGCTCAGTAGTTGTGGCTCACGGGCCTAGTTGTTCTGTGGCATGTGGGATCTCCCCAAACCAGGGCTCGAACCTGTGTCCCCTGCATTGGCAGGCAGATTCTCAACCACTGAGCCACCAGGGAAGCCTTAATCTGCTTTTCTTAATCCATAATGCATCATAAATGTCTGTTTATATCAGTAAATATCCACCTACAGCTTTGTTATTATTGGCTGAATAATATTCCATTTTATTTACAATGTATTTTAAAAATATTTTAATTAACAATGTATTCAAGCAATCTTTTTAAGTTGTCTCCAAACTTCACATTATTATCATAAACAACTCTGCAATAAGCAGCATGTTCATCCATTTTCTTAGGATGTGTATGAGCAATTATTTCCTTAGGATACATTCCATGAAGTGAACTCTCTGAACCAACTGACATAAATCCATACCATTTTTCTCTGTCTACTGCTATGAATGTCTTTTTTATTTTTATTTTTTTTGATATGTCTTTTTAAAATGATTATTTAATCCAAATTTAGAATAGATTTTTAGGTTGTTCATCTGCCATATAATTCAATAGCCTACTGACAATTTTGGTTTCCCTTCTTGTCTGTTGGTTCTACGGATTATGGTATAGGGTATTGACTGGAACTTTTCCTATGACTTGGGTCCAAAACCAAGGACTAGGAAGTGTTACTTACCCCATAGTCTAAGGAGAGCTCTCAACAATTCGGGCCAAGCACTTCCTAAAGCAGTTGAACCAGACAGTGCAATCCCCACCATCACCCCATCCTCACATTTCCCAGGTACCTATACATAAAGGGGCAGCAGTGAGAGAGTCAGCAACATTGAGATACCAGTGTTTATGATGTAAGGCTACACCCTATGATATGGAGAAAGGAGAAGACCTTTAGATGGAATTGGAGATTGAAAATGTTAAGCTAGAGTGCACTGTTAATACCTCAAAAGGGCTGAAGATGTCTGAAATTTGCTCACAAAAATTACTTCATATTTAGACTTGACTCTGTTGAGATTCCTTACTCTGTGCTTAAAATGCAGGAGGCGTGGGTTTGATCCCTGGTCTGGGAACTAAGATCCCACATGCCATGAGGCCAAACAAACAAGCAAAAAACAGAAAGTCCCTGTGGCTTTAGAAATCCCTTTAAGTCTCTTTACCTGCCTGTAATTTATTCTCATTCTCTTCTGATCAAACCAACCTCCAGAAATCTAGACAGAAAGTGACTTCCTCCTTTCCCAGTGTTGTGTTCTGTGTTCTCATTAAGAATCACTCTCTCCTCCATTTACATCCCAGTCATCCAGTCACTGTCTCTTAGTCATGCTCTCACACCCCTCCATCCCATCTTCTCGGCCAATCTCTCCTTTTTTTGGACTTCAGAACTGTGAGAAATACATTTCTGTGGTTTAAGGCACCCAGCCTGTGGTATTTTGTCAGGGCAGCCTTAGCAGACCCCTATACCACCCTTCTCGATAATGGTCACGAGGCAGGTAACCCTGCTCCCCACTCCTCAATCCCCATCCTCACCCACCACCATGACAGCAGGTCATGACAAAGAGCTTGACTTTTGTTCTAACTGCAAGGGGAGGTCATTAGAACGTTTTAAGCAGGGGAGTGGCTTAAAATAATTTACACTTTAAAAATAATTACTCTGATTGCTGTTTGGAGAATGTATGAGGCAAGAGTAAAAGCAGGGAGGCCGGTGAGTTTACTGCAGTCACACAGGTGAGAGATATTGGTGGCTTAGTCGGGACAGCGGATGCTCCGCTCCAGGTTACAGAGTGGAACATGCACACTCTGTCCCTGATGGCCTGCAGACTCAGCTGGGGGTGGCAATAGAAAAAAAGGGAGGGAAGAATAGGACAAAAGCTGCGTGGGTCCATGAGACACTTCTGTATCCTTGAAATAAACACGCCCTTTCCCAAGTTGGTATCTGCTACTTGCAACTGGAAGAATTCAAAAGAGGAATCAGAGGATTCCTGGAGATAGAACATCTTTCTCTAAAAAACAAACTGATCTCTTATGATAGAGCTTTCATATGTCTGAAATGTGTATGGTTTCATATGTGACAAAAATACAGGTTTTGTTTAATTCTATTTGAAAATGCCAAAATTCTATATTTTCACTGTCAGCAGTATTTTGTGGGAAACATATTGGAACCATTTAAAAATATTTGATCACTTAGAATGTGTGACATAGTTTGTTGTTGTTTGTTTTTATGAATTTATTTATTTTTTATTTATTTTATTTTTGGCTGTGTTGGGTCTTTGTTGCTGCGCACGGGCTTTCTCTAATTGTGGCGAGCGGGGCCTACTCTTCCTTGTGGTGCGCAGGCTTCTCACTGAGGTGGCTTCTCCTGTTGCAGAGCAGGGGCTCTAGATGTGCAGGCTTCAGTAGCTGTGGCATGCAGGCTCAGTAGCTGTGGCTCGCGGGCTCTAGAGCGCAGGCTCAGTAGTTATGGTGCACGGGCTTAGTTGCTCCGCAGAATGTGAGATTTTCCCGGACCATCAATCAAACCTGTGTTCCCTGCATTTGCAGGCGGATTCTTAACCACCGTGCCACCGGGGAAGTCCCAGTTGTTTGCTGTTTTGGTTTTGTTTGTTGGCTTGGGGATTTTTTAGTTTAGGGAACAAGTCCAACAGAGGCTAACCATTTGGGAGAGGGCCTGTGGAAGAAAGTAAGTGCTCTCCTGAAGAGAAGGAAGGCTTAATGCAGACAGAAGATGACTCTAATACAATTTCATTAAGGCTAATTTCTTTATAACTATTAATTATGAAACCAGTTTATTGAATGAGCTAAGTCCAGAAGGAAAGGGCTTTATTTTTCTAACCATAGCTTTACAAGCAAGTTTTGTTGAATCTCTCCCTCTATAAGGATCTATTCAGGATCTATCCTGAATCCTGCATCCCATAGATTTTAGTGACAAGTCTCATTTTAGTAACTGCACCTCTATTTCAGGCATTGAAATGTCCAGGCCAGTCCAGTTTAACATCAGTCTCACACCTAATTCAAAATTCTGCTTGGCCCTGGCTCAGGCCTTTCTTGCAGTGAAGCGGGGAAGGAGTGTGGTCAATATCATCACTCTTCCTCCATCTTCTCTGCCTTCTCTATATTCTGGATGTTCCCAGGCCACTGTAAGTGAAGAGAGTATTAGAGAAAAAGGAGCAAGTCTCCCTGCAACTAACTACTGGATAAGGCAGGCAGGGTATCATGCCTCTGCCTCTGATTATGGCGGAGTTCAAATGTTGGCTCTTTCACAGGATGCATCTGTGGGTCATTCAGAGGCCTTGGGGGGATCCCACATTGCACAGCACTTTGATGCAAGTGGCACATTCTCTGGCTGACCTCTTGCAGCATCCCCCTGACCCCCCAAGTCATACGCCTCTTCTCCATAACCCCTTGCCTCTTAGCAGTATTGTCCCTTTGCACAACAGGCTGCCCTATTAGCTAAGGTCGTATCATGACAACTCAAGCCCAGATACCCTTCCCATGGTCATTATGGCCCACAGGAAATCCACAACACTTCTGCCCTGCCAAATAATGGGAGGGTAAGTTGCAATCACTGCTTCCTTTCTTTCCTCATCCTGCCATTTCGGGCTGCCCAAGCCACCCTCTTACCTCCTGAATTCTCCAGGTGAGAAGCACTCATCCATTCATTCAACAAATATTTATCAAGCACCTATATTTGCAAAGCATTGTTTGCCAATAGGTGACACACATCCAGCTCTTCCAAGAGCTCTCACTCCATACTCTGTCTGCCGCCCTGGACCTGTGCATTCCCGTTACTCTGCAAGCTTTCAGGCTCGGAGTAAGATGTGAGGTTACTCTTCTCCTAAGCTTAGAGCCCATCTCGTTTGCCTTTGGAATAAATCCAAAGCAATTTCCCCATAAGTCTAGAACCTCTGCATAATGACTCTCTAATCATCCTTTTGAAGCCAGTCTTCTGAAAATGGGTAATATGAGTTGATAGTTACTGACCTCTTTCTGCCATTTTTTAGTAATTCCAGCCTGGCTGTGTCTAATATCTGTTTAAAATGTGGTGATATTTACTGCCTTTTGTCGGCTTTGAGGCATTCGCCAAAATTCTAACACAACCAGATAACTCCTATTCAATCGGTTACAAATACATTTGGCTCTGAGTTTCCTTGGCAAGCCAGTAAATCATGTCTTTGGCCTCAACAGCCTATGACTAAGACTCTATTTCCCTTTATATACATAGACTACCAATGCCATGAGTCGTTACTGATTAATTGCATATTTGTGTAGCAAAGTCAAACATTTTATAAACTATTACTCAGATGTGAAGAAAAAAAAAGTATCTTTATTTTCCATATCTGGTCTAATTTTTCCCCCAGCCCCAAAGCAGAGCAGGATAACAGAGCCGACCAGAGGCCGATGAGGATCCACAGGACACTCCAAGTACCACTGCATACAGTTCTGAGGTGGACTCTTTCCTGACATGAAGTTTCATAAACTCCTGCTCACACAAAATCCTCTGGGGAAAGGAGAAGAGAGGGGAAATGTCCTTGAACGACTGAGCATTTACTCAAAAGAGCTTGTTTCAATTTGAAACAGAATGGTTCAACCAGAAGACTGAGCTACCTGTCACCAGCACGTTTGAGCACCACCACAGCCCCCAGTCTGGTCCCCAGTTCAACTGAAACACAGCTTTCATTGAGTGCTTCCTGAATGCATGGAGTTAATGGAGGCAGCATCCACAATAACTTGAAAGCACAGTGTCTATCAGAATCCAAGTTAATAATGGTTTCTTAAGTTGGACTTCTGATCTTTTTATTTTTTTAAGCTTTCACATCATCATTTTCAGTGACTAGTATTAATTTAATATTAAAAGCAGCTCTAATATTAGCCCAAAAAAGTCCATGTTTGCTCTTCTCCTTGGGCCATTCCAAATACGTTCTCTGTGCCATGAGAGCCCTCAGCTTGTGATACCTGCCAGGAATGCTGTTCTGTGGAATGGGTTCTAGCAAGATCAGGATTAAGTTATTAGATCCTTCATTGAAGAGATTGTGATGGGCAAAGTAGAGTTCATAATGGCACCACTCACTCTGGACAAAGTTGGGAGACAAAACAAAGATGGACTTGTAACTTTTCTCGATGCAGTTTATGATATTTTCCACGATGCTCTTGCCAGGAACAAAGTTTCTCTCATGGAGACAAATTCTTATATCTTCTTTTTCTAGACAAGGTACAAGTTCATTCTTCACCCAGGCAGAATCATGTTCACTGTATGAAATAAAAGCATGGAACTGGAGAGCTCTTTGGAGTTCTCCTAAGGGTACATCCCTAGCCCTGCGCCGGGTCTGGGTCCACTGACACACCATCCTGAGATACCAGGGCAGATCCAAGTAGATACAGAGGACAGTCACGGTAGCAGCCAACACTAGCCCAGGGACCCCAATGGTGACAATCAGCAGAGCTGTGTTGCAGGATAATTGAGATACATGGAAGTCCTTTAGTGGGGTTCCCTTATAGCTTTCTGGATAATCACACTTATAAGAATCAGGCCAACCCTCTACCACTTCACTTGATACTTGTTCTACACTTTGGATAAAGTCTCTTAACTCACAGGTACATTGGAATGGATTGTTCCCTGCTTTTAGGGACCTAATCTTCTGGCAGCTCTGGAAGAAATCAGCTGATGGGTTGGAGACTGAATTATAGTCAATGATCAGTATGGAAAGGCTGCTAAAGGTACCACATCCAGGAAGGTGGGCTAAAGAATTGGAAGCAACATTGAGTTCTTGCAAAGTTTCTAGACTGGTGACATCTTTAGGGATGCTCCTTATTCTGTTACTGTGGAGATCAAGAACCTTGACCCTGGGAGGTAAACATCTGAAAACAGAGTCAGTAAGTATATTTGAAGATAAATTTAACGCCACTATACTCCCAACCCAAGTGCAATTTCCATCATGTCTATCATATTCCAAAGAATTCCAGCTAACATCCAGTATTTCCAAAGAGAGCATATCCTTAGTCATAAGACCTACTTTGAAAAGGTCTTTTAATTCATTCTTTTGTAGAATAAGTGTCTCTAATCTAGTTAAAGTGTGGCAATTTTGAAAAACACTATCTGTGAAAATATTCTGGGTGAAGTTCAAAAACGTAAATGTGCTTGGTTTCTGAGGACAAAGCATGTGTACAAAAGGTGTGTCTGATATGGTTAACATCGTAACAGTCATCTCAGAAAACACTGTGTATAATGCTGTCTGTGAAAAAATAAAAACTCTGTTTATAACATGTTCTATATTCAGTGCTTTCAATGTTGTTTCATGATAAGTAAAAACTTCTTCACTGATGCTTTCAACTATTGTTAAATTGTAAATATTGAGATATTCTACAGGTTTGGGCCAAAGGAATTGAAAAACTCCAACCAAACATTTCCAAGTTGTTTCCATATGGTTTAGGGTAAAATTCAGTAAGCTTGGCCCTCTAGTGAGTTCTGACAAAAATTTAATTAAAACTTGACAGTTGTCATCATTCAATTTAATATTAGTCAGTTGTAACCACCCTAAACTATTCACTGATATGTTCACTTGGACAAAGAAGAAGCTATTTGGGTGAAAAACAAGGTGAAGTTCCTTTGTATTCAGAATTTGAAGACTTTCTTTCTCATTTTCTTTCACAAAATAACCTTCCAAATCCAGAAGGATGCAACTTAGGTGCAAGTGAGCAATTGGTAGTAGATCTAATTGCTGGAACTTTGTAGCACTTAATCCTAAGAAATTCAGTTGAGTCAAGTTGCCAAATTCCTTACAGATGGGCAGGGCATCAAAGTCATTGAATGAGAGGTCTAAATGCTTGAGACTTGTAGTGATCGGATGACAGGATATCTTCTGCAACCGATTGTGAGATAAATCCAAATATTCCAAATCCTGGTTGAACTTGAAAATACTAATATCAAGGCACTGGATTCTATTATGGGTAAGTCTCAAAACTTTCAGCCCTGAGAGAAAGCCGATGTCAGAGAGGTGAAGCTCAGATATGTAGTTTTGAGACATATCTAAGACTTTGGTTTTTGGTGACAGGTCTTTGCGAACACGAATAAGGCCTAATTTTGACATGTCCACCACAAATTCACTTTCATCAGAGAAATGTATTATGGTTTCAAATACTAAGGTCAGGATGTAAACAAAATGAAGGTTTCTGACAGCAGATTCTTTGTCTTTGGTCATGATGTTGAAGTGGCTATCCCCTAGAGGGTTGTTGCTGTTCTTCAGAACATCTTGATATGAATCTAAATTCTAGAAATAAAATATACATTAAGATGTATAAAGATTGGATGATTGCTCTCAAACCTCAGCTTACTAAACACAAAATTTCAATGAGTTCTTCATTCATTATCAGAATCATTTCTGTCCCCATAATTTAATGTGTTATTTTTTTCCAGTTATACAAGTTGCTTGTGCCAGGAAAGGCAATACAGACCTTGTTAGCAAAGAATTGTGGTGTGTGTTATAACCTGTCTGGTGGCTCTCTGAGGGATCCACTCAGGAGCGTGCCTTTGTTTCATCCCATCCAACTCAGAGCTTTCCCAGGGCTGCAGCAGCCTCCTGGACAGTGTTTCAAAAACCTTTAAAGGCATGAACACTAGCCACAGCCACCTGGAGCAAGGGATAAGATATGGGGCAGGCAGCAGACACACCAAAAAGCCAGAGAAGGAGGAAGCTGAGAAAGGAGATACATGGGAGAAAAAAGGCTCTGGAAAGCTCCATGTATCCCAGGTAATCTAGAGGTCATAAACATGCCCAGGGCTGGATGCATGCTCAGAGAAGACCTGAGAAAATCCTAAACATTCACCTCTGGTTGGCTTTTAGGCTCCGTGCAAGCAGAACGTAAAAGCTAAGGCAGAGTTGTAAACAGCCTGGATAAGCACTGAAGAAGTGCTTCAACACAGAGTCAATCTGCAAAGATCAGGTGTTTTTTGTTTTGTTTTGGTTTGGTTTTTTTTCTCCAGATGTTTAAGAAAATCTCTGTCAAATCACTAGCTGACCACTAAGCCAATGGAACAGAGAATTCAATGGCCACACACAAGAAGGAATACAGTCTTTACAAAAATAGTTTAGAAACATCACTAAACAGATAAACAACCACACCCTACAGCAAGCAGCAACAACAAACCCTGGGAAAGAGGAGAATCTGAGTTACCACATCCTAATATTTCCAGAGTTACCACGTTATAATATTCAAAATGTCTGACTGAAGCAAAAGAACTATAAGGCATGCAGAGAAATAAAAAAGTATTGTTCATTCATAGGAAAAAAAATTAAAAGAACAAAGTTAGAGAACTGACACTACCCAACTTCAAGTCTTACATAAAGCTGCAGCAATCAAGACAGTGTGGTATTGGTGAAAGAATGGGCAGATAGATCAACTGTCCAGCATAGCGAGCTCAAAAATAAACCCATCTAAATACAGTCAACTGATCTTTTACAAAGGAGCAAAGACAATTCAGTGAAGACAGGATAGTCTTTTTAACAAATAGTGCTGGAAGAACTAGAACTTCCCACATGCAAAGAAAAAAACAAAAAACAAAAGGTCTAGCTCAAAATGGACCATAGACCTAAATGTAAAATACAAAACTATAAAACTTATAGAGGTTAGTATAGGAGAAAATCTAGGTAACCTTGAATTTGGCAATGACTTTTAGACATAGTATGAAAAGTACAATCCATGAAAGAAAAAAATGTTAAGTTGGACTTCATTAAAATTAAAATTTTCTGCTTTGCAATTAAGAAAATGAAAAGAGAAGCCACAGACTGGGAGAAAATATTTGCAAAGCACATATCTGTTAAAGAACTTGTATCCAAAATAAATCAAGAACTCAAGCTCAACAGGAAAATAAACAACACAATTTAAAAATGGGCAAAAGATCTGAACAGATATTTCACCAAAGAAGATATACAAATGGCAAATAAGGACATGAAAAGATACTCAATACCATGTAATTAGGGAATTGCAAGTTAAAACAATGAGGAACTACTACATACCTGTTAGAATGGCCAAACAATCCTGAAATAACATCAAATGTTGGTGAGGATATGGAGTAACTGGGACTTTCATTCATTATTGAAATTCAAAATGGTACAGATACTTTGGAAGACGGTCTGACAGTTTCTTACAAAGCTAAACATAGTCTTACCATATGAGCCAACAATCACACTCCTGATATTTACCCAAATGAACTGAAAATCTATGTCCACACAAAAACCTGCACGTGAGGGCTTCCCTGGTGGCGCAGTGGTTGACAGTCCGCCTGCCGATGCAGGGGACACAGGTTCGTGCCCCGGTCTGGGAAGATCCCACATGCCACGGAGCGGCTAGGCCCGTGAGCCATGGCCGCTGAGCCTGCGCGTCCGGAGCCTGTGCTCCACAATGGGAGAGGCCACAACAGTGAGAGGCCCGCGTACCGCAAAAAAAAAAAAAAAAAAAAGAGGGTCCAGGTATTAGATTCTATTAAGAAATAAATGTTAATGTTTTATAATGTTATTTGGCTATGTTAGGAAAATGTACTCTTTTTAGAAATACAGAATGAAGCATTTAGAGATGAATCATTAGCACGCCTATAATTTAAGATATTTAAGTATAAAAAGATAAAGTGAATCAAATGGGAATTTTTTTCTTAAATATTTTTTAAAAGGCACGATTATTTTCACCTACCAAATTGGGAAAATTCAAAAATATCGTACCCAGTGTTGGCAGGTGGGACTAAAATAAGAACTCTCACTTACTGCTGGCAGGAATGAAAAATTAGTACATTTGTGAAAGGCAATTTGGTCCCATGTATAAATTCCTTAAAAATATGCTTACCCTTATTTTAGCAATTCCACTTCTCAGAATTTTCTTCTAAAGAAATACACATAAAAATATTACTATGAGGTTGCTCATGAAGATGAAAAATTGAAAAAAATCATAATGACTAGTAGAGAAAATTGTTTAATCAGTTATGGTACACCCATACCATGGAATAGCATGCAGCCTCAAATACTGCACTTCGGAAAAAAAATTTCTACGATATAATGTTAAGTGAACAAAAGAATTCAAAATCGTGTGTGCAGTAGGACTCTAGTTTTGTTAAATATGATTAAAACCTGACATGTACAAAAAGCCTAGGGGAAAAAAACGAATGGAAAGAAATATACAAAATGCTAACAGTGGTTATCTCTAGATCTCTAACTCATAGATGAATTTATATTTCCAAAATTTCTAATTTTGAACATCTTCTATAAGTTGAAAGGCTTGTCTGGAAATATAGCTAATATAAAAGTATTCTATATTTAAAGAAATATAATACACTTGCATTTGTGTGGAGAGAGAGAGAGAGGGAGAACTTCTTCCACGTGATAGACAATTGACATCCGTGAATGAGAACCCACTCAGAGGTCTCTGGATGGTGTCTGTGTTCAGGGGACTGAAACTTAGCCACTACGTGGGAAAGTTGATCAGCTTCCTGTATATCACCCTGCCTCCAAAACACAAATATTCCTCCCCGATCATTTATGTCCTCAAACGTTTTCTAGTGTTTACATTTAAGCCAGGAGCTTCTCTATTTAAGAAAAAAAAAAAATATGGAGGGGGGAAAAAGGGAGACGAGAGAGCGGAAGATTACAGAGGTCACAACTTTTTTTTTTTAAAGGAAGTGTAAGAGATAAAAGGTAAAAGGTTTTTTGTTTTGTTTTTTTTCTTTAATGCCTCAAATGAAAGGTGTGGGTGGGGGAGACAGATGGAAGAAGCTCTATATCAAGAAAGAAAATGATGGATAGGATCTATGAAAATAAAAACTACGAAAAAGGAAAGACCGGAAAAACGTGCAATTCCATAATCAAATCAACAAATATGCAAGAGAAATACTGTTTTATTTGTCAAAGCTTAGGTGAGGAAGTTGAATAAGGCAAGTTCTGGGCCAGTCCCCACCACTTCCTCCATTTAATAAATGTTTATTCAGAGTGTATGTGCCAGAACTGCCCCAGACGTCCAGTGCTGGGGGTATAAATACGAATAGCACAGGCATAATCCCTGCTTTCAAAAGCTTATAAATTAGTGACAGACACAAATAAACAATTATAGAACCATATGACAGGAAGGATCAAACACTCACACCTGTGGTAAAAATACATAACATGTGATAGGTGCCATATCAGCGGCACAAACTACTGTAAACCTTACTGAAAACAAGGAACTAGGGAAAGGCGAAAAGAAAAAATGTAGTAGACAAAAACAGAAGGAAGAAATAACATCAGTTAGTTTTTTCCTTAACTATGACAAGTGCTAGTTATTTTTATATCTTTCAAGATAGCCATATGTTTATCTTTCTTGTCTAATAAAAAGAACGCTTGCAACATTAAAAAAAAAAACAACCTTAAATTATTTTGCAAAAACTTAAAAGAAACTTTACCTATTTCCTATACAATTGTTAGCATTTTCTTGCTTATTTGAAGTAATTATTCCATAATTTGAAAAAGCCACAAAAGGCTTCTTACTTACCAGGATTTCTTTCTCAGAAGAAGAGAAAATAACTTCTAAATGCACGGAAAAATAAGTGCTTGACAAAATGCAAGTCCTTAGTTCAAGTAAAGCAATACCATAAAAACGGTTTGCGCCACCTGTCGGACATTACTGGAATTACCCCTGCACACGAATTTCCCCTTCAAAGGTCCTGAGCAAAGCATGTGGTCAGTAGGTTTTTCTGGGCTACAGATTAAAACAGTAATCAAAATTTTTAATTCATGTGATCACGCAGCTTATGACAATTTCAGTATGAAGAAAAATGTTTTTCTAAGGTGATATTTATCTGTAAAAGTTTGCAGCCTGAATGTTAAATTGTCACCACAATGGAAAGTTATTGAACTTTGCCTGTTTTATCACCATTTTTAATATTTCCAATATAATTGCAACTACCATGATCAATCAGTTTTGAAGCATTATTTTAGCTGGATGGGATACTTTAAAATAAAATGAACTTAGGTTCAAGAACTGGTTTTTAAAAAATCAACTTTTAAGGAAAGTTTAGTAGTTACCACACCCGGGGGGAAATTACATCCTGTTTCTCCATGTTCTGACCAACATTTGGTATTGTTAGATGTTTTCATTTTTAATTCTAAAATAATAAATACCACCGAGATCCTGCAAGACTAATTAAAAATCAAATTTCTAAAGGCCCTTTAGAATAATTTTAGAACAATATCAACAAAGCTTGATGATACAAAAAGAGGATGTCTGATTAACCAGATACTTCACGCAGCCAGGATACCCTGTTCCCAAGACTTTCCCTTAACTGAGGTTCTGTAAAGAACTGAACATATGAGTTAAATAATCATTCTATAATTAATCCCACTGTTTGGCATTATTTCATCGTTAAAAAAACAAGTTAAGACTGTACAGTCTGACCCACGACAAAGTTGGACATCAGGGTTAGAATCACTTCTGCTTTCAGGAGGAAGGAAAGGCCAACTTCTTACTATTCATTCTTACTCATCAAACATAACGGGAAGCCTTCACAGGCCTGGGGAGGATCAACAAGCAGTGGCTGGATGTCTGCTGAATGAGCAGAGGAGACGGCTAGAGTGGAGTGGGTGCCTGTGACCCTGGGAAGCCAGCTTTGTGAAACAGGCAGAAGAGAAAGGAACCAACTATGGGTTTGAGGGAATTTCAGACAACACTGAGCCAAAGTCTTTAAGAAATAAGCACACATACATCGCTGCAGATTTGGTCACATCACACAGTGACAAAATGTTTATGAGCATTTGGTCACAAACACTCATTAGGGTATTGCATAATAATGCTGGTTTTCAGGAACAAAGAGGCTATTCTTGTTGAGGCTGTTAGAATTCTGAGAAATGTCTTTAAGGAGATGAGAAAACCCACAAAAATCAGGTAATGTGCAAGATGGCATGGCAGTGGAACAAACAAACAGACAGTGCTGGGCAGAAGTCCTCCAAATGCCATGTCCTAGCTGTATGGCCTTGGGAAAGTGGCTTAACCTCAAAGACTCCATTTATTCATCCACAAAATGGGAGTGCTTGTGACTTTTTGGGGAAGATAATAAATAAAAAGTGTCTGGAATAGTGATTTCCATGGAAGACAAGTCATTATAGTAAGGAGTTTTAGAATTCTATGCAAGCCTCACATTTTTTATGCTGAGATGGAAAGACTATTAAATGAAGAAAAGCAAAGGGCAGAAGAGTATGGAGAGTGTTTCAGTATTTGCATAAAATCCGGTCCCTCAGACATCTGCACAGGTTATCTTCTTGCCAGGAGTAAGGCACACACAGAGGAGAGACACACACACACAGAGAAAGGAACAGGCCAGGTGAAAACAGAGGCAGAGATTGGAATTCTGCAGCCACAAGCCAAGGAATGCCTGGAATCACCAGTAGCTGGCAGCCCTGCCAGCACCTTGATTTTGGACTTCCGGCCTCCAAAAGTGTAAGAGAATAAATTTCTCTTGTTCTAAGCCACCTGATTTGTGGGAATTTGTTATGGCAGCCCAGGCATGTAACACAAGGGTCTATATACTTATGCTGACATCTGCATAAAAATCTTTTTTTCTGAGGGGATACTTAAGAAACTGTTACCTTTGAGCCAAAGAACAAAGGGAGGGAGATATTTTTACTCATCATTTTATGCTCTTTTGTCCTGTTTGATTTTTTTTTTTTACTATGTACATGCATTACTTTTATTTTTAAAAAATAAAATAGCATTATAGTGGGATAAGTAAAATAGTCTAAAGCCAGCAAATATACTGTCCCCATATAAACAGAAGCAAGACATTACTTTAATGATTTTTGTTCTTTAAAAAACCTTCTCTTGGGGCTTCCCTGGTGGCGCAGTGGTTGAGAGTCTGCCTGCCGATGCAGGGAACATGGGCTCGTGCCCCAGTCCGGGAGGATCCCGCATGCCGCGGAGCAGCTGGGCCTGTGAGCCATGGCCGCTGAGCCTGCGCGTCCGGAGCCTGTGCTCCGCAGTGGGAGAGGCCACAACAGTGAGAGGCCCGCGTACTGCAAAAAAAACAAAAAAAAACCAAACAAAAAAACCTTCTCTTTCCCTGGAAAATCAATTTAAAAATATCAATTGCCTACCAACAGCTTTGAAACAAGTTATATAAAAATGATCAGCATCATAAAATATACAAAGCACTAGAAATGAAATTGATAACTTAGATATTAAATATTAATATTAAAACCAAAATCTTCTGCTGAATTAAAAAGAAAAAACAAAACACATTCCAGAAGATACTTCTAACACATATAACCACAAAAGGATTAATATCTGAAATATATAAAGAATTCCTATAAATCACTAATAAAATGTCTAACAAACCCAATGGCGGCAGGGGTAGGAATTAGCAAAGGATATATATAATCAAATGGATAACAGGATAACATTAAAACAACCAGGAGACACCACTGTACACCCCTGGGATGGACAAAAATTAAAACATCTAATGATACCAAGTGTTGGTCATAAACGCCATCCTGAACACCGCGCCCTCTAGTGGTCCCTAGTGGTCTCCAGTGGTCCCTCTTTTCTTCACACCTCAGGGCCTGGAGGTGATGTAGGTTTCCCTGACTCTCACTGCTACTTCCAGATCACCGTTCTTCCCTCCAACCCTTGAAACCTACCCCTCCTGGTTGCAGCCATCCACAGGCCCATCACTCCCTCATTCATTATTTTTGCACCATTCACTGTCTGAGTCCAACACCACCACTGTCATAATTCTAGTGATTTCAGTAGCTATGTAGAGATTCTTTCACTCCCCTGGCTTCTTAGTTCTTTGATATTCTCTCTTCTAATGAGCTTGTCCTGAAACTTACCTCAGCCATGCATTCCCTTATTGTACCCTACATATTATTATTACCAACGGCTGTGCTCTCTCCATAACCTCTCTTGCCAGCATCCCGCTTTTCAACTAGCGCCTCTAACTCTTTCTCTCAGATGCCAACAATTCCCCAGTCCCACTGCACTGGACTGAAAGATCATGGTCCACCCTTTTAATCATCTCTCTGAATTCACCCTCAGCTACCTTACTCCTCTCTCCTCAACCCAGGTTAAATCCAACTCGCCACTGGACTACGTTGAGCCTGACCAGCTGAACATAGTTGGAGAAAATACACACCCATGCTGACTGTCTCACTTGAAATTCATGACTGGGTCCCAACCTCAAGAGGGAGAAGCCATCCTACTATCCTTTTTGCTCCCCTTCCCTAGCCCATTCACTCTCACTGTCTTGACACATCCTCCTCTTATGCTTCCAACACCTCCTTTCCTTCCTCACTTTCAGCTGCTGATGCTTCATTTTTCAGGAAGAAAATAAATGCAGCCAGAAGAGCATTTCCACATTTTCCCTCCAAAATTCTACTAGCGCCTACTTGTCCCTGTTCTATCTGTGCTTTCCTCTGCTCTCCTGAATGAACTCTCTGTGTCGAGCCAATTCCTCCCCATTAAGCACTGAACCTCACTCCTGCTTATCTACTCAAGGAAATCCCTTCACAATTATCCTCTCTACGTTGCATCATCATTTTTTGCTCTAATGTATGAATCCAATTAGCATATAATGCTACAATTTCTCTCATAGTAAAAAACAAAACTCTCCTCTGAACCCACAACCTCTTCCTATCTGCTCCTCTTTACACCAGAAATCCTTGAAAAAGTTGTTTTACTCACTATCTCCAATTATTCTCCTCCCATCTTCTCAAACCCTCTCTCTCTCTCTCTCTCTCTCTCTCTCTATATATATATATATATATATATACACACATATATATTCTTTTTCATATTCTTTTCCATTATGGTTTATTACAGGATAATGAATACAGTTCCCTGTGCTATACAGTAGGACTTGTTGTTTACCTATTTTATATAACTCCTAATTTATCCCTCCCCCACCCCCTTTCCCCTTTGGTAACATAAATTTGTTTTCTATGTCTGTGCATCTGTTTCTGTGTCATAAATAAGTTCATTTGTATCATATTTTAGATGCCACATATAAGTGATATCATATGGTATCTGTTTTTCTCTTTCTAACTTACTTCACTTAGTATGATAATCTCTAGGTCCATCCACCACCTACCTCAAACCCCAAACCTGTCCACTTTGCATCCTTCCTCATCTCAGTAAATGATACTTCTATTCTTGCAGGCTAAATTCCTTGGAGTAATTTGAGGCTTCTTTCTTTTCGCTCAAACTCCACACCCAATTCATGAGCAAATTTTGTTGAGTGTTTCTTTAAAATATATCTACAAGCAAAACCACTCTCATGCCCTCCACCACTCCCACGTGGCCAAACCATCAACTCCCTCACGTGGGTAACTGCAGTGGACTCCTAATTGGTCTGTCTGGCTCCTCCTTTCCCTCCACCGCCCCCCAACCCCATCCCAACCCAATTAAAATCATGGCACACTCCTACTCAAAAGCTGTAAGGATTCCCTTGCCGCTCAAAGCATAAGCCAAATCCCTACCATGGTTTGCAAGGCACTGCCTGGTCTGCCCCATCTCTCAGTCTTCAGTGCCTCTGTGGCCTCATCTCCTTCCACTCTGCCCCATCCTCCCTCTGCTCCAGCCACACTGGCCATCTTACCACTCTGTGAGCACACCAAGCATGCTCCCACACTGCTCCTGCCGTTCCCCCTGCTTGAAACTGTCCCCACATATCACCGTTGTTCATTCCCTCACTTCCTTAAAGTCTACAATGAAGTGCCGCTTTATCTGCAGGGCCTTCCCTGACCACAGTTGCTCCCGCCCATCATTCCCTAGACCCTGTAGACTATATTCTGTTTTATTCCACCACCTGGCACATTATCTAGTTAGGGTCTATCTGCCTTGCGACAGAATATAAGCTCTTGGAGGGCAGGAATTCACTCTGCTCCTTATTTCATCCCTAGTACCTAGATCAGTTTTAGGTATGTAGCACACTCTCAAAAAATTTTTGTTTAATGAATGGCTGGGACCACAGTGTAGAACGATTTCATAATATCTAGTGATGGTAAACTGGCTATTCCATTTCTAGCCTGGGATACAAGAAAACATATACAAAGTTGACCGTTGCAGCTCTATATGCAATATAGTAGATAGCACTATATTGGCATTCAGCACATGTAACAACATGTAATAGTGAAACATGAAACACACTAAATGTCCATTGTGTGGGGAATGGATAAATTGTGGCACATTCATATAATGGAATCCCATGAAGACTGAAAAATGCATGTACTGGAGCTACATGTATGAATATGAATGATTCTCAAAAATGTTGAGTAAACAACTGTACAGGATGTTACTTATAACATTTTAAAACACTGAAAAACAATTTTATATAGTGTTGATGAATGAGGATATGTGCAGTCAAATGTAATAGAACTATGGGTGGGAAGGATGCACAACAACCTCAGGACACTCCTTACCGTTACCTCCAGAGAAGGTGGAGACTAGGAGGAACAGGGTTTCAAACACATCTGTAACTTTTTTCTTTTTAAAAGAAGGTTCTAAAATAAATGTGGCAAAAAATAAAATTCGTTAACTCTACATATTGTCATACCATTTTCTACTTCTCTTCACAAACATAAGTATTTGTCAAATTGTTCCCAACCTGGGTTCTTGTACTCTTTAATCAATAGAAATTGCTAAGAGGCCAGACGAGGAATTCAGGCAAGGCTTTATGGGGACTCGTGCTGCAGCACGAGGGATTGAAAACAAGTAACAGGTGCCCTTGCTCAATCCCCAAGGTGGGTGAACTGGTCCCTTAAATGGGGTGAGGGTGAGGGCAGATTGGTGGGTTGGGCTGGAGGGTGGCTTTGGTCATTTGCCCACCCCATTGGTGGTGCTGCATGCAGGGATCATGCTCAGCACCCTGCTTTTGCTCATGGCACTTCAGAAGTGGCAGTTGGGTTTTGGCTTTTTTGTATCTTATTGTTCATATTTTGCCCCAACTGCACATGCATGGAGCTATCTTTAGTCCCTCATAGTTTCTTTATATTCTGTTACTTGAGGAGACATGTCCAGGTGCAAGCAGTGCAGTAAAGGGTCCCAGGTCCCAGCCTGTCTCAATATTATTCTCTAGTTTTCTATATATTTTAACTACCCCTGAGTTTTTTAAATAAAAACTGCTTACATTGCCAAAAATTAAAGTTTTGAAATAAACCGGGTAGGCTTGAAGCAGCAGCATTTGAGTAAAAGGGCATAATTAGCAGTTGGCAACAAAACCTGTTGCTTGATTGATAGTCTCTTATTGTAAAGGTACAGTTTGGGTCAAAGGAGAAAGAAAACTGGATAAACCTACCTAAGGAGACAAAAGACCTGTACTCCTAAAACTATAAAACTGATGAAAGAAATTGAAGATGACACAAACAGATAGAAAGATATACCATGTTGTATATACCATTGATTGGAAGAATCAATATTGTCAAAATGACTCTACTACCCAAAGCAATCTTCAGATTCAATGCAATCCCTATCAAACTACCACTGGCATTTTTCACAGAACTAGAACAAAAAATTTCACAATTTGTATGGAAACACAAAAGACCCCGAATAGCCAAAGCAATCTTGAGAACGAAAAACGGAGCTGGAGGAATCAGGCTCCCTGACTTCAGACTATACTACAAAGCTACAGTCATCCAAACAGTATGTACTGGCACAAACCAGAAATATACATCAATGGAACAGGATAGAAAGCCCAGAAATAAACCCACTCACCTATGGCCAATTAATCTACAACAAAGGAGGTAAGACTATACAATGGAGGAAAGATAGTCTCTTCAATAAATGGTGCTGGGAAAACTGAACAGCTACATGTAAAATAAAAAAAGAAATTAGAACATTCTTTAACACCATACACAAAAATAAACTCAAAATGGATTAAAGACCTAAATGTAAGGCCAGATACTATAAAACTCTTAGAGGAAAACATAGGCAGAACACTTTGACATAAATCACAGCAATATCTTTTTCAAGCCATCTCCTAGAGTAATGGAAATAAAAACAAAAATAAACAAATGGGAACTAGTTAAACTCAAAAGCTTTTGCACAGCAAAGGAAACCATAAACAAAACGAAAAGACAACCCATAGAATGGGAGAAAATATGTACAAATGATACAACAAACAAGGGACTAATCTCCAAAATTTACAAACAGCTCATGTGCCTCAATATCAAAAAAACAAACAACCCAGTCAAAAAATTAGCAGAAGACCTAAATAGCCATTTCTACAAAGAAGACATACAGATGACCAAGAGGCACATGAAAAGATGCTCAACATCACTAATTATTAGAGAAATGCAAATTAAAACTCCAATGAGATATCACCTCACACCAGTCAAAACGGTGTTAAAAATCTAAAGATAATAAATGCTGGAGAGGGTGTAGATAAAAGGGAACGCTTCTACACTGTTAGTGGGAATGTAAATTGGTGCAGCCACTATGGAAAACAGTATGGAGGTTCCTTAAAAAACTAAAAATAGAGTTACCATATGATCCAGCAATCCCATTCCTTTGCATATATTCATAGAAAACTCTAATTCAAAAAAATACATGCACCCCAATGTTCATAGCAACATTATTTACAAGAGCCAAGACATGGAAACAACCCAAATGTCCATCAACAGGTGAATGGATAAAGAAGATGTGGTACATATATACAATGGAATATTACTCAGCCATTAAAAAGAATGAAATAATGCCATTTGCAGCAGCATAGATGGACCTGGAGATTATCATACTAAGTGAAGTAAGAGAAAGACAAATATGATATCGCTTATATATGGAATCGTAAAAAAAAAAAAAAAGATACAAGTGAAGTTATTTACAAAACAGAAACAGACTCACAGACTTAGAGAACGAACTTCTGGTTACCAGGGGGGAAGAGTGGTGGGAGACAGATTAGGAGTTTGGGACTGACATGTACACACTGCTATATTTAAAATAGATAACCAGCAAGGACCTACTGTATATAGCACAGGGAACTCTGCTCAATATTCTGTAATAACCTAAATGGGAAAAGAATTTGAAAAAGAATAGATACATGTATATGTACAACTGAAACTAAAACAACATTGTTAATCAACTGTACTCCAATATAAAATTTAAATTTAAAAACAAGGGGAGGAATGCCTGATTGGGCTGTTGCTTTTCAGCAGGCAAGGAGGGGCAGGTGTGGCAAAGGTATTTGCTATGCCCTAGGCAGGCACAGAAGTCACAGGCAATGGTGTTTGTGTCTGTGGTACACTAAAACACACCTGTCACACCTGGAATACAATTTGCTAACACTCACAATGGCAGAACTCAGAAAGAATCACTGTTTTTAAAATTAAATTTTCCCTAAACTTTATACAAAAAATTACAATACATATACATATTCACAAGAATAGGTTTATACTGTATATACACTTTTGTAAGCTTCCCTTGCTCTCAACTTAATATTCGGCTATGGCCCGCCTTCCTTCCATATCAACAAATTGGACATACAGTTATAATTAATGACTACAGCATATCAGATTGTTTGAAGTTACTATAGTTTACTTCACCAATCTTTTTACTGGGGGACAGATTATTTCCGCGTTATTTTCCCCGGCATAAACAACCACAATAAACATCCTTGGACATACATATTTGCACATTTGACTGTTTACTTAGTACAATTCGCAGATGTGGAATTCCTGGGCCAAAACTAATACATTTGAATTTTGATCCGCATTGCTAAACTGGCCTTCTAGAAAGTATTTTTATTCGGTTGATTGGTTTTAAATCATATTACACTCCCACAAACAGGGTAAGACAAAGCTGTTTAAAGCACCACCAGGGGATCGAAAACTCTTACTGGTCTTGAGCGGCCCCTTCTCGGTGAAACTGTCTGCGGGGTTTCCTGGGCGCTTTTAAAGGAAGGAAAGGGATCCGGAGAACCCCGAGTCCCGCCCTGGGTAGGGGTGGGCGCCCCTCCAGCTCACCCGGAGGCACAAAGCCGGAAAAGCCAACTTCCTCAAGGTTGGTCTGAAGCGCGGCCGCGACCCCCACAGCCTGGGGAAGGAGGTGCCCGAGGCTTCCGCCGCGCTCTGGGCTGGGGCGGGGTCACGGGGGGGGCGGGGCCCTGTCGGGGCCGCGGGGCGGGGCAGCTCGGCCCGTCAGCACCCGTCCCTCTCCCGGCCCGCCCTCAGGCCGCGTCCCCGCCAGCCCTGCCGACGTGGCGGGGCGGGACCCGGCGGGCGCTCCCGCGCGCACTCGGCCGCCTGAGCGGTAAGAACCCTGGGCACCTCTCGCCGTCATCCCCTTCCCCGGGCGGGCAGAAGGGGAGGGATGCGGGGACAGCCGCCGCGGGGTGGTGGGGAGACCCTGCCGTCGCTGCTCGTCCTGTTCCCGGAGTCGGCAGGGGCTTGGCACGGGGCGCAGGACCCGGAGGACCGGCCTTGGGGGGTGAGGGTCCCGGGCGGCGCGAGCGGTGCGGCCGAGGGCCCTGCGTGGGTGCGGGCGTGTGAGTGTGTGTGTGTGAGTGTGTGTCGCTCCGGGTCCACGCTCATGCACACACCCACACGCCCGCACTCCGGCTCTGCCCCCTCGGCCGGCGAGAACCTCTGCGGAGCCTGTCTTGTGCTCCCGAAGTATCCGGTCCAGCACCATGCAAGTCGGAAAAAGTTTCCCCAAGGTCCCAGGTCCGACTGAGAGGTAGGCTGCGGGGTCTCCGCAGCTGGGGGCACAGAGGAAGCAAGTTCCATACCGGGGTTCGCTGCCCTTGGCCTCGGAAAACTGAGCTCAGGCCTTGACCTCCCACCCAAGCTCATCATCTCTCCCCCTGCAGACGCCGGCCGTGCTGGCTCTTCCACCCCAGCCAGCACCCTAAGCCAGCAGCACCTCCATTCACAGCCCCCAGGTTGAGTCCTACTCCCTACGCCAGCTCCCCAGCCCCCCACCTGCCCACCCAGGTGGCTCATCTTCTTCCCTGGAATCTGGTGAGTATTTCCAGCTATCTCAGATCAGGCGCCTAAACTTCACTGCCCTTTCCTAGAGTAGGAGACCTCTCTGTATCATCTTAAGAGTGATCTCTGTCCTACCGATCCCATCAGTTCCCATCCTAAACACGGAGAGAGTCAGGCAGGTGGCTTTTTAAAATCAATCTCTTGAACTCCAGAAGACCTCAACCAACCTGAGGAAACTGAGAATGAGGCAGGCTTACTCCTCAGAGGCCTCTCTCTGCCCTCTTTTCCGCCTAGTGCTCCTTTCCTACCTCACCGATATCCATTCCCTGCTCTTTCCTTCCTTTCTCCATCAAAACCTGAGCTCAGGAAAGACTGATCAACTCCTTACATCATAAGCTTTAAGCAAAAGAAGGAAACTTTCAGGGTGGAATTTGAGGCTCCACGGAGCCAGTGCAGAAGGAATTTGAGGGTAGGAAGGGACCTTGCTGAATCTCAGGGATTCAGACCATATAAGCAGCCATTTATTTATAAGACCAGGCTTATATGGAACGTTGTTTCTTTTTAATCAATATCAAACAATATATTTCAGTTCAGTAAATATTAGAGGATCCAAAGCCAAGCTATGTGCTTGTTGGTCACAGTTCTGGAGGAGAGAATGACACAGAAATAAATATTCCTTTTAAATGCCATAGAAGTCCATGCAAGGTATCACGAAAAACATGGAAGAGGGTAATTCATTCTTTGGAAGGAGTGGGACAAATTCAGGAAAATGTCAAAGTAAACAGTGACATTACACATTGAGAAACAAATAGGAGCTTGCCAGGCAGTTGGAGACAGGGCATCCTGGGCAGAGAAACCAGCATAAGCAGAGGTGGGGACGTTTATGAGCTGTGCCGGCAGTGATGGAGTATCTGGTGAGGGAAGAGTGTCGGGTGTGTTGAGAGTTACAGAAGCGGATAGAGAGATTGCAGCTGGATTGTGCAGGGCCACGGATGCCATACAAAGGTGTTTAAACCTAATGGTTTTTAAACAGGGGAGCAGGTAGGTCCTCTCCGTGTTTCATAAAATTACCTGGCAGACATGTGGAGGCCGGACGGGAGGAAAAAGAGACTGGGCTCTGGGCACGTGTACTTGTCAAGCACCATAGAAACTCTTGCAACCTGGTTAAGAGCCTGTTATCCACAGTTTTTGTTCCTGGTCTTTCACTGGCACTTTTTGAAATTGAGAGCAGTGATTTCACACAGGGTATGGTATTACCAAATTCTTATTTTGCCAAGTGAGACCATTAAAAAATAAATCAATGCACTACACCACTATTTCGTAAAATGAAAGACATTTTAATACCAGGAAAAGCACGAAGGCTAAACTTGAAAGATGAAGGCAGTACTTTACATTTAATAAATTTAGATCGATGCAAAACTCGCTATCTTGTCCTCATTTTTCTCTGTCATCATGGACTGGTTCCAGTCCTGCAGTCTGGTGTTGGGGAACAGAGTATCCAGGTCATTTTGTCCAGCCTTACCCTACATAGGAGGGAGTGAGGAAGCCCAACAAGAATGAGTTGTATGCCCATAGAGGGATGGTGGGACCAGAGCATGGCTCTTTGCGCCTCAGCATCCATCCCTCCCATCCCTCGCTATTCCTCCATATCGCTCTTGGTCCAGCCACACAGCATCTCTTCTGAATATCTAGATTCATTCTTGGGCATTTGCACATACTCTTATCCCATCATGCCTGAATAACTATCAAAGCCGCTATCAAGGTTCTCCCATGTATGAGATCAGTCTATTTCAGGCACATCTTTCCCTGCTTTGATGTGCTGTTTTGCATTATCACTTAACCATTTCATGTTAGATGCAATAGTTTCCTGGGCCTTCACTGACCAGGAATAAAATGAAAACAGATTATTTGTTTTCTGAAGGATAGTAACCATGTCTTCCGTTTTAAACTTATTTTTGGAGCTATGATGTTGCTGCTCTAATACCTAGCATAGTTCTGGGAGCATTTTAGGTGATGAATGAATTTACTCATGAAAAACTAACTTATTCCCAGCCCATAAAGGCTTCTTTATATGCCACTCTTCCTCTCCTTGGAATTTACTGAAGAAGCCTCCTTGTTTCTGTGGGTTGAGGCTCCCTAGCATCAAAGCCACAGGACATGGCTGCAGTGATCAACATTCCAAACCATAAATCAGGGGAGATTTTAAGTCTGACTGCTTCTGGGGCATCCAGGCAGAGATGGGGGCTGTCCCAGGAAATAGCATGTATCACAGTTGTAGTCCTTCTGGACACCAACAGTCACTGCATAGAAACAGCTGTGTCTTTAGAACACAGACTTTCTAATGGCTTCAGACAAAAGGGCACCATCTTAAAAATGATTACATGTCTCCTGTCATAATAACATCCAGAGTAGACAAAGGTCTACCAGGACAAAAAAGTTTTGGGGGGCATTCTTTTTTGCTTTTGGTTTAGGGAAAATGTGGACCTGTAACAGGCAGAAGTTCATGTACAATTAGAAGTTAAAGTAGGGCTGAATATTATGATGACCATTTTCATTATTTGAACAGATGTAAAAATATAGTCTTTCTGAAATTTATAAGTTGTCCATAAATATTTCCTAACAGTATTGGTTCAGCACCTGATAGATGAACTTCGGGCGTGTTTCTGAAGGAATGGCTTCGTGTTGATGCTTGAATACAGAGCAGCTGCAGGGAAGAGAGGTTTTGTTCGATAATTTTTCCACAATTGAGGTGAGCTGACTTAGGGCAGTTTGGCCATCAGAGATGGATGAGGACTGTAGGGCTCCTTTGTGCAGCATCACTACCAAGACTGACTGTACCATGAATCCACCTCTCAGATGGAGTTCTGCCTCACACTCACATGTATATTAGTGACCAGGCTCAGTTATGTAGCTTGTTCTTGTAGGTTGATGAAGTCCTAGCTCTCTTTGCTTTTAGGACTGCTCTGGTGGCAGGACTCAGCTAACCTTCTAATCAGGCTTTGATGTTCTCCTGCAATTAGCAGAAGAACTAGAAAAACTCTACTGCAAAGTTCAATAGCCGCTGGACGGAATATAATCTTTTGCTCTGGAAATGGAAGAGCTGAAAGCACCTGTGCATAATTTCTTGCCAATCCACTTTAAGCACTATTTCCATTTTATCAGTGAAAAATGCTTGTAATACCCCTTAGGATAAGTAGTACCCCCTGATAAATAGCGATCAGAGAGAGAGGGATGATTGAACCCTCTCAAAAGGTGAACACTCCATTACAGAATCTGAAATGCTAAGTAAGTAAAGACCCTGGAGAGTATATTCCTGAATAGGGCACTTCAAATGTTAACCAGCCACCCTCAGGGCATAAAATACAGCTCACTCGCATAGATGTCACATGGTATGTGCTGAAATATTTTAGCACTGGGAACAGTATCACAACAATTGAGGGTGAAGCAGATACAACAAAGCGTTTATAATGCTTTTTATTCACCCATGAATGTTTATCATAACCAAGTTTATTCTCATGTTCCTGCTTACGGAGAAGTGAAATAGTTTGGAACTTCTTAATAATCCAGATTAATAAGGATTTTCAAATTATCTTACAAAAAAATTAAGATATCAGACAGTGCCTATGACCAGCTGTTGATGAACAAAAAATGGGAATATAAGTGATGTCCAATATGGACCCATTCTCCTTATGGTTGTGCCCCTAGGACCCAGGCGGGGATAGGGCAAATTAGGACAGAGAACTCTAGGCCATGGCCGTCAAGCAATGTCCTAGACCATGGGTTAGCAAACATTTTCTATAAAGGGCCAGCTAATAAATATTTTAGGCTTTGCAATTTTGTGGGCCATATGGTCTCTGTTGCAGATATTCAACTCCACTGGCGTACTAGGGAAGCCATAGACAGTACATAAACAAATGAGCATGTCTGTGTTCCAATAAAATTTTATTTACCTAAACAGAGGGAAGGCAAATTTAGCCAGCAGGCTGTAGTTTGGCAGCCCCTCTCCTAGGCCAGTCCTGACTCAAGGTTTTCATAAAGATTTTGTAAGTTTCCATGTGATGATAGCTTTTCCCTCAACCTCATCCCCCTCCCATGAACCACAGTAACTACTCCTTTTCTGTACAGTGGCCTTTTTCACTCTTTACTATTTCATCTAGGCATTGACCATACTCATTGACAGACCATATCCAACCTTGAATATCTGAAATTTAATATCCCACCTAAAAGGAAATATGCATTATTTGCCTTTCCCATCTGTAGACTTGTTTACAGGTGTGTTATCAGAGAATTCAAGTATTTTTGTTTAAAAAGAGACATTCTAACTCAGTTACCTGGGAGGTGAAGGAACAAAGGAAAGACAATATTTGGAATATTTGCTGTAAGATAACTCCTGAGTAGTGAATGGGGTAAAGACATTTTCTGCTTGCTTTCATTCCAAATTACTCTTTAATTTTAAATCTCCACAAAAATATTAATATAACTCAACACACATATTTGTTGAGCTTCCCACTATGTTCAAGAAACCATGTTAAGTGCTATGTAAAATATGGAGGCAAAACAAGGAAGATCCTTGTCTTCATAGAATTTACAGTATAGTAGGAAAACACTCAAACGACTCTGATCAAAGACGATTGTAACCCTCCAAAGTGAGACAGATGCAAGGCACTGTGGGAAGTTCAGAGGAAGAAAAATTATATCCAGTTGGGAAGAACAAAAATAGAGGAGGCGGTTGTTTTAAATGGGCCTTAAATATGTTAAAACAACATACTGAATCAACAGCCACCTGAGGTTCTTTTGTGAATGTCAGGCATTTTTCACATACTTATGTTGTCTCACTTAAGGTTTTGGAAGGGCATCGTGGGAGGTAAACCTAGTGGGATCAGAGCACAGAGGTCCTTGGATGGCAGCTGAAGGATGTAGCTTCATCTCAATAGGAAGTGGAAAGCCCCTGAGGCTGTCTGAGCAGGAAGTGATGTAATTAAAGCAGTGAGGTAAAGGGTGGGGAAGGATGGGGAAGTGAAAGGGAGAACAGTGGAGAGTGAACCCAATATTGAAATCATCAACATGAATCAAATTGAGGACCTGATTGAAGGTGATGGCAGGGAAAATAGAAGTAAAAGAAAGGATTTGGATTCTGAATAAAGAGCCTCTAGGATTTGAGCACTGGTTGAATGTAAGAGAAGAGGCAAGTGGCATTGCAGATAGGGCTCCGACGTGGCTCAATCTCAAAGTCAGACGCGGGTTCAGATCTCAAATCTGCCACTGTTCCTTAAAGTGTGACCTCTGAGCATCAGTTGCCTCATCTGTAAAATGAAGCTCATCGTATCTAACTCACAGGAGATAGCACATTTAAAGAGCTTGGATTTAATAGGCACTCAGTAAATGTGATAGCTATTGATATTATATATTCTTGAGAGAGTAAAGGTTTGGTCAATGACAGCTCTGAGATTTTAAGCCTGGGTTATTGGAGAAATCTAGGTGCCATTAAAAGAAACACAAAGGTCAAAGTGAAGATCTAGAATTAATGGCAAGACAACAGGTTTCCTTTGGGACAGAAAGAGATGTTCAGCTGACGATTAGAACTGCTTATCCAATGGTAGAATTTTTTCTATGGCAGTGTATTGAGATATAATTCATACATAACAAAGTTCACATACTAAAAATTCACTCTTTTTAAATGTGCAGTTCAGTGGTTTTTAACATGTTCACAGAATTGTACAGCCATTACCACTATCTAGTTTTAGGACATTTTCATCACCCACAAAAGAAATCTATACCCATTAGCAGCCATTACTCATTTCCTCTCCCTTCAGCCCCTAGAAGCCACTAATTTACTTTCTGTCTCTATAGAATGGAGGTAGATATTTGAGAGTCACAACATAGAAGTGTGTAAAACTGTGGGAAAGGAACGTGATTCACCAAGGGAGAGAATGTAGCAAGAGGAAAGAAAATAGCTAGACAACTTTAGGGAATGTCTATTTGAGGGGACAAGAGGGTTGGCATGGGCACGTGAGTTCTAAGTCTGTGCCATCATGTGACCAATATGTAAAATGGCTTCCCATATACTGTGGTTTTAACAGTGACCAGAGATTTGACCAACTGGTAAACACTGAGGTCAACAAAAATACCCACTGATTTTCCTGAGACTTGGCTTCCTGTGTAGTGAGAACACTGTGTCTTTATTTTAGACTAAGAAAATTATCATCTTGAATAAGCCTCCTAGATATGTGTTATCCAGTAAGATAGCCACTAGCCACACATACCTGTGTAAATTTAAGTTTACATTATTTAAAATTAATTTTTTTTTTGGCTGCACCGCATAGCTTGTGGGATCTTAGTTCCCCAACCAGGGATCAAACCCAGGCCCACAGCCCTGAAAGCACTAAGTCCTAACCACTGGACGGCCAGGGAATTCCCTAAAATTAAAATTAAAAATTAGTTCCTCAGTTGCACTAGCCACATGTTAAGTGCTCAATAGCCACAGGTGACTGTTAGCTACCATATTGGCCAGTGCAGATACAGAACATTTCCATTATCACTGAAAGTTCTATTGAACTGCACTGTTCGATATGATAGCAATAACTTGCAAGCTTCATAAAGAGTTTTCTGCTTTGTAGGTTATTTTGTAATGGCTACATTCCTTGTTTGGCTTAATATTGGCTACTTTTTTTCTGTTTCTTCCTTGTGTTTTTCCATCTAAACTATTGTCCAAATATAGCCCAGGCCTTCACGGGCTGGTACCCAACAGGGCACACTTATGTGTATGTATATCTCTCTCAATTTGAATTTCAGACCACACTGCAAAGCCAAATGTCAAATATGTTTTATAAGCTCTCAGGTATTTTCCATGCTTATTCTCATTATGGCTACAAATATAATTAATAAAGTCATATTAAATAAACACTTTCACAGATACAGATAATACTCTTAGTTCCCATATGAATATTTATTTCTTCATGCCAAGTAAGAGATCCATGAAAGCTTAAAGAGAGCACGGTTGGCTTGTATTAGTTTTTTGTAGCTGTTGTAACAAAGTACAACCAACATAGTGGTTTATAATAATACACATGTATTCTCTTATAGTTCTGGAGTCTCTGAGGGGAGAATGGTTTCCTTTGACTTTTTCAGCTTCTAGTGGCCACCAGTGTACCTTGGCTTGTGGCCCCTTCCTTCATCTTCAGAATGCATCACTCCAATCTCTGCTTCTATCATCACATCACCTTTTCCTCTTTGTAGTCAAATCTCCCTCTGCCTCTCTCTGATAAGGACACTTGTGATTTCATTTAGGGCTCACCCAGATAATCCAAGATTCTTAATTTAATCATATCTTCAAAGTCCTTTTGGCCATATAAGGTAACATTCACAACTTCCAAGGATTATGACATGGATATTTTGGGGGGCCATTATTCAGCCTACCCCAAGGTTACATAAACTTTCTTCTTGGTAGAAGAAAGGTTACTCCCACCAGATTTAACTTAATTATTCAGGGCTTTGAATTAAAGTTTAACAATTTGAATTAAAGCATAAGGTGTTTGTTTGTAATCATGTTGACAGATATTAAAATGTCTGATGATGGCGATGACACCTTAGCCACTGGAGACAAAGCAGAAATCACCAACATGCCCAATAGTGATACCTTACCCAAAGATGCAGAAGCTCACTGTGATTCAGCTACGATTTCAAATGAGCTAACGCCAGCTGACCCCAGAGGAGATGTGCATGAAAATGCGGCTGTTCAGGGTGCAGAGACTGCTGACACTGGACTCACTGAGCACCCCAAAGACCCCGGTCCCGTGGAGCACCCCCCCAATGGAGAAGTGACTGAGGATGCCCTTGCTGAATGCATTGACTCCGTCAGCCTCGAGGGAGAACCTGGATCCGAAATACCCCTGAAAGAACAGAGTAATCTGGTAGGAGTGGTTCACTTGACTCAGTTCAACCTAAGTTCTTACTGATACTACCACGGCCATAGATTTGTGCCAGGCTCTGCGGGTAGGGATTAGGAGTTCAGTATACATTGTGACATTACCTCTGTCGTCAGAGATGTGTTGTGTGGTGAGAAAAGGCATATATGAGAGTAATTGGTCATTATAATATTTTCATTTTGATAATTGTTTTATTATTAATAATAACAATCACCAATTATTGGGCACATCCTGTGTGCGAGGCACTCTGCTAGCTACTCTATATGTTATGTAATTCACTCTATACAACAGTTCTTTGAGGTTCTAAGCTGGATATTATTGACCTCAAGTTATAGACGAGGCAACCAGGCTCAGAGATATTAAGCAACCCAGTAAGATTAAGCTACTCAGTCGTAAATGGAAGATGTTGTAATATTGAACGTAATGAGTCCAAATTATTAATGAACCTGATTCCACCCTAAACAAGTCAATGTTTCTTTAACATCACTCAAATTTTAATACATATTTACAAATCTACTGTGAAGATCTTAAACATTCAGATCACTCATTTATTATCACATACCGCCATCCAGGGGACCAGAGGCAAAACACATTCATGCTTCCCTTCAGTGCCTGCACCTGTCTCTCTGGGAGATAAGACAGGCCAATGTCTCCCAGGTGGTACCTGGTTCCACATCAATATGACCATCAAGCTGGGTTTTCCTGACACCTTCCCCTCCATCCATGTGGGGACTGGAAAGGGTGGGGAGGCACTGTCCTCCAATCCTGCCTTCTAGAAGGATGCTATGGTATAGGGGAAATGAGAGTCTTCCCTCTGCCAGGCCCAGCCCTGCTCTCCTGGAGTGCCACAGATCACCGCCTTGAGGTGACTCTGCTGCAAGCAGTGAGGGACGGGAACGAAGCAGGGGGTCGGGGGGCCTGGGTTTTCATCCTCCATCTATCATTAACTTTGTTAGTTTGAGCAAGACACCTAATTTCTCTGTGCTTCAGTTTTTCCTCTGTAAAATGAGGACTTTGCACACGAAGACCACGAGGTATCCTTCCAACTAATGTTCTGTGATTCTTTTATTCAGAATCAAGCTTCTTAGCCACAGTTTCCTCAAAGCGACTCTTAGAATTGTTCTAAGATAAGATGAGCTTCCTCAGGGAAGAGGCGGGGTTCCCATCACTGGAGATGTTTAAACAAAAGCAAACAATCATTCTGCAGGAACGTCATGGAAGGCATTTGAGGACCAGATGGGAGTTTGGATCAGATATGTAAACATACATGTAAAATTTTGTTTACAAGTTCCATGATATCACAGACCCTTTAAAGCCATCCATGGACCCCCCTGAAGGAATTCCTAGACCAGAGGGTCTCAACCCTAGCTGAACATTTCAACCACTGAGAGAGCTTTAAGAAATAATGATGCCAGGATGTATATTGGCCTGAATTCTCCAGAGAAAAAGAACCAATAGGATATACCCTATTCTTGTATTTACCTATATGCCTGACTCTGGAACCTGGGTTCCCTCCATGCTGTCTTTCTATTGGGGGACCATTGGTTCCCAATTGTTATTGTAAGTGCTACTATTGATACATATCTTTGTACATTAAGAAACTATGTCTTAGCCACACCATTCTGACCGAAGACGACTTAAAGAAACTACAAAAGCTCCACTGATTCAAAATATGTGAGTTCATGAAGGCTAGATTATACATTCCAATTTCAGACTTCTAAAAATTATAACAGGGCTTCCCCGGTGGTGCAGTGGTTGAGAGTCTGCCCGCCGATGCAGGGGACACGGGTTCGTGCCCCAGTCCGGGAAGATCCCACATGCCACGGAGTGGCTAGGCATGTGAGCCATGGCCGCTGAGCCTGCGCGTCTGGAGCCTGTGCTCTGCAACGGGAGAGGCCACAACAGTGAGAGGCCCGCGTACTGCAAAAATAATAATATTAAAAAAATTAAAAAATAAAAACAATTAAAAGTTATAACAAAATTGCTAATAAAGATAGCACCAAAAAAAGTCAGTATGCTCCTACACATCCATCTTCCTAAGTTTTGAGCAAATCGAATGAATCCTACTCTTGCAAGCACTTTATAAACCTCCTTAGTGCTACAGGGACAGAGCCAGCTGGCAGACAGATACTCCCCTCCTCTCCTAGCACCACTGATAGCTTTCAAGGACTTTGAAAGGGTGAGCATTTCCTCCTAATGAAGCATCACAAAAGTATCTGGTTGGAAATACAAATATTGGCCACAGAGTTGGGGCCATGGCTCTGCATGTATGTGTGTGGCATTGCATCAGGAGCTCAGATAGAAATGGGGTGTAGGAGGAATTCTTGTGAGTATATTGGTTCTAAGAAGGCAGAAAGCTGATATGGGTGGCTGGAAGGGCCTTGAAGGGAAGGGATATATCTCTTTCACCCAGGTTCCATTTAAACCCTTCTAAATAGGTACAAATATAGTCTCTTTTAAATAATTACCAGAAAAGGGGGTTCTGCTATCTCTCGTGGCAGCCTATCCTTGTATCTTAGGTTAATATAGAAGAATTCAGTTTTGTGCTTTGTCTTCAAGCATTGTTCATTTGCTGTTTTATTTGCTGTTTGTTGGACACTTATAAGAAGTCCTTTTGCAGTGATGAAAACAACCATTTTTCTGTTGATTCAGCAGATAATGAATTCTACAAAAAATCTTCAATGAAAAGCTCATTTACAGGTTGGCTGTTTGGATCTTGAACACAGTTCCCCTGAGGAATGTCAAGTCCTATAGGAGTAGTCAAGCTCCAAAACCTATCTGATTCCAGGTGTATCTGAGCCTAAAAGAATCTCATCACCTTTAAAAAAAGTTTCTAAGGGAAAATGCCTGCTTAAAAAAAAACCTGGCAGAATAGTCTTTGAAGAAGTAAACTTATATAATCTAGGATACTAGATTTTGTGATATATATATAATGTATATATTTTTCTATAAGTGGTCTGAGTTCCCTTAAAATCCACATTATTAGCTTCACCTTTGCCTGAGCCAGCATGGGGGCCATAACTTGGCAGGTAGGGTGGTGTGACAAGGAGGGGGCCTGGGGCCAGTGGTTCTGCCAGCTGCTCAGCTGGCACCTCTACTTTGAAGGATCACACTGTTCACAATTGATGCACTCAGAGAAGGTATTTCTGTCTTTAGGGCCCCTTTCTCATCCATTCTGATGTACAGACTCAGAAGCCATTGAGTTAAGGCTTCCTTCAGGAATCCACTCTACAACATCCATAAGAGATGGTCCCCAGCCTCCCTTGAACTTTGGAGGTTGTACTAGATCCTTTAAGGCCTCAACCAGCCTCAGGATACATGAGTTATGCCCCAGAATCTGAGTAGTACAACTATCTTCAGGACGCCTACCATCTAGTTGGGTAAGGCAGTGTTGCATAAAAGCAACTATAGCATGTCTTATAGTACTAGATAGGACAGGCATAAGGTAGCCTTAGATGGAGCACTCAAATCAATCTTAAGGAGTCAGTGAAGTCCTCAGCCTCCATTCAGAGATGTTTGTCTTGAGTGCTAGCCTGGAGCGACATTTATTCCCAGAGATCTTGTGGGACCTTATTATATACCAGTCTATCAGCCCCTAAAAGATCTAATCTAGATAAAATTTCTCTAAATTTTTAGCACCAAGAAATATTTCCCAGAATAAAAAAAAATTCATCCCTACTGTCCTACACCAGTGCATAAGGCAATTATGAAGAAGGTAAAGAACGCAATGCTACAACTAAAAGTACTCTCAAAGGAAAACATAGACCACCACTCAGTAGTTATGTCCCTGGAAAAGGAAAAGCAGGGTGTTTAAGAGCAATAAAATTGCTATCAACAGAGACAAAAATGAGAGAACATAGGCCAAGACATGTTGATGATAGATTTTTGCCTCTTAAATGAGTGAGTAGAGTTTGCTCCAATTCTGTTGGAGTATTTCTCCTTTTAAGCACCTGACTTTTTTTCTCCATCATGGCACCTGATTTTTGACTTGGGCAACCAGGTGGATGGTGTTGCCTTATGGCTATATTGGGCAGTGCTTCCTAAATCTGGTGGTATATTAGAATTACCTGGGAAGCTTGTTAGAAATTCAGATTCTCAGGGTAGAAACCCGGAGAGATTCTTGTTTAAAAATTTATTTACTTATTTATTTTTGGCTGCGTTGTGTCTTCGTTGCTGTGCACAGGCTTTCTCTAGTTGCGGTGAGCAGGGGCTACTCTTCATTGCGGTGTGTGGGCTTCTCATTGCAGTGGCTTCTCTTGTTGCAGAGCGCGGGCTCTAGAGCGCAGGCTTAGTAGCTCTGGTGCACGGGCTTAGTTGCTCCACGGCATGTGGGATCTTCCCGGACCAGGGCTGGAACCCGTGTCCCCTGCATTGGCAGGCGGATTCTTAACCACTGTGCCACCAGGGAAGCCTGCTGAGAGATTCTTATTCAGAAGATCACAGTAGAAACCAAGACTTTGTATTTTTAATAAGTTCCCCCAGATAATACTCTTGCAGTCAGTCTGTGGACCCGTGTTTGGGAACCACTAATATGGGAATCGTGTAAAATTGAGAAGATGGTGAGTTCCATATTGAACATGAGATGAGACATCCAAGTGAAGATATTTTGTGGGCAGTTGGTTATAGTGGTCTGGAGCCCAGGGGATAGAGAGAGATTTGGAGGCCATCAGCAACTGGATGTTATTTAAGTAATGGGAGTGGGTAAGATTGCCCAGGTGTTATATATAAATAAAGAAAGAACAGAGGCCAAGGACCTGGCCCTGAAGTCTCTTGTCTCTAAGCCACTTTGGTCATGGACAGCTCTTTGATAAGTTGTGGTTGCCAGCAAAGTTCATTCTATAAATGAAATCAAATCTCAAATCACATTATACTACACTGACATTTTAAAATTAAACATTAATTAACAAGAAAGTTAAAGATAGCTTGTGAGAACTCATGTAGGCTTGAGAATGTGCCATTGTTTTGGACTTTTAGGTGCTTTGACCACTACCCTGCGTGAAAGGTGCATTCAATGCAAATGTCTAGAATTCTAGGGGCAGGGGTTTCTTCTCTTATACCTGGCATCAAGAAACCAGAATTCTCCAGAGTTCAGAGATGGATAGAAGATCATTTAGTACAGGGAAAAACCCTTTCTTACACCCTATTCATGTAAAGGTAGGAAGAGGCTCTAAAATATATTTAACCATCTACAAGTGTTTAATACCTTTAATTTCACCATCTAGAACCCCTTTCAGATATTTAAAATGCTAGTCAGCAGTTCACCATGTTTACCAGTTAAAGCCCATTTCTGTAATTCAGTATGCTAATTAGCAAAGCATCATACGTTAATACAGATGCAAATAATAGAAGTGTTCATTATAGCTGCCTTTGGGGTATGGCTTTCCTGATTAGGATGCCAGCTGACCACCTGGACTGTGTGTATTTTATTGGAATGCTGGAAGCAGTTGGGTTGTAACTTAATCTAGGGAGCTTCCATAATATCACAATATGCATGTGGAAACTTTCTAAAGTAAACTGAAATCATCATAATAAGGGATGGACAAAAAAAGCAAGAGTCAAAAGATAGGTCATGAAAGCCATGAGAATAGAGTCTTTTAAGAACTGAAAAGTGCTTAAGCTTCTGATGCTACTGAGAGGTCAAGAAATAAAATGACTAAAATGAGTCCATGGCTTTGACAATGAGGAAGCCATTGTGATCTTGGTGAGAATGGTTTCATGAAATAGTGACCATGGGAGAGTCACCATGGTGGGTAGAGGAGTGGAGGGGGTGGATACAGAAGGCAGGCACCTTTTTTTTAGAGTTGAAGAAGAAAGAAGGACATGGAGCAGAAGCCAGAGAAGTTCGAAAGAAACATTTTGTCATTGTGATTTTCATTTGCTGGTTTTAAGATGGAGGAATCGTGCACATCATTAAATGTGGGAAGCAGCCAGAGAGAAAGGTTGAAAAACCAGGCAAAAAGGGAGAACCAACCTTCCCAAGCCCAGAGGAGTTCAGATCGAGGTGATAATTATAACTAAGAGGAAGATATCATCTCCGTTATGATAGAAGGGGAGGAAGTAATTGTGACCAGGGGTGCAGTAAAGTTAGATTTGTATTGAGATAGGTTTTTGGTGTAGGCCAGTGTGTGTTTTGTCCATAAAAAAAAAGCTACTCAGACTTTTAATTTGGTTTAAACAATTAGTGTTCAATATATTAAGGTTACAGATTCACAATGTCAATTCTCCCTAGTATTTACATTCATCTCACAAATCTTACTCTATTTAGAAGCCTAACATAATTGAACAGTCACTTTCAAGGGGCTTTTGATTAATGCTTCGTCCTTTTTGCCAACTTAAACACTGTCAAATATTTTTAAACTACATCTATAAACTTAATATACTTTTTAAGTACCTCATTTATCTACTTAAACAAAATCTTGCTGAGTACTTAAAAATTGTTGTAAATCTTAAATTTATAGAGTAGACTAAACAACCCCTTAGGTGGCATAACATTATGCATAAACTTAGGAAGATTTCAACTTAAAAATCAGAAGTCTAATAATTCAATTATTCATTTTAAAATGATTTTCAAAAAATTGTCACTCTAATCAGTCATATTCCTTAAACATCAGTAGTATAGAAAAGACCAAATATGCAGAAAATGATTAATAGCATATTTCATGCTTTAAACCTTTCCACATTTGATGTTAAATCTTCCTAGAGTTGAATGATGCATACTCACCAAAGAACAAGATTACCTGGGAATAACTGAGGCCATTTTCAAGCAAATATTTCGACAGAGCTGCAGGCATCCAGAGTAATTTACATCCTCCCAAATGTCACACTGAGCCCTTTTTAGAACAGCTGTGTCACAAGTTACAAAACTTAAAAAGGCTTTGGTCTCATAACTCCTACTGTCCACATCCCAAGACCAAAGTTATACACAATATCTGATTCTTGATCTACTCAAGGAAATAGGACAACCAGTTTGGTCTTTATCCTTTAAGAGAGGTACATATATTTTCTATCTAAATGCTAAAGGCCTTTGAATTTGATGGAATTCTAAGATTTGTACATATTTTTCTATCTAATGATACCTTTGAACTTGATAGCCTAAAAATAAATAAATGTCTTTTAAATTTAAAGAACTTCGAACTTGATAGAATCTTGCACTCTTTCATGTTCTTAGGACCACACAACAGTTATAGATGTTTAAATGATCTCCAGTTGAGTTTTGGAGATCCATCTTGATCAAACCAAGTCTGATTTGCTGTTAGAATATGTGGTCACTCTTCTGTGAGTTTATGAGGAAGGGACAGGAAGTTGAGAGAGTTCTCATCTGATGGCTTCTGTTTTCTCTGTAAATTAGGATGTGAAGTTCTCTGGTAAAGGAGGTGGGGGTTACATGGGTGAGGGTGAGAAAAAAGCTTTAAAATATCCATATATGAAAATGGGAGATCTGAGTAGATCCATGCTGCCTAATTTATAGTCTCATAAGCATGTGACATTAAAGCTATTTAAAGTGGAGACAATACTCAAGATGAGATATATTTATAATTTATGTCAAACATTCAGTTTTTGTGGTTTTATATTAAATGTGCACATTTAGTTATTTGAGTATTTGCCATTGATAACAAATATTCTTTTTAGCTGATCAGGAAGTCACAGCTTAATGTCAAAGGAGCTTTATTAATAAGGCAATTGAAGTAGTCACAATGCAAAAAGTTCTAGACTCATTTAACATTAATTTCCATTTGCTAGTCAATTACCAGCTGTCAGGGCATATTAAGTATTGTAAATTTGAGTCAGAAACTGTCACCCCTAAGTGTATTAACTTTCCCTAATCACATAGGTAGAAATTTGTCCAATGAAAGAACTGTATTAATCACCAACTTACATCTGTCTTCATGATGGTATAAAATTGCCACTGGCTTCATTGCTGAAGTGAAGTAAATCAATGTAGACACCAAAAATGAAAGCAGACTGTCATGAATCTTGAGTATTTCCATTCATGTTAACAAGCTTCTCATTGTTTCCAAACAAAAAAATAATGTCAGCCAACTTTCAAAGCTTTTTGCTTCTTAGTGTTAAAAATGTAGTTACTTCTTCTTATTATTATTACTAGTTAACATTTCTGGAGTATTTATTATGTGCTAGGCACTATGCTTACAGATTTATGTGAATTATTTCTTTTAATTTTCACAATAACCCTGTGAGGTTATTGGTTCTTATACTTATGGTTGCATTTTTGTAATGAGTCAGTGATAGCTAAAAGACTTGAGTAACTAACATGTCCAAGTGGCAGAGCCTGGAGTCAAACCCAAGCAATTTAAGTCCATAACCTTTACTCTTGACCAGTAGTCTATGCTGATGGATGATGTTTGATACTTACGAGGTGAATCACTTAGGAATGCATTTGGCTGCACGTAACTAAAACCCAACATATATTAGCTTACAAAATAACAATTAATTTTTTCTCACTTAACAGAAAGAATGGAGATATGCAACAACTCACATTTGTTTAGTAGCTTAGCAGTACCAGGACCAGTGACTCTGTGATTCCCTGGCCTTTCCCTCATGGCAGCAAAAATGGCTGCTTCCATTTCAAGCATCAGGTCCACATTCAGGGCAGGATAAAAGGAGAGGGGAGAGTCGGCACCAGACAAAACTGTGTAATTTATCATGAAAGCAAAACCTTTCCCATTTATATCTCATTTGTCAAAACTGTTTCACATGGCCACCCTTATCTGCAAAAGTGGAAGATAAGAGTGGAAGACTGCATGCAGAAGGAAGTTGGGGATGATGATGGACCAGCCTTGAGTCAAAAGTTATAGAATCTACAAACTCTGTAGGAATTTTTCATTTCCTTCTTAACTTCTTCCTTTCTTTTCTTGGAGTGAAAGAGCTGTTATTCTCCATCTCCTAATGTGTTCTTGCCTCATTTTCTATAATGCATTCCTGGATATTAAGGGAAAGCTGTGGTTCCACCGAGTCAGGATGCATTGGTTGCAAGTAACAGAAACTAAGCACACCTAAGAAAATGGATGAATTTCAGTCATTTATTTAACAACTAAATTTATTAAGCACTCATTATACGCCATGAATTCTATGCTCTGTGGACATAACAGTGAACAAAACATTAAAAGAGAGAGAAACACTGTGCTAGAATCTCATAAAACCCAAAAGTAGGAATGCAGCAGGGCCTTGAAGAGGGACAGGAAGCAGAGGCTGAGAAGCTGTCTGGAATCCAAACAGCTTCTCTGAGCGTATCTCAGAGAAGATTCTGCTCACTGTGCTTTCTCTTAATTCTTAGTCTGTATGGTGGGTAGAATATGGTCACCCCACATTGTCTGAATTTTTATCTTCTATTCAATCTGAACCAGAATATCTCAGTCCCAATCGAAATACCTAGGAAAAAGAATTTGAATCAAGTGAGCCTAGGGACAGTGAGAGATATAGTTACAGGGGTCATTGTGAGTGGAGTGGACACCTTGAAAGTTGTCTACCTCAAAAGGCTTCCTGTTGCTATTCGCCATCTCCAAGCTTATTGATGCTTTTCTAGACACTTTGCCTACTACCATCCATGCCAAAGCTCCCTCCTACCACCCCAGAGATTTGAAAGTTAACTTTACCTTGAAGAGCACATTATTTTAGTTCTGTAAAAATTGCATGAGTCAAGGTTGTTTTGGAGTTTTGAGAAATCACTCTGTACCCTAAAATATTAAATCTCCCCCTCCCCTCCACAGCCCTATCCCTGTCTTCCAGATAATGGGAGATTTGGGTCTTAGTTGACATCACATTCCCTTCTCACTTCAAGCTAAGCCCTCAGAAGCCAACACCACTACAAACCAATTTGGTTCCAAAGTACACATTGCAATGTAGACTGGTTTATGGCCCTTATAAACTATAAGCCAATGAGATATGGTTGTTGGTGATTTTTTTTTAACCTTCTCTTTGTTTCAAATGAATGGGTGTTTTTCCATTCAGGGATAAATAAAATTGCTGACCTTGTGGGTAATCTGGTTTTTTGCAGGCCGTGGATTCCTCTCCACATGGAGGGGGCTGGGCAGGCTGGGGCTCCTGGGGCAAATCTCTGCTCTCATCAGCATCTGCCACAGTAGGTAAGCATTACACATTGCGTTTGAATGGATAAAGTTCAGGAGCCAAATAGGATATGACATTTTGATCATACCACGTACTGATAGAGTTTAACATTAGCTCATGACATAATAAGAGCAAATTGTTTTTTGTGTTTGCTGTTCTAAGTGCTTCCTGTATATTAATATATTTATTCTTCAAAATAACCCTATGAGGAGGTACTCTTATTTTCTCCATTTTAGAGGTAAGGAAGCTGAATCACAGAGAGGTTAAACATTATCCAAAGTCAGGAGTGGCTGAATTGGGCTTTGAACCACACAGTATGGCTTTTAACCATTATATTATACTGCATCTTGGAATATAAAATTTAGGCTTTTATAATATATCCTTAATGCTTTGTGATTATCATCCCACTTGAACATTTTAAAATATATAAAGAGCCTACTCCCTAAAAGGATTTGAGGTATCTCAATAAAAGGCATTCATCACAGGGTATTAAAATACAAATACAAAAAGAAATATGCAGGTTGGGAGGAGATATATATCAAGGCTAGTATAATTGAACATTGACCTTAACTCTGAGACTCTTGGCTACCAGTAGATTATCTATCTCATTGAGTGATGAAACAAGACAGTTTATTTAGATAAATTTATTTTCCTTGTATTAAACTTTTGAAGAAATGTCTCGTATTGGCTCGTATACAAAGAGAAAATATAATGGACAATGTCTTCATCAGTGAAGGTTTGTCAAAATATTCTTCATGTGACCATTTCTTGTATCCACTCTTCATGAAAACTGAAGGTACAACATAAACATGTCTATGATAATGTAGCTGTAGCATTTCATCTTGAGGGTAGAGAGTGAAGAGTAAGACAGGGGAAGTCACAGGTAACACAGCTTGCAGATCATCTAACTCAGGTGTTCTCAAGGTATCTCTGTGGCATGAGGATCTTGTGATGGGCCATGAATTGGTCCAATTCACTGTTACTCCTAAAACCAGCAGGGCTGAGGTCTTTGACCCCACTCTAATGGACCATGGTCACAAACAGTTGAAGGGCCAGATACCTAATCTGATAGAATTTAGACTCCCTGGAAGAATGGATAGATTGCATTCTCCTAATTCTATGTCTGTCAAGTATCAGGAGAGCTCTGGCAAGAAGTAGATGGTGGTCAAATAAACATTGCCCTCTGCATGAGAGCCTGGAAAGCAAATTTTTTTCTATTGCTAATTGAAAGGCCAGGTATGCCATGGATATTACAGATGCAGATGGAAAATTTAATCAGATTAAAGTAGAAGAGCCTGTTTTGTTCTTTGAACAGGACAGAGTCTTTTCATAAGAGTGAAGACAGGAACCCGAAGGCATCCTACTTCCTAGGGAAAATGTTGAGCTTTTAGTGGCTCTCAAATGGATCTTGCCACTGGCAACACTCAGGATTGCCAGCGTTCTGAACCAAAATTAAAAAGGTGCAGTCTAAAAGTTTTTGAAGTTGTGATAAGTCATGGAACGGTAAATTATATGGTCACCAAATTATACAGCTCTCCTCATGGTTTACGTCATAAAACAGTACAGTGTTTTGGGTGCTTCCAGTTATAATGGTGTCCAGAACTGCCCTGGCTTATAATGAACTTGTTGCTTCAGAAGGTTCTATTATAGACAAAGGATTTACTTTCTCATTAAAAATTTAAATATAAGCTCCTTCCACGGTAAAGACAGCTATCAGCTGCCCTGTGGGTGTCATGTGCAGGTGTTTTTGGTACACTTACAGGTGCACTCACCTGTGACTGCTTTGCTCCTGGTAGGTCTGACTCTTTGCTATTGTTTCTTATCAGTCAGCGACTACACCTCACCATTTGACTTTGGGCTTTGCTGGACCTTTATAAAGTTTTCCATCCATCAACTGGCGGCTTGCCTGTTGAATTTACTGTCCATTGTCTTTTTCAGTGTCCTGTTGTAATCTGACCTTTGAACATATACAGCCTAGTGCAGCCTTCATCCGGTGGACTGTGCTCCAAGACCTCTAGGTTTTGTTACCTGATTCAGGTATAACCAGTAGATGATGCTGGCTTTACTGCTTAAAAATCAGGCTGTGACTCCGAGGGCAGGTCCCAGCCCATACTGGTAGGCACTCATCTTTTAATTTGACCTCAAGTCAGTGTCTTAATCTTTAGCCTGTGCTTGGGTTTGGGGTTACTCTTGAGGTTTCCCTAAGGCACCCCGAATAAATGTTGTGTCTTGTTAATGTTGCAACCACCTAAAAGTTGTGGTTCTTCTCACCTGGCTCTGTGCAGCAACTGATCCAGAAGAACCCGGGGAGATAACTGCCTGTGGACCAGTAGAATCGTTGTGCCATCGCTACTGCCATTTCCCTCTTCTGGTTGGTGGAGACAGGGTTCCTCTGAGCTGATCTGACAGTCACGCCTTGCCCCATCAAATATCAGAATGAAGTTCAAGTAGACCCTCTTGTATTCACTTCTGTTGCTGTGTAACAAATTACCACACATGTGGAGGCTTAAAACAACATACAGTGATTATCTCACAGTTTCTATGGATCAGGAATTCAGGTCCAAGATAGCTGGGTTCTCTGCTTAGTGACTTGCCAGGCTGAAATCAAGGTGTCAGCTAGCTGCATTGTCATCTGACATTCAGGGTCAGTTTCAAGGTTATTCACGTTGTTGGCAGAATTAGTTCCTGGTGGTTGTAGGGCTGACACCCCTCTTTTCTTGCTGGTGATTGGCCAGGGTCACTCAACTCCTAGAGGCTGCCCTCCAGTCCTTTTTCAAAGCTAGCAGGATAATTTCTCCCATGCTTCCAATCTCTCCCTTTAGGAAGGGCCCAAGTCCCTTTTAAAGCCCACCTGATTAGTTCAGGCTCATCCAGGATCTCTCTTTTGACTAACTCAAATTCAACTGATTAAGGACCTTAATTACTTCTGAAAAGTCCCTTCACCTTTACTGTATAATGTAACCTAATCATGGGAATGAATCCCATCATATTCACAATCCTGTCCATACTCAAAGTGGGGGGATTACATGTTGCATGTGCCAGGGTTGAGAATCTTGGGGTGATCTTTCAATTCTCCCTAACAAACCTCCCTTTTCCGTTTGAAAACCTCATCAGTTATACCAACGATGCCAGAAACTTAGTTTTGTGTTTTGTTTTTTTTTTTTTTTGCGGTACGTGGGCCTCTCACTGTTTCGGCCTCTCCTGTTGCGGAGCACAGGCTCCGGAAGCAGAGGCTCAGCGACCATGGCTCACGGGCCCAGCCGCTCCGCGTCACGTGGGATCTTCCCAGACCACGGCACGAACCCATGTCCCCTGCATCGGCAGGCGGACTCTCAACCACTACGCCACCAGGGAAGCCCTTGATTATGTTGGAATTATGTTGGAATTATGTTGGAATTTTTTTTTCAGGAGAAGGAAGGATTTATTATTACTTGCAGTAAGTAAGGAGAATACCAGGGATCCTTCCCAAAGCACTGTCTCCCTGATATATGTTGGAAGTTTGAAAAGCATTTTAATCTTCGCATTTTTCTCTTATTTGCACCCACAATGACCAAAGGGCACATGAGGGAGAGCAAAGAAAATTTGAAATATTGATACTCATTCTAAGAATCCCTTTGGAAAAATTGGAGCTATCTTTAGAGATGTAGAGAATAAATTTGTTCATCACCACTGGTCATCACAACCCCAATAAATGCAATAACAAGATAGCTGAATGCCATCCCTAAGTTGTTCTCCAGGTATATTTTGGAGATTTTTGGTCAGGATGGGCTTTAACTTTACAAAATAATAGTAGCTAAACTAATACCACTATATACTTGAAAACGAGGTAAGTATTTTGGTGGACCTGATAGAGAATTAAAACTTGAAGCATAACGGGAGGCTTAGCTTCCAAGGCTGGAAACAGGCAGTGGTGGTGATTGGGAATTTGACTCCCAAAAGATAACAGGGATCACAAGTGTCCCACAAATGGAGAGGTGTCACAGCCAGGCTCACAGCCTGAAACAGAGGGTTAGAATAGGGTTCAACCACCTGTTTACAGGAGCTTGAAAAAGTTATGGGCACCGTCCTGGGCTGTGGTCTATCTTGAGCTACTATCTTTGGATTGAGAGAGGCAAGCAAGGCAGACCTTCCATTCTGTACAGGCAAATAATATCCATCCAGGGCTTTGCAGCATTAACAGTTTATTATCACAGGGCAAAACAACTTATTGGAAAACAGAGCACTCACAGCAGCAGACAAGCTCTTGAAGGTTTATAAATTGCCTGTGGAAAGTAAAGAAGGAAAATAACCACATATTCTATTGCAATTAATTCCCACTCAGAAACCTCATGTTACCCCCGGGGTAATTCCAGTTGCAGATGGAATTCTATGCAAGACAGCATCTATAACAAAACTCAGAGCTGTCAATTGAGCACTAGAAACAGAAACTGGTACTTCTTACAGTTGTCGAAAAACTGCAGTCACAATCATTAGAACTGTTTAGAGTTGGCAGGAGAGTAATTGGAGAATAGAAAGATTTAGAAGGTGGTTCTGTCCTGGAAAGAGCACTGTATCAGAAGTCATAAGACCTGAGACCCGGTCCCAACTGCTACTAACTTGTGATCTCAAAGAATTGTCACTACCTAGCTACACTATGCACTGAACCTCTCCAGACTCAGCTCCTTACTTGGAAAAGTATGGGTAGAAGAACTTGAGAAATTCTAAGATTCCCTCCATCTTCCAGAATATGATGATTCCATAGTTTGTTGCCGTATATAGCAGGAGAAAGATATTTGTAACCACTGTGCTAAGTAGAAAAATATAGAAAATTGATTGACTTTTTGCTACACTGTATTTTTATATTTTGTCTTTTGCCTCACTACTTTGACCCCCAAGGTTAAGGGTGAGAAAAAGCAACCTTTCCAATGCTTATATAAAATCAAACATTTCTCAGCCAACAATTGTTTTTGGAGAGGCCATATCTCCTGCATTAGTTTCGTTGACAGCCATGCTATTATCACATTCTAAGAAGACTTGATCAGCTGCCATTCATGCCTTTGGACAAGTTCATAAGATACAATGAAAATGGTTGTTATTTAAGATCCAGGAAGAAACCAGAGTGGGAAAGGAAAATGTAAAAAAAAAGAAAAAGCAATTTTGATGATAATTCAAAGTACTGTTGTGAGAACCAGATGTGATTTCCCACAAGCACCTTAGAGACCTGACTTAATCATAGAATATATTGCTAAGCTAAGTGATGGACCAGTAATCAAAATGAAAGTCAACAATGCTGAGATATATACAAATATACCAAGGTAAAAATTCTATAGTAGAATAGATCAACTTATTTCCAGATACTACAAATGACCTACATGTTTATTTAAAATTCTAGTTTTGACAGTTTTATGAGTCTCAGCACCTTGTATAAGAGTACCTGAGGAGGGGGAGAGAGATCTGATCTGCATACTTACCTCTTCACAGTTATCATTGTTCTCCTTCCTCATCCTCTCCTGAGTTACACGATTTTTTCCTTCAGCACATTTTAATGAAAGTCTTCTACCAGCACTGTCAGAAATAATAACCGTGTCTTTTTATCACAGAGAACGGCAAACTTGTCAGAATGATACTACAGTAAGAACTCTTAACTAGGTATTTCAGTATCAATATCCCATGGATTCATTTTTGAAGGTGGCATTGCTGATGATGTGAAAATTCTCAAGGATCATTGATACAAAAGATAATAGAATTAATGCTTGGAGTTTGTTCACAATCCTTTACAATCTATGAATAAGTTAATGAATTCCTATGTGATGGCAAGGCAAACACTATGAGTTCAGAAACTCTTCTTGTCAATTTTGAGCCTAAAGAGAAGTGCGTATCTAATTACAGAGTGGGCATCAACCATCATTATGGAGAGAGAAGACTTTTCCAAAAGGAAGGTTGATTGGCTGCAGTTTCTACTGCCCTGAAGTTGGCTTTAGTAGAGCACAGCAACACCATCTATGTGTTTTTCTAAATAACTACTTCTCACAACTATAATATCTTGAATTCATTGATAGTAGAGTCTGAAATACAGCCAATATTTTTATTTTTATTTATTTATTTTTTAACATCTTTATTGGAGTATAATTGCTTTACAATGGTGTGTTAGTTTCTGCTGTATAACAAAGTGAATCAGCTATACATATACATATATCCCCATATCTCCTCCTTCTTGTGTCTCCCTCACTCCCACCCTCCCTATCCCACCCCTGTAGGTGGTCACAAAGCACCGAGCTGATCTCCCTGTGCTATGCGGCTGCTTCCCACTAGCTATCGGTTTTACAGCCAATATTTTTAAATTGTTCTATTTCTCAAAAATTCACCCAAAGAAGAGTAAAAATTGGCACAACCTTCAGAAGAGCAATTAACACTATCTATAAAATTTTAAATGCATGTGTCCTCTGTCCAGCAGTTCCACTGTTTATTCTTTGCAAAAGTTCATTAATGTATATGTCCAAAGATGTTCAATATGCAATTCACTCAGCAAATACATATCTTACCAGGCCCTATTCTAGGCACTTGAGGTAAAGCAGTGAGTAAACAAGATGAAGACCTTGGAGTAGAGCTTACAGACTCGTGGAAGGATGCAGACAATAAACAATACACATCCAGCAATCCTACTCCTGGGCATATACCCAAAAAAAAAACCAAAATTCGAAAGGATACCTGCACCCCAATGTTCATTGCAGCACTATTTACAATAGCCAAGACATGGAAGGAACCTAAATGTCTATTGACAGAGGAATGGATAAAGAAGATGTGGTATATATTTATATAATGGAATATTACTCAGCCATAAAAGAGAATGGAATAATGTCATTTGCAGCAACATGGTTGGACCTAGAGATTATCATACTAAGTGAAGTAAGTCAGACAAAGACAAATATCTTATGATAGCACTCATATGTGGAATCTAATTTTTAAAAAGGCTGAAACAAATGAACTTGTCTGCAAAACAGAAACGGACTTACAGATATCAAACACAAACTTATGGTTACCAAAGAGGAAATATTGGGGGAGGGATAAATCAGGAGCTTGGGATGAACGTACACACGCTACTATATATAAGATAGATAACCAACAAGGACCTACTGTATAGCACAGGGAACTCTATTCAATATTCTGGGATAACCTATATGAGAAAAGAATCTAAAAAATAATGATTATATACATATTTATAAGTGAATCACTTTGCTGTACACCTGAAACTAACACAACATTGTAAATCAACTATACTCCAAAAAAATTAAAATTTTTAAAAATTAAAAAATAAACAATACACATAATGAGTAGGAAAATTATAGAGAGGGTTATAAAGTGTTAAGTCTATGAAAAATATAAGGTAGTGTCAGGAGTACAGGTTAAGCTTTTAAAAAGGGTGGTGTGGGGTAGATCTTAATGAAATGGTATTTGAGCAGAGACCTGAAAGAGCTGAGGGAGTTCACCAGGCATGTATGAGAAACTGGAAATAACCCAAGTATCCATCCACAGAGGATGTTAAACATGACAGAGCCATTCAGTGGAATTCTGATTCTATGCAACCATTAAAAAGAATGAGGTAGATCAGTGTCCTAGATCAGATGCCCAGGGAGAAACTGAGGCAGGGATGAGTGTCCTGGAGTTTTATTCAGAAGGACCCTCAGGAACAAGTCTTGCAAGAGAGCGAAGGACTAGGAAAGCGGAACTGGGCTGCAATGCAGTTGCATCAGAGGCCACAGCCCATCCCATAGGGAGCTTGGGGGTTGGGATGACTCTTCAGAGCTGTCCCAGGGCATAAGGCACAGGACCAGGCTTTTGTATCACCAACTTCCCCACTGACCAGTCATTACAGTACAGTCTTGAAGGAGCCAATTCCCTTTGGTGAAGGGCATTTCAAAGGGAGGCGTTTAGCTGAGAGCTAGCTGTCAGCAGGGGTGAAGGAGCACTGGGATCCCAGGCAGCACACACAGCCTCCACCACCATCTACACATGCTGAGACCTCCACTGTATATGGTGAAGCTGGGTCCAAGACACTTAAATATAGGGATGTGCTTTTCAGAACTTTTCTGTGAAAGGAATCAATAAGAAACAAATCAGACTTGTTATCCTTAGAAGGAAATGGGGGGTAGGGGGTGGGGCTGGAAGGAAGGCAGGGCCTCTTTAAGTCTTTTAAGAGCCCCCTCCTTTTAGAAGTCCCTGTCATATCACAACAAATATAATAAAATGCACCCACATCCCTCATTAAATATATAATTTATATATAACTGTGGAAGAGTTGAATTTACTTGAACTATAGTTGACCAGTTGACCAAGTATTACATTTTTGAATACATTTAAGTAAATATTATTTAATTTCTAATTTGCACATTTTCTTTTTTGTCTTTTAGAACCAATACTTCTTTTCAGGTCTTAAATCATTCCATAGGCCCCTGTAAGCTCATAGGCTGTATTGGCTGTTAGGTCAATAGGCGCTGTTTAGGGAGAAAGAGGCTGGCCCACCTTCTGTTGTCTATGTTTCTATACTCTGATTTTGCTAACATTATAAATGTTTATTTTTACTTATTTATTTAATTTTACATTTTTTATCACTAATTAAAAGTTTTATTTTGAAAAATATTCAGACCTACAGAAGAGTTGCAAAAATGTTATAATGAACTCTCACAGTACCTTGACATAGATTAACCTAATAAATGTTTATTTTTAGAAATCAACCAGATATATCAGAGAAATGGGATTATGAGATTTTTTTTAAAGTTTCTTTTCTATATATCCACCTTTTAAAAAGAAAAAGAAAGAAATGAAATGAAAAAGAAGGAAATGTTATATTAAAAATTAAAGCAATCTAAAAGGGGAGAACCCTCTGAACAAGTTAGCTGCTGCCCTCCTGGGGGGTCCTTTATCATAAGGGACCAGCAGAAAGTACCCATAAGGCTACCCAGTCATCCAGGGTGCTGTGTAGAACTACTGTTGCTCCCCTAAGTTACCACTTGGTCAGAGAGACCCTCCTACCAACAACAAATTATTTTCATCCTCCAGAAAGAGGGGAGACCTCCCTTCAATGGGGTTTTGATCTTCTCAACAAGAAGTGAGGTTGGTAAAAAATTTTTGAGAAAAAATTAAACTGGAGGTAGAAGACAGCACCATACAGTGTCTTGGGATCCGTGCCTGCACAGCACAGGGATGATCCTAAAAACATTAAGCTGTACCAACCCAAGGCACAGCTGGGAGGGCCAGGGTTAGAGGAAGGTTTCACTGCAGGGGTGACCTTCACCTGGCTGTTTGGTCAAGGTAAGGTAACTCAAGCTAATTTTAACATAAACCAATATTTTAAAGATGAGGAAGCTCCTGATTAAGTATCTGATTTCCCAGGAGTTATAGAAATGGGACTAAAATGACGTTTAATCAACTACAAATGGCGTGTAAGACTTTCTTAACATAACATAGTGATTGAGCAAGTGAGTTTTAGAGTCAGAAATATGGGGTTCAAATCCTGCCTCTGCCACTTATTGGTTTGGGGACCTTCAGCAAGTAATTTCACATCACCAGGTCTCAGTTTTCTCAATCTTGAAATGGGCATAATAGTATCTCTTACTTCATAATGAAAAGATTAAATAAGATAATTTACTACACTGAAAATATTTAGTCCAGTGCCTGGGACATAGTAAGTGCTCAATAATGTTGACCAGTACCAAGGGTTTCACATATTTCTTCTCAGTGACCTTATAAAACCCTGGGAGGTAGATGTTATAAACCTCCTTTCAGAGGAGACACAGCAACAGAGACTCAGAAAGGTCACCAAGACCACATGGCTAATAACTGATGGAACCAAAATTCCTCCACAAGACTCCTGACTCCTAAGTTTAGGGTGTTTTCCACTAGAGTATGGATGATAAATTAAACACCAGCCAATCATTTAACATTTGTTTTTAAATGATACAGTATCATGGCATGTATTATCTTACTTTCTTTGCAGTACTCACCTTTTTACTGCAGTAAGTCAAAGAGTAGAGGATATTCCGTCTTTAGAACGATAGAATTTGGATGGGTTCATTTCTTGGGGATACTTAGGGTTCATGATGACATGTGAAGAAATGAATCCATCAACTATACCTGTAGTACTATTCATATTGGTTGTTTTTCTCTGTTGTTGGTAGAACAAAATCAGTATCTCTGAAAATGAATCACTCTCAGTCAAAAGGCAGCAGTGGCTCCATATTATTACTTCCTTGTCTGGGCACTAGATGTCACACTAAGTAAAATTTTAGAAGTTATTCTTCAAAGTAGGGTGTGGCATAGAGTCTAAACCTTAGCTATGAAAAACCATAGCTTTATATTTCTAGTAGAGTGTAGTTAAAGATGTACTTTCACTAACAAAAGAACTCAGAAAAAAACTGTTAATTAGAAAATATAATTGGAGGAATCTTAAATATGTGCAAATCCTTGTACATCCATTATACCTCAATAGTGTGTGTATGTTTGTGTGTGTGTATATGTGTGTGTGTGTGTGTGTGTGTGCGTAGGTGGAGTAGCAGCCTATTGTCATGTCTGTTAAAAAGACACATTCTACTTATTATACACATAAAATGGTATTTCCTTCCAGAAACAAAGCGATTTTTCTAGAGACAGGTAATGCATACATATCCATAGTCGTTTGTGAGAAGCTGAGATGGTGAGAAGCTTTTCTTCCCCAGGAAAAGATTCAGACATGGCTCTAGCCTGCAAAGGGATGCAGAAGGTGAAAGAGGAGGTAATGACAGTGAAGTTCATTAAACCCTGAATAGTCTCAGGGAAGGATATGGAATCATCTCTCTTGTACAGTTTACACAAAGAAGATATAGCAGATGCCTACCAGCCTTCTGAAACTCATTTATCCCTTGATTTTAGCTCTCAGAAATCTAAATGAGAATCATGGATGGAGATTTGGATGTACATTATTTCCTTTTTGAAAATATTTGTGCTTTTAAAGGATGTCAAGGAATATGAGCTCAGTATATAATAAATTTAGATAATTATATCCCATAATTTACATGTGTTACTGAAACTCCAGTGAGTTTCCACTGAAATGCTTTGAATTAATTAGAAGCTAGAGAGAATCAAGTCTTACTTTTAGCAGTTATAGTGCATCTTTTTAAAAAGTAACTCAATAATTAATTTGGACTATGTCTAATGATCTACACATGAATATAGTCATATGTTTCTGTATGTAATTAATGTTGTAAACATTGTAAATAATGTTTCCTAAGTTTCAGTGTTTTCTAGACAGTGTATAATAACAGGTGATTCCCACTGGATATAATTAGTCCTCTATCAGTTTGGCAAATTTCTGTGCCGTGATTAAGTTAAGATCCCTCTGATAAGCAAGCTTACGATTGATGAAGTATGACTCTTTGGGTTTGGAGTTCATCCATGTCTTTCTCTTATTCAGGAGATGGATGGTCAGTCATTTGAATGGTGCCCTCTACAACTAGATGGTTCTCTTTGGCTCTCAAATCCTGCTGTGACTTGGCCCTTTTTCCCCCAGATATTAATATTGCTGCTGCCTTGGGTTTCAACAACCTGAGGTTGCCTAGGGTCCTAAGTGAATCTTTCATTTTCTCCCCGAGCACTAAGGGGGAGGTGAGTGCTGTGATGATGACAGCCCAGGCTGCTTCTCCAAGAATTCTAACAGCCACTTAGGACATCACTAGACTATTAGTTTTCTAAGGAGAAAAAAATGGCTCCAAAATAAAATGTAGACAAAGCTATTTCTCTGTCAAGCCAAAGTTTGTTTGTGTGTATGTGTCCAGGGCGGGGCGGGGGTAGTGGATGAGAAGGTCAGCTCTGTATTCACTAAATAGTTATTGATATTGAATACACACTGTGCTGGGCTCCAGGGAATTATAGGGATTGTCCCGGCTCAGATAGAGTAAAATTAGTGCCCCTCATCCTGGCCGACTATTCTTACATCTTGTGTTTGGACTGTTACTGCTTAAGATAACTATCAGAGCTGTTGAGTGCCCTTTCTGGTTTTCCCACTGGCTTGCCTTTGGATCTTGACATGTCATCTCCAGACCCTGCTCTCACACATACAGACCGTACTAAAGGAATGACTGACACTTTGTTAAGCCTCAGCTGATTTCTATTCAACAAGTAGTAATTGAGTACCTACAATAGGATAGGCCTGCAAGGAATCAAAAAATGAATGACACATACCTGCCTTGAGAAGCTTAGAAAAGAGGAAAGAGGGTAAGACAGGGATACCCTTCACAGATAATATCTTGGGTTGGAAACCCCAGGTTGCTAGTTAGATAGTGTGAGAAGTAAGAGGGACTAATAAAGCATCTGGGAGCCCTGTACATGCACTTATTTGCTCCTCCTGACAACACGGTGGAGAAATTGAGTCACAGAGAGGTGGTAACTTCTCAAAAGTCACCCAGCTGGGTGATGGTGAAACTGAGCTCAGACTGGAACCCACATCTGAGGGCTCGCAAAGTCTGTGCTGTTAATCACCACGTTCTCTCACAGTCGGGATATACACCTACAGCTTACAAGAGCTCTGGGAGGTGAGCTATGGAACCTGCAGACCGTGGGCTTCTATTGTATCTATGAGCCATATTTTATTTCCTGACAGGTCATGGGTTGACAGCGGTCAAGGAAAAAGCAGGGGCCACCCTCCGGATTCATAGCGTGAATTCTGGCTCTTCCGAAGGGGCCCAACCTGATACTGCAAATGAAATCCCTCAAGGTGAGTGGTGCATTTATTTGGGGATTTCTTGGACTTGGGCTGCACTACACCATGTGCACAAATAGATTTCCAAGTTCATATCAGCAAAATGAACTCTAAAAGGGTGTTTTTCTCTTTAGTAGCAGTTGCAGCCGCAGATCAGAGGCCTGCAGAAAGCCCCCCCACTTCTCCTTCATCGGGGTCTCGGGGCATGCTGTCAGCCATCACCAATGCGGTTCAGAACACAGTGAGTCGTTAGCTGCTTCCTCTGTTTTCCCTGAGGTCTGCCAGTGCCTTTTTTTGATATTTCTATTTACCAGTGACCTAGATACATCAGAGAAAAGATGGTCTTGCTCATAACTTTGGATTATGATTTTGTTATGCTTTCTCCCACAGAGTAGGCATAACCTTGGAACCAAAATGATAAGAACAAAATGAAATATATTTTATGTTTAAAAGAAGGGAACTGCTTAGAAGGAGCATTTTTCAGTCTGATATAACAGTGTCCTTTCCAATGGCTGCAAGGACAGCCTCTGTTTGCGGGGAGAGAGCGCTCTTTCCTAGAGCTGTTTTTCTGAGATGCTCTATGTTTCTTAACCTTCAATTTGAAAAGTTATAAAGTGATTCAGGTATATGTATGTATATATGTATATGTGTGTATATATATATATATATATACACACATATATATGTACACACACACACACACACACACACACACACACACACACACACACACACACACACACACACACATATATATATTATATATATATATATATATATATATATATATATATATATATATACACACACCAGTAAAGAATCAGGAACATTCCCCAACATGTTTCTAAAGTGTTTCCAGATAACTAAGACCAACATTCTTCCTCCATCCCTACCTCCCAGTTCCCACTCTCCTCTTTCCTTGAATAGCCCTAATACACATCCCTCCTTCCCAGGCCCCTTCCTTTTAAAGAAGCTTAAGAAGCTTGTTATTGACAACAAAACACTGATGAATAATGAAAAAAGGGGGATGCACCCCAACTGAGATAAGGCAGTTAGCTGGTCTTCAGGATCAGAAAGAAAAGGTTTACTTTCTGCTATGTGAAACCAAATAACTAGTTTTTTAAGAAATATGGCTCACGTCCAATTTATTCATTCATTCATTCATTTAAAAGAAAAGGTAATTAGCTTGCATAATATCCCAAGAGCTATGCTAGATGCTGGGCATAAGCTGAAAGACAAGAGGGCATAACATCCTGGAAGGTGGAGGCAACTTAACAGGTGTCAAATGCAGTGCTGTATGGGAAGAAGAGGGGGCTGTGGACACACATATGGGGGTGTCTTAGCCAGACTTCAGGTCAGGGTATGCCAGAAATAGGAAATGACTGTTCCTTTCCTTGCTACTCGAGGTCCTCTAGACTAAGCAGGGAGAACGGGTTCAGCAAGTATGTTTTAGGAGTCAGATAGCAGTACAAGTCCAGTATGCCCACAGCAGGTGTGCGGGGAGGGTTGTAGGGCTGGGGATAAGACAGAGCGCTTTCATTACCTCTGGCGTAAGAAGTGAATTCATGGGGACTTCCCTGGTGGTCTAGTGGCTAAGACTTCACGCTCCCAACGCAAGGGAAGCGGGTTCGATCCCTGGTCAGGGAACTAAGATCCCACATGACGCATGCTACAAAGGCATGGCCAGAAAAAAAAAAGAAAAGAAAAAAAAGAAGTAAATCCATGGTCTCCCTGAGCTACGAGGCAGGGCCCTCTGAGTTTGTCCTCAGCATCCTCACATTCCTTTCTGTGTGCTCTCCAACCTTCCGGTTCTCCCTTTTCCCAAGCTCCAGACACCCCCCAACCAAGTCTGCTCTTACTGAAAGTCCCTTCATCCTTCCTTCTCCCATCTTATTCTCTACTGAAGTAATCCCTCACAGGATGTTAGGAGAAAGTAAATCAAATTATGCAAAAGTGTGCATTGCTGATATCCCCTAGTCCTCCCAAAATATGTGCATTTAAAAATCTGTTTTGGGGCTTCCCTGGTGGCACAGTGGTTGAGAGTCCGCCTGCCGATGCAGGGGATACGGGTTCGTGCCCCAGTCCGGGAAGATCCCACATGCCGCGGAGCGGCTGGGCCCGTGAGCCATGGCCACTGAGCCTGTGTGTCCGGAGCCTGTGCTCCGCAACAGGAGAGGCCACAAGAGTGAGAGGCCTGCGTACCGCCAAAAAAAAAAAAAAAAAAAAAAAATCTGTTTTGTAGTGTGATTATTGATTGGCTCCCAAATCGGAAAACAGTCTAAATGTCCAAGATGGAGATGACTAATAAAGCATATTAATCAGTGAAATCAAATATTGCTGCTGAAGTGATAATTATGAAAATGGATAACGCCTATAAAGAATAATGTAATAATAAAATATAACCTATGCAAACTCAAGTAAGGTGAGAAAAAACACAGATATATGCATATTGTAATTGTAGTTGTATAGTTGGGGTATAGGCAAAGAAGATGTTGCAAAGAAATGTAAGCAGTTTTGTTTGTATGTACAGTTTATGTGAGTAAATCTTGGTTGTTTTACTCTTTTTTTTAAAAAAAGAGAAACAGTGACTGGCAAAGGAATTTGCAGTGGTTAACTACATAATAGAACAATTTCTAAAGCCAGAAGCACATGAAATCAACCTGTCTTAATTCATGAAAATACTAATTATAGGCGGTTATTGCTACTTTCTGAAAGTATGCAAGAGCCACTGAAACAGCCTGAGGGTCCTACACTCTAGGGCCCTCTATTAAAGAATTCCCTAAACTGGCAAGAGTATTTGACATTTTTATAGATTGCTCCAAATAATTCTGTTACTTGGGTTAAAATTTTTTCAAACAAAAACAGCAATTGGGTCACCTATTAATTTTTTGTCTTAGGAACATATCGATTCATACACACAGCCAATAAAATTAATCCCTAATGTGCTTTGGTTTTTTTAAACATCCTTATTTAATAACATTTCATGTCCTACAAATTATATGACATACGCTCTTCCACGGAAAAGAAAATAGGATTAAATGGATGATAAATCTCCTGATGAGAAAAAACGGTGACTTTATATTGCTTTTAATATTTGAGGATAGTGCAGTCTAGGAGGTGCTGACTGCCTCGGAACAGCAAAACATGAAAACCTAATCTCGTGCAATTATCTCATTGGCAGGGTAAAAGTGTCTTAACAGGTGGTCTTGATGCTCTGGAATTCATTGGCAAGAAAACTATGAATGTCCTTGCAGAAAGTGACCCAGGTTTTAAGCGGACCAAGACACTCATGGAGAGAACCGTTTCCTTATCTCAGGTGGGATTATGTACTTTTGTGATTTGTTCTTTCGGTCAATAAAGTGAATAGATTTTTATTTACCTTTTTTAATAGATATTTTAAAGCACGTGTCAAATTCAAATGACACAAAATATCAGGGAGTGAAAATTGAGTTTCTAATGCACCCCTTTCCCCAGCCACACATCATGGGAGACAACCATTGTTAACAACTTCTTACAGATTCTATCAGAGACATTATATGGACAGATTTAGATATAGATATAGATATGGATATAGATATGACTATATAGATAGATATAGCTAAACATATACATATATATACCTGTGCACATATATACATACAAACTTTTTCAACCAAATGTTAGCATACTAACCATGCTCCTTTGTACCTTGCTTTATTAAGTATAAATTATACTTAATTTCTTGAGGATGATTCTATTGATGCCATTTGTCTTAGACCATTCGGGCTGCTGTAACAGAATACTGCAGACTGGGGGGCTTATAAACAACAAACAGTTATTTCTCAAAGTTCTGGAGTCTGGGAAGTTCAAGATCAGAATAGCAGCAGATTCAGTGTCTGGTAAGGGCCTGCTTTCTGATTCATAGACAGACGTTTTCACACAGTTTCATCTCATGGTGGAAGAAGGCAAAGGAGCTCTCTGGGTCTCTTTTATAAGGACGTGAGTCCTGTTCGTAAGGGTTCCACCCTCATGACCTAATCACCTCCCAAAGGCCCCACCTCCAAATATCATCACACTGGGGATTATGTTTCAACATAAGAATTTTGGGGAAACCCAAACATTCAGTCTGTATTACCATTATATTCCAGCTCTACCACGTTCTAGCTACATGACCTTGAGCAGATGACTTAACCCTTCTGTGCCTCAGATTACTCATATGTACACTGGGAACATCAATACCTTACTGATAGCTTTGTTGTGAGGATGAAATGAGTTAGAATAGAACCTGACTAACAGTTAGCACCTGAGAATGTTAATTGTTGTCATTGTCTTTTTTATGTGTCAAGATGATAGGTAGAAATGGTATCTCATTGGAATTTTAATTTATATTTCTCTTACTATGTGCAAGGTTAGACTTCTCCTCTCATACTTCCAGCTCTAAAGTGTTCCTCCTTGAGAAATATGGTATGAAGAATTTAATCTATGTTTTGCTTACTTACAGTAGTCAGTAAAATTAAAAATAATGTTTATCTTATTTTCCAAATACAAAACTCTAATACCGAACTTGCTCCTTCTGTTGACACATGACCAGCTCAGACCCCATAGTGTCAATCATGCCCCTTTTCCCCTTCCCCCTTAAGAGTCTGATACACCAGGTCTCTCTATGTCTTATCAAAATCAGGAGCAGCAGATGCAGGATCATATCAATTTCACAGGCAGGACAAACACATCTTCGCATGGCTCAGTGCTGGGAAGCCACAAAGGAGCTATCACTGGCAACAGGTTAGTGGCAGCTCCTGAAAAGTTTGATTTTTAGGTTATTTCTTCTTGGCTCTTCCAGAGTAACCCACATATAACCACTGTGATATTACAGCCCAGGTACGGACTTGGCAGGATCAGCTAGACCATCACCCTCCTGATCCTTAAAGAAGAAAATAGATTTTGTATTAATCAGGACATTAACACGAGATGTTATACAAATACAAAACAAAACCAAAAATAATAATAATAACCCAAGTATCAATGTGGCTTAAAATGAAGAAGTTTTATCTTTTATTCCTATAGTGTTAGCGTTCGTGGGCAGCCCACGTCTTGTGGCTCTACCATCTTAAAATCCTTTACTTCCAGCCTCATAGAAAGGGGAGAAAAATATGTGGGGGGCCATTACCCACTTCAACTTCCTTCCAAACAGTAATTTTTCATTCGGTCATTCACTCCACAATGCATTTTGAATGTCCACTATGTGCTAGGCACTGTTCTAAGCACTTGAGATACATCAGTGGTCAAAATGAGTAAATATCCCTGTCATTATGGTGATTTGTTCTAGTGAGGAGGGACAAACAAACAATAAACATTATCTCATATTTTAGAAGATGATGAGTGCTGTCAAAAAAATAGAAAAAGTAGAGCAGAAAGAGGGTAATCAGGAATATGGGAGTGAGGGGCAGGTTAAGTATTAAGTCAGATTATGAGGGAGAACTTCATGAAGATACATGAATGACGTTTGAGCAAATACCTGAAGGAGATGAGGGGCTTGACTACGCAGAATCTGGGTGAGGCACATTTCAAGCAGAAAGAGCAGCTTGTGCAAAGGCCCTGAGGCAGGAGTGTCTGGTATGATCAAGGAAGAGCAAGGATGCTGTGTGGTGGGAGAGGAGTGAGCCAGGATGAGAGTTGCTGAAGATCAGGCCAGAGTGGTCATGGGGAGCAGGTGATGGAAGATCGTGGAGGGCGTTTGTAAGAACCTTTGACTTTACTATTAGTGAAATGGGGAGACCATTGCAACGTTTTGGAGTGACAAGATCTGATTTTAAAAGTATCACTCTAGTTATGGTGTTGAAAATAGACTAGGTTGGGGGGAGGGTGAAGGGTAGGGAGACCAGTTAGAGTGTGTATCAGCCTACATCCTCCCAGAAGCAGATGCCAAGGTAAGTTTAAACGTGCAAGGATTTTATTGGTAGAAATGACAATGTGAGAGAAAATTGTGGGAGTTGGGGGAGAGCCATCAGACCACAATGCAAATCTGATCCCAGTGGAGGGGAACAAGAAAGGAGACTGGGTGCAATCATCCTAGACTGCTGTGCAGTCTAAGGAAGGTTTGGCAAAGCCATGGGAGAGTCCTTCAGCCAAAGTCCACTGACAGAGGAGTTTCCGTCTCCCAGGAGAAGGTCTGCCCTAACATCCCTGCTGCACCAGTGATCGGCAGGGGGCGGTGGTAAGAGGCATGACCTCAGTGCAAAGGAAGAGTGGGTTTCAAAGCGCACCCTCGGGGCTCTTGGTCATTTATGCTCCCCTCTCACAGCCTCCTCAGGAGGCGTTTGCATGTATCTAAACAAAGGATAATGGTGGCTCAGAGCAGTGTGAAGCCATGAAGGTGGTGATGAAGGCTGGTTCTGGTGTGGTTTGAAGGTCGATCCAGAGTTCCTGGTGGACTGAATATGGAGTATGAGATAAAAGGAAGAGGCACGGATGATTCCAGGGTTTTTGCCTGAGCAGCTACAAGGATGAAGCTGCCATCAACTGAGAGAGGGACATCTGTTATGTTTTTCCTAATCCACACTAAATAACTCTAGACATCAGAAATGTTCATGCTTGCCCTCCCTAAGTTTCTCATGCATTCTGTCTTACTCTTTGAATAACATGGGGACAGGATGATTCTCAGATCCCACTGGTGTAAGTTTCCAAAGCTGCCTTTCTGTCCCAAAGTCTTCCATGCCAGAATCGCTCACTGCTATTTAAACCAATCTCCTTTTCTTCTCCAGAAGGAATGTAGCAGCAGCACCCCGAAAGCCAGTTAGTTCTTCTTTAGGCCACTTTAATTTCACTCTCCATTTCTTGGGTGAATCCACATCATTCCAAAGTGACAATTTCCCTTTACCTTTTATTGCATCCCTTTTTCCCTCTAACCTGAATTAGAATTTAGAGATGGAAGTTGGTATAGGAAAGAAAGCAATTTCAGTGTCACTTTGTTACTTTATTTCACCACAGCCAAGCCAGTGAGATCCGTGGGAGTAGCTGGGTTTTATTGTAAATGTTAACAATTCCCAGGGATGATTTGATGGGGCTGTTTTGAAAACTTTCAGATCTTATACTTATTTAGTCTTAAAGACAGGCAGGAGGGAGAGTTCTGTCTGCAGCCTGGTGGGTTTGGGGTTAACAACCTCAAGAACCAAAAAGGAGAATGAAGCTGATTGTTTATTGACACATAATAAAAACCAAAATGTATTCTTTCATGATCTTCCCCTTGTGACCTTGTGGTGTCCAGTGCATTTATGGTGCTCTTCACAGACAGTAAAGAACCCTATAAACTAAATGCCACAGTCACCTTGATGAGGAATCACATAAAAGATGCTTAGAATCGAAGAAAGCAAAGGCAGGAAATTAAGAGTAACTGGTGGACTTGTGTTTATTTTACTGTCTTATTATTTAATCAACAGAAAAATAACTGGAGAAAAATGATCAACCTGGAGAGGAACTCGGTTCACAGTATTTCTAGAAACCAATCTATCAAAGAATTGATAAGCTAACATTCTTATTTATATTAATACTTATATTAAGTATCTGGTGAGGAATACACTATGAGTTTATATTTTATTAATTATTTTCATCAAAGATGTTTAATAACCACACACACAAAATTTTTCAATAACTCAAATAAAATCAGACCAGCTTATTTTTGCTTTGAAGTCTGCCTAGGTGCACAAGTTGCAATTAATCCTGTCACAATAGATTCAACTTTCCCAGTGTACATAGAATTTGCTCATTGTAGAAAATCTGGACATTTAAAAAAATAAGATTAATCACACACATGGAAAACACTTCAGTAGAAACCACTGGTCAGCTTTTGTTTGCTTTTCAATCCTCTTCCTGGGTGTAGAATTTTTGCTTTGAAAAGTTCAAAGTGGAATATTATGTAAAAAATTGTGAGTAAGATCAATGCAAAAAGTCATTTTTTTAGAAATTCCACAGTGACTAAAACCTACACTTCACAAGTACCAAGTCAGTGCTCATCTCCCCCAACATCTTCTGCAGGAAATGCGGTTTTTAAGCGTACACCTAATGTACAAACACTGTGTATTTGTGCAGATGTTGCGGGAAGCCAAGGAGAAGGAGAAGCAGAGGCTGGCACAGCAGCTCACGGCCGAGAGGACCGCACACTACGGGATGCTGTTTGATGAGTATCAGGGTTTGTCACACCTGGAAGCCCTGGAAATTCTGTCCAATGAAAGCGAAAGCAAGGTATGTCTGTCCTCGTCATTTGAAGTAGCATGCTCATGAATACGTCTTCTTTTTTTTTTTAATGTTTAAAAAAAAGTATTAAAAAAACACACACACACACACACGCACACACACAAACAGGCTCCCTGTACTCATCTCCCACATTTGGGGTCTGAGGACTGTCTACTACATTAGAGGCATCTGGAGTGAATATGTCTTCTTAAACATGAAAGAAAGCCTCCTTTCTAGAGCCTCATTACTGTGCTGAGGTCACAGATACTGTCCAGCCTGATGAACCCCCTCAGGTTCCATATTATTTTCTCTCTATCCTGTGCCTAGCTGTTCCCCCTCACCAGCCCCAGGAGGGCCAGCATGATAGGAGTCATCACCAACCCCAACTCACGGCCCAAAAGGCCGTGCAAACCCTGGCTGTCAGCGCCTGGCCTGTGCCTCCCTTTGATGATGTAGTACCCAGATCAGAGGTGCCCTGCCAGGCCACATCTTCATTCCTACCCAGTGGAGACAAAGCAGCTGGTATTTCTCCCAGACTGCAGGGTTCTAATATATTTAGTTTCATGGATGATATAGTTATTTATTCACCCATTTGTTAGAATGCCTGGACCACAAAGGGCAGGATTATCTTACTGGGCATTAAAGTTCTATTTAGTGATGCTCCTGAACAGAGCTCTGGGAAATTACCTAACAGCCCTGCACATTCACACTCTCTGATCCCAAGAAAACAAACATGAATAGTGGAAGTCAGCAGGGTTGGTGATTTCTTTTTTGTAAAAGGATCTGTGTGTGTGTGTGTGTGTGTGTGTGTGTGTCCCCAAATGTGTGTGTTTTTATTTAACAAACACTTATATGGCATTTATATAATCACTAATCTAAGTACTTTAAAACTATTAACTCATTTAATTGTATATACTGCTCTTTTTGTGAGTCAGGCTGACTGTAGTCTGGGGTGTTTTTGCAGTGAAGGCCACAAGGCAGTACCCTCTGGACCTCCTGGGAGGGGCCATGGGCCATCCCAGTGACATTTACTTGGGGGAGAGGCAGGTCCTCAGACAGGAGGCTGAACTTGGAAGTAAGCCTTAGAAGCGAACAGTGATTTTTGACTCTCTGTTGGCCTTGTCTTCCTACATTTGGACTTTGGGGGAGTTGAGACATTCTTGAAGCCCACCTAGTCAGGGAAAGATGACCTCTGCCATATAACAGGTAACCAAGAACCAAACAGGATGGACACACACACACACACAAGATTACAGAATTACAAGTTACTCTGTGTTTATTTCCTTTTTCGTTATCCATCAGCCATCACTGACAGTCTTGTGGTTAAACTATTAACGGGTCATTTTTTTTAAAGCAAAATCATGACTCATGCAGATACCAAATGAACACAAATCAAAGAATTTACTTACCTCATTAATTAAATGAAAGAACCAGACAGATGTTATAACCGGTTCGAAGGAAAAGCCGAAGAAGCACAAATTCATATGAAATAAAGCAATTTTGAAATGAATGTACAAATGCACACAAACCTGGTTTTTCCATAGAAGGAGAGGTTGTCCCTCCACTGGGCAAAATTCATTATTGTTTTGCACTGCTATCAGCTATCTACATTTTAAGGAGTTATAAAATTACTCCCATGGAATCAGAATCCAATAATCTGGTAAAGTGTGATCTGGAAAATGTAGTTTTCCACTAAAGCACAAACTTTTCCCTACAAAAGCAGGGTTTGGGGTCAGACATTATGTGATCAAATGCCACTCAGTAGCTGTATGGTTTTGGGCCTGTCTGACCTCAATCTCCTTATCTATGAAATGGGAATGATAATCAACTTTGTAAAATTATTAAAAGAATTAAATGAGATAATCCATGTGAAGCTAGTTGCAGCATGCCTAATACATAATAAACAGTCAATAAACGTTAGCTGCCATTTTATACATACACATGTATATGCATATATAATGTTGATGACATTTTATTTTTATATGCATTCTTATATATACATGTCATTATTGTGTGTGTTGTGTATTATTGTGTGTGTTGAAAACATTACAGGGGAGCATGGCCCCTTGAATCTTATCATGGTGGTAGAGAGACATTCCACTCTGGCTGGTTCCAATGCAGGTCTAGCTGTAAAACAGCCCCAGGCCTCTAGAAAAGAGCCCCAAAAGACTGATGTTGCCAGGAAGGCAGTTTGGTCCCTGGAGGGGGGCATTTCCCTCTGTTGGCATACTGCTCCCACAAGCTCTGCTTTCTTTCCCCAGCCTGGAGATTTTTGTAGTTTTCATAGTGAGAAATGCAGAACTTTTTCTTGGCTTAGTAATAATAGTTACTGGGTGTTATAATAAATAGTCCTGAAAATATATGGGTCAAAAACAGTAAGAGTTCTCCTCACTCCTGTGACAGTCCAAGATATGAGTGTCTGGTCAGCAGGCAGCTTTCCAGCATTTAGGGATCCAGAAGCCGGGCTCTGTCCATCTTATGGCTCCACTAGTCCCATCCTAATATTCACAGGCTCCTGGCAAGAATACAAATGGAGACCCTACTGGGATTGTCAAATTTAGCAAATAAAAATACAGGATGACTAATAAAATTTTAACTTTAGATAAACAATGAATACTTTCTTAGTATAAATATGTCCTATGCAATATTTGAGTTATACACTTATACCAAGAAAACATTCATTGTTTATCTGGAATTCAAATTCAGTCAGACCTCCTATATTTTATCTGGCAACCCTGCACATACCAAATATTTAAAAGTTAAAGAGCTTTTGGAAACAAACTGTTAAAATACATTCTGTCATCCTTCCTTGACAAATGTACTTTCATAATGGCCTGGAAGGCCAGGTTCCCATTTAGAATTCTCAGACTCCTCAAATTTTCATATCGCCCTCCTGCCTGCTCTCTTCCCTTTATCTCCAGCTGTCTGTTGCTTCAAGGACCCTCACTGGCACGAGTGAGGATGCCCCAGTTCAAGCACCATCCACATCCCCTGCAAACGGCCACCTTTGTCCATCCCTTGGGCCTAGGAGTGCACACTCCAGTGGATGGTCCCACCATAGGGAATACAGCCTGGGGAAGAGGTCCATACAGATCATGAAAGGGAAACTTCAGTTACCTGGAGAGTGATCTAGAAGTGGGAGTGTGGGTTCTCGGTGGGCACATCCCTTTGGCCCTCTGGACTCCCCTATGACCAAGTCTAATGTATTGGATTTCACTCTCCTCTAGGGCCTTGTTGTCTTCTTCATCCCACCAGCATAAGGAGAGAGAATATAGAGGGGACGTTCCCATTTGTTAAAAGCTCTAACCCAGAAATGGTACACATCTCGTCTGCTAACATTCCATTGGCTGAAACTTAGACAGGGTGTACAGAATTATAAGGAATCATTACTACCTACTAGATTGATTCTAGGATGGCAACAGACATGGCAACGTGCTGTACTATAAATCTTAAGGAAAAACTAATATTTTTATTGCCATTATACTCAATACTTAACCAAAACAGTAAACAAGAATCCTCAAAATGACACCCCACACCCCCTTTCAGGGAAAAGGTTTACAAGGCAGACTGTTTACCCTTGTGTCCCTGACAACACTTAAGCACAGTGCCAAGCATATAATCAGCATTCCATGAATATTGAGGAGTGCATGATTATTTATTATTTATTATCGGTTTGAAGTAAAGATTTAATGCACATTGTGCTAGCATAATGGAATGAACTAGGAGGAAGCAAAAGAGATGCTGTAATAGAAAGATGCTGACCAGAGAGTACTTCACTAAAAAGAACCCTTCCTGGGAGATGCCAAAAGCATAAAACCCCAATGCATTCACTCCTGGAGGATGGCTACCCTCAGAAGACACAGGGAAACCAAGAGGCCCCACATGTGTGTATACTTTTTCACTAAGCATTGTACTTTAACATTTATTCAATTACCCATTTTTCTTTACTCTGAGAAAAGTGCTGTTTAGAAAATACATCTGAAGCATAAAGATATGATGTGGGCATATCTAGGACCGTGAGCCCTAAACATGAGTGTATGAGCTGAAATGAAGACTCTGAAGAGGTCAGGGCAGAAGGGAGTGGTGGCGGCCAGCATGCAGGGAGCATTACTTCCACCTGCTGAACTTGGTGCCTAATGGGTTTTGTGTTGATGACTTCCCCCTGAACTTCCTCTCAGAGCCTTGGTGCCAGTTGCATTATGTCCTGATGATGTGCATTAGCAACTTTTAGGGACATGGTGTCTGGCCTCGACGATGCCCTCTTTAACTCTCTCACTCGTCTGGACTGCAAGTCTTCTACCATCATCAATATGAAAACACAATCCAAAGAGTGTGGCAGCTTCTCTGCTGGCTCTCCCTCCAGAGCAAGTGTTTGACCTGCAGAATGAAAAATTTTAAACCTTACTACTTTATAGTCAGACTTCACTTTTTATATGGTTCTCCGTGCACTGTGACCATTTTGGAAATTCAAATGGTCTTCAGATTCACAGAGGTTGACTGACCATCTGTACAAATAATTTTTAAGTGCTTATGAAGGACAGTTTCAAAAGAGGGGTTCTGAAGACAGTGAACAGGGAGCACCAGTTTAAGCATCATCCTCTGTGCAGTATCCCTGCCCACCCTCTCGCCTCCCCAAGGGACCTTGCAGCCCCCTTGCTGGGAAACCCCCTACTGTCACTACACTCACACCTGGTGTGGCTGTTATCTGTTCACATGGGCCTCCCTCCTTGAGACTGTAAGATCTCTGAGAAGAAAAATGTATCTTGTACGCTTTTGTAACCCCAGTACCATAAAACATCTAGCAAGTGTATTAGTATGTATGTCTGTAATATGCATACAACTATTTATTTATATATCTGTTTACATACACGTTTTTATTGAAGTATAGTTGCTTTACAATATTGTTAAAGTTTGTTTGCTAGTTTGTTAGTTTCAGGTGTACAGCAAAGTGACTCAGTTATTTTTTTCAGATTATATTCCATTATAAGTTATTATAAGATATTAAGTATAATTCCCTGTGCTGTATAGTAAATCTTTGTTGCTCATCTATTTTATATGTAGTAGTTTGTATCTGTTAATCCCGTACTCCTCCCTCCCTCTCCCCTTTGGTAACTATAAGTTTGTTTTCTGTCTTACATATATGTTTGTTTACATTATATATATAATTTATTGACCATGATAAATACTCCTGAGTACATCATTTCATTTAACCTTCAAAACAGTCTTATAAGGTAGATGCTGTAAGTTCTCATTTTAGAGATAAGAGAACTGAGTCACAGAAAGGTTAAGTAAATTACCCAAAGTCACATAATTAATAAGTGAAGAGCTGATATTTGAATCTAGGGTTGACACCAAGGTATGTTTTCAGCCACTATGACAGAAGAGCTGCCACCAACATTTACTTAGCATCTGCTGTTTGCACTTGTGCAATGTTGTTTCATTTATTCCACAAAGGATCACAATGAAGTGTGGCTCTCAGTTTAAAACAGAAAATTTCCTTTGGGTGTATACCCAGAAGTGGAATTGCTGGATCACATGGTAGATCTATTTTTAATTTTTTGAGGAAGCCAAAAACAGGATTTTGAAGAGATATATATGCACTCCCATGTTTATTGTGTTAGTCACAATAGCCAAGATATGGAAACATCCTAAATGCCCATCAACATGAATGGATTAAAAAAGGTGTGAGGTATATACACAGTAGAATATTATTCAGCCATGAGAGAGGAGGACATCCTGCCATTTGCAACAACATGGTTGGACCTTGAGCATCTTATGCTAAGTGAGATAAGCATGATATCACTTATATGTGGAATCTCAAAAAAGTCAGACTCATAAAAATCAGTAAAATGGTGGTTAGCAGGGGATTGGGGGGAGGATAAGATAGATGTTACTTAGGGGTACAAACTTGCAAAAGTAGTAAATAAGCCATAGAGATCTAATGTGTAGTATGAGGCATATGGACAACAGTATTGTACTATAATCATCAAACTTGCTAAGAGACAATTTCAATTGTCTCAACCACTAAAAAGAAAGTATAATTATGTAATGTGATAGAGGTGCTAAATATCGCTACAGTGGCAGTCATATTACAATATACACATGTATCAATAACATGTTATACACGTTAGATTTACACAATGTTATCTGTCAAGTATATTCAATTAAAAACATGAGAAAACTGAGGCCCAAGGAGCTTACGTAACTTACCCAAAGTTGCACAGTTTCTAGGCAGTTAAATCCAACATTCAACCCAGTGTTACCTCCCACACCATGAATCACCTGGGAGAACTGGGCACAGCTGTACGTAAACATCATTAATGAGAAGAAAAGATGACAGTTATGCTGACCTATTTCTTTTTTTCAGGTTCAGTCATTTTTAGCATCACTTGATGGAGAGAAGCTGGAAGTCTTAAAAAATGACCTAATTTCCATTAAAGATATCTTTGCAGCCAAAGAATTAGAGAATGAAGAGAATCAAGAAGTGCAAGGTAAAGGAAAATAACCAGTTAAATAGCAAGACAAACGATTGGTACCATCCCTACGAAACTGCTGTTAATAAGCATAGCCCTTTGAACAGGGGAGAATTACTTAATTGAGGTGCTTCTCCTGCTCACTTCCAAACTCTCTGTGCATCTGCTCTTGTTACAGGAGCTGGTCACACATTGACCTATGGTCCTCCTGTCCTTTGGGCGGGAACTCTTGAGTGAGGCACCTTTATTTCTCTGGTGTCCCTGGCATGTCACAAGCACACAGCAAATGCATCTGGTCAAGTGAACAAAGAGCACAGTGCACTCAACAGGGCCCTGAAGACTAGAGTTTATGCTCCAGTGTCTGATTTTTTACCTGCATGTGGAAGTTGTTGAATGTGGTTGATGTTGATGGTGAGCAGGTCTTTCAATGGATTTCTTTTCATATTTTTCTTCTTCCTTTTAATTTCTGTGGGTAGGAGTTAGGGTGTATTTGTAAGTGGCCTACACTTCACCCAAAAAATAACAAAGGCACACGGTGCATCAAGGCGTGATTTGTCAGGTTTGATTTAGTCAATCACTAAAGTGAGCCAGGTACAGTCTTCCAGCCAGACAGTGACATGACCCCAAGGAGACTAGAACCTATTTTGTGAGAAACAAGGCTTCCTTGAGAGAGGAAAAGAGGTTCCCAAAGTTGGATGTGCTTAATGATTAAAGTTGTCCATTTGGGAGCAGAATATAGTAAAGCATTTGCTGTGTATGTGGAGAGTGATTGATGTCATCACCAAGCACTAGACAGTTGTTTCACGTAGGTTACGCTGAAAACTTAAGCAACCTTGGACACACAAGGCTGGTTTCTCCTGGGATCATCTGAAGGATCTTATTTGCAACATTTTCACTACTCACTTGCTATTTGTCCTTGAACAAGTTATATAACCTTTCTGAAATTCAGTATCTTACCTGTAAAATGGAGACAGTGATACCTATTCCTGAGGGCTATTGTAAGGATCAAATTAGATAATATATGCAAAAACATATTACAGAGCCTGGCACACAGAACTGCTCAAAGTGTTAGCTGTTATTATTATTAAAAGTGCTAACACAATTCCAGGAAAGTAGTAAAGATGCAATAAGTGATAACTTTTATTTACAATTGTACTTGTGATAATGTACATGTATATCATGTACATCACTCTCTGGAAACATTTTATGCCCAGACGTGTTACATACCTTTAATCAAAGCTCAAACACAAGAGCTCAAATGCTTCAGCCTAGATGCTCAGGGCAAAATTATTCTGAGCATTTGCAAACTGTCCTTTAAATACTATCTCCCACTTTAGCCCCGCATGCTGACCTTATGTGCCTTCAGTTTAATGAGATTTATGCTCACTGCATCAAAATAGAAGAATTAATTATACTGAAGCATAGGAAAAGGTCAATATCAAAGAGACAGTTGGAGAACAATGTTTTTGAGCATTTGTGTGTTTATGCAAGGTCACAAAGGATGACAATCTTGTCTTTGCTTTAATAATGAAGAAACTAAGATACTAGCTGTCAAAGGTCATGCAGCTAATATTCTGAACCCAAGATGAACTAATGTAGATGCCTCTTTTCCAGAGTAACAATCACCAAAAAGATGCAGGCTATTTTTCTTCAGTTTATGATGCCTGAGGTAGACCTTTGCCTTATTGGGTGTGTCATTCAGAACGGATAAAAACAGGATCCCAAATTCTCCCTAACATCAAAGAAATATTGTTTCCAGTGTAAGTTAATGCAGTATGGCATCCCCAACTAGTGCAATTTCTTGGAGAGAAAACTTGATTCGATACTGTTAAATAGAAAATGTTACTACATGTGTTATGTTCCAGTCTTAATATAGAGCTTCAGTAAATGGAGATTTTTGAATATGACCAAAAAAAAAAAAAAAGTGAAGTCCTGAACAGCATGCTTAAGAAATGGTAGATTAATCTCTCTTTAAGTGATGGAACCCTGTTACCTCCCATAATATGTCCATTTTCCTAAAGGGCAGCTCCAGATTATCAAAACACAATTACTTTTAATTAACTTAATTTAATAAATAAATGTCATTTAGACACCTAAAGAAGAATGGGAGAGAAGAATAGCAGGGTTGTCATTAAATCAATCCAATATGATGGAGTGTTACGACTCCAGAAAGGTGAGGGATTAATTAAAAGCTGTCGAGAGCAATCTCATTAGTGAGGGAGAGCAGACAATCCAGGAGCAAAATTCTGGGAGAAACCACAGCATTGTCATCATATTTTTTCTTGTAAGCACTTGCATTCCTAAAAGCCCCCAACACCTAAATAATTTATTTGGTAGTCTTAGAAAATGTAATAAACTGTCATTTTTAGATAAATTTAATATTGGACTCCTCTGCATTTAATAACATTAGCTAATGATTTGCATGTTTGTCCTACCAGCAGAGTGTAACTTTATCACACTGCCGTGGGTCTCTAATTTGGTTTACCACTGCTGTGAAAAGATTTTTAAAAGATATTTTCTCTTTTTATTGACTTGGTGAAGATCTTCTCAGCCACACATACAGACCAAGAATTGTAGTAATAGGTATTCTTTGTTGCAACATTCTTTAACATCTGTTTTTTATTTATGTCCATTTTTCTCTGTGATGATTTTCCTAAAACATTTGTTACAAGTTATTGGTGTATGTCTCTGTCTTATAGAACAAATGCACATTTAAAAGCTGGAGCTACAGAGAGTATGTGTATCCTAATTCAGTGTTGATTACTCCCAAATATTTTTAATCTCCCTGTGTTTATATCTTTGTAACACTTAACAGTATAGTTTATATAAAACTCTAGTGTTTACAAAATACTTACACATTTGTTGTATTATTTGCTCCTTACAATAACACTAAAGAGTAGATGGCTGGGTTTTATTATCCTATATTTACAGAGGAGGAAATGGAGGCTAAGAAGCCCTGTGACTGGCCCCAGGTCACAGAGCCACTAGTGCAGGAGCTGGGGAAGAACCTCCACGTCCTCAGCCTCAGTCCAGGTCTCTTTCTGCCCTGCAGCACTGCCTCACGGAGATGAAAAGGACCAGGCAGTTTGGAAATGAGACCCCCTGGGAATTGCCCCTCTTACTTTGCCTACCTAGAGAGGATGAGACCAAGATCTCTGCCCAACAGAGACAGAATCTCAGCTTTTGATGCCCTCTCCCTCTCTCTCTCTCTCTCTCTCTCTCTCATTCTCTCTCTGACTCAGTAGCCCTCCAGCTCTCCCTTTGTACATGTGACTAAAGCCTTCTCATTTTTAAAGGCTCTGTTCAGGCATCACCTCCCCAAAGAAGGTTTCTTAATACCCCTGAGAATTGGATCAAGTGTTGCAGAAGACTGCTCCATCTGAACACTTGCTTTATGGGTTTTATGATTTGCTTGTATCAGCTTCACTGTGAACAAAGACAGCCATCTCTCCCTCTACCGCAAGGCACATGCCTCCCTCCCCCTGTGGCGGTCACCCTGTCCTCCTTGCTGTCCCTGAGCAAGCCAGGCACACTCCCTCCTGGACTTGACCCTGGCAGTGCCTCTGCCTGGAAGGCTCTTCCCCTGATCTGTGTGGCTCATCCCTCTCCTCCTCTGGGTTATTACTCAAAGGCCATTTTCTCAGCTCCTCTCCATTTGAAATTCCTAACCCCCAGCTGTCCCTATTCCTCTCCCTTGATTTATACTTCTCCATAAAACTTCTCACCTGACATATATGTTTTACTTCTCTAGTTTGTTTATTGACCTGCTCCCCAATGAGAATATATAAATTCTAGGTGATGATAAACTGATTAGGCCAAATTCTTTGAACAAAGACCTAAAAGTTATCCTGGCTATCTTCACAAGCTGCTGATTAACCATTTTGTCTCTAAAACAGAAATAAGCACAAGCAGACAAGTGTTAGATACAGTATTTCTCACATAGCTTAATCCTCTCTGAAGCTACTGCCTTCACCCACTAACATAGGCCATGGTATTTTCTTCTCAGAGGGTTTCTGAGATCATGTAATAAGGCCAGATGAATGATGCTTTTATCCTTCCACTACCGCCCCAAACTGGTGATACAATCCATTGTGATATCAATTCTTTAGCACTTATAAGAAACTTTGAAAATGGCCTCAACTTGTAGATACAAACAAGAGATATAATACTGTAACTTTTAAAGATCTCTCCTCTTTATTGCCCACCAATAATATTGTTATTTTTATTTCATGATATATATATATATATATATATAACATGTTATATTATAGATAATCCATATATTAGTATCTATGGTATAATATATTAGTAAATTATTTATTCAATAAATATTCATTTTAGCACCTGTTATGTTCCAGGCACTGTGTTAGATGCTCTGGATTCAGGAATGAGCAAAACAAATATTATCTGTATCCTTAGGTAGCTTCCAATCTGAAGGGAAGACATATCACTATGTAATATTGTAAGACCAGGCAGGTGTCCTAGGAAACCGTGGGAAATTTCTCCAGAGATATAATGTTGTTATAAGTATTAAGATATAAGTAGATGATCCATGGAGACTAATTCTGCTTGCTCAGTACTGTAGCTCTGTGGACCTAAAAGTGTACCCTGAGTATCATTAAGGGTTGCAATGCTAAGCATAACAGTACTGGAAGTCATAAACACAGTGTTGTCCCAGGGCTCTCAAGCCTGAGAAGGGTCATTCATTTGTTCATTCAGTCATTCAGCAAACAGCTACTGACCACCTATAGCTGTGAACAAGACCAGTAGGTCCCTCCCTGCCCTCATGTGCCCTTCGGGCCAGCCCAGGGGTGCCCCAGGTAGAGCTGCGAGCAGCAAGGCTCCACCAGCCCCTCGCCCAGCTGCAGCCTCGCCTCTGTGCTCATACACGGGCACAGCTCGCCTTTGCCCGGCGGCTGGAGGGCGGGCTGCTGCTGCCCCCACTTATACTCTGACTGCGGGCTGTAAAGTTGGGGGAGCTGCCACATTCTGAAGGATGAAAAATAAATCATGCTTCTTACTTCTGTCATTTTCTATTTCCAGGGATAGAAGAAAAGGGAGAAGAATTTGCTAGCATGCTTACAGAGCTTCTCTTTGAATTGCATGTTGCGGCCACGCCTGACAAACTCAATAAGGTCAGCACCGTATGAATCTCAGTTTTTGCTTGTTGGTTTGTTTTATTTTTAAAAGGTCTCGGTTGTAAACTCCAGAAATCCACCTGAAATAGAAAAACCCCAAGTCCCAGTGGCACATAGAGGGAGGGGAGTCCCAGGTCAGTAATTAAGATTCGAGGAGGCAACACCATGAAATGTGACTGCAGAGAACCTGCTAGGCTGTGTCCTGAGACCTGCGTTTTAGTTGCAGTTTCACTGGTAATTACCTTGTGACCTTGAACAAGTCATTTCTCCTTAAAATAGGGTCTTAGATCAGATCAGTGGTTATCCTCAGCCTACAGGAGGAAAGAAGGTGCGGAATCACCAAAGGGCTTTTTCAAATTCCATCTCCCCTCCCCTCGAAAGTGACATATGCCAGCATTAGGCAGAGAAAGCACATCTGCCAGAGCCAGGCCACTCACACAACCCCTCCCACTGGAAAGCTGGTGCTTTGTCGTGTCTAAGACCATCTGAGCTTTCACTGTCTGGGTTCCTCTGAGAGTAACACTGGATGTTTTGCAAGTTCCTACAAGGTCTTGCTATGGCATATCTTAATGAGGTCACTGATCATTAATTACTTAAAAGTGTCATTTTTCCCATTCTTTCTCTCTCTCTTCTCTTTTCTTTTTTTTTGGAATTTTGGAATTTTATTTTATTTATTTTTTTATACAGCAGGTTCTTATTAGTCCTCCATTTTATACACATCAGTGTATACATGTCAATCCCAGTCTCCCAGTTCATCCCACCACCACCCGCTCTCTTTCTTCTCTTTAGCGATCAGTGGTTGACACAGGTCCTCACTCATCAAGGTGGGTGAGGAAAGGGCAGACTGAGGCAGTGAAGTGGAGAGATGAGCAATTTCTTTATCTCTGATAGAGGTCACTGATTCTGGCAGGTCAGTGACTTGAACACAGCAGGGAAATTGCCTCATTCATCTCCACACAGCACCTGCCGCAGCTCAGAGAGTGTATGTGGTGCCTCCGAGGTCTCACTGGCTTATTTACATAGGTAAACCTTTGTCCCTAAAAGAGGACACACCAAGCATGGTTTGTTAGGTTTTGTCTCCCCTAATCTTCTCCCCATTAACTTGCCATCAACACCATGACACGTTAAACTTTGACATGCAAGCTTTCAAATGAGAAGTAAGTTTTGCATAAGCTCAGATGCAACTTAAGCAAACAGCTTAAACTATAATATGAAAGCTGGTGAGTCTGCCCTTTCAAAATTCAGGGAGTAACAGATAGGGAAGGTGGTTTCTGCTTGTTCAAAAACTTTTAAGGCCACAAGTTGCTCAAACTGCACTCATGTGAAGTGAAACTCATCACAGTTTTTCTCTTGTTCCCACCCCCCGACCCCGCCCTGAGAGCTTCTGGCATGGCTGGAGAGGAACAGAGCCATCTTCATCTTCCGGTGTGGTACATTATTAGGTTCATGAAATATTAAGGGCTTCATGAGACATAGCAGATGAGGAAATTTGCTTTAGCAATGACCCTGGCTAAATTTCATATATATATATATATGAAATTTTACAGTTGGTCACAAAAAGTGAAAAATATACTATGGCTTTTCCAAAGTGATGGTCATTTTTATTTCTATCTGAGTATCATTTTTTTAAAGATTTTATTTATTTATTTTTTGGCTGCATTGGGTCTTCTGTTGCTGTGCACAGGGTTTCTCTAGTTGCGGTGAGTGGGGGCTACTCTTTGTTGCGGCGTGAGGGCTTCTCATTGCGGTGGTTTCTCTTGTTGCGGAGCACAGGCTCTAGGCACGCAGGCTTCAGTAGTTGTGGCACACAGGCTCAGTAGTTGTGGCTCGCGGGCTCTAGAGCGCAGGCTCAGTAGTTGTGTCGCACGGGCTTAGTTGCTCTGCGGCATGTGGGATCTTCCTGGACCAGGGCTCGAACCCGTGTTCCCTGCATTGGCAGGCAGATTCTTAACCACTGCGCCACCAGGGAAGCCCTGAGTATCATTTTAGAATGCTTTCCAAAAATTCCTCTGGCCCTGCAGTTATCTCTCCATACATTCTTTCTATTCTGTCCCTTTTTCTTACTGTATTTTTTACCAGAAAGCAACAACAAGGTGTTTCTAAGGAAGTTGAGGAATTGCCCCATCACTCTTTAAACGTACAGAGAACCACCCTTGGCGGTTTAGGGTTTGATCCAAGTCATGGGATTGGCTTTTGTGTCTCCATATTTGTACAATAAACATATTGCTTTGGTTGGGGGCCTTTGCAGGCCATGAAAAAAGCTCATGACTGGGTGGAAGAGGATCAAACTGTGGTGCCAGTAGACGTGGCCGAAGAGTCAGAGGACAAAACAGAGAAGGAAGAAAAGGAAGAGAAACCTGAAAACCCCGAAGAAGACAAGAAGGAAGAAAGGAAAACTAAGACAGTCGAGGTAAATGCATTACAGATCGTCCGCCTAAAGAGCAGTAATATTATGTTCATTTTATCAATAGCCTAATTTTAAGTGAGGCAAAGCCATTTCATTTTCATTTATACCCTATTCCACACTATAGAAATATGAGTATTAATGTAATAAACACTAAAATTTCTCTATACCAGGACATTTCGTGATTTAGAATAGATATTGTAGCTTTCCTCCATAGCGTTACAGTTATAATTTAAAGGAAAAAAGATATTTAAGAACATAGTTGATTTATCTTTAGGGTAAAATTCCATCATATCAAATTTGTAACCATAACATGTCCTTATGCCCCATAACTAATGAGGTAATTGAAGCTTTTTCCAAAAAAGCATTTCATTGCCACAGTTTTTATTCTGTAGTTTAATAAATTTATATATTCATAATTTATAATCTGCCTATGTTCAAAAATGAGTTTGTAATAACTTCATTTTACGTTGAATTTTAATTTTAGAGAAAGTTTCAAATTAGATTGCTCTAAAGAAAAATGTCCACTGAGGTCTGTTCAATTCAGCCACCCTTCCACACGCTTTCATGAGTACCTGTCTGTTGTGTGCCCAGCACTACTCTGAGAACTGGGGACCCAGCTGTGAAGAAGGCTTGTTATGTCCCTGGGACCTGGTGACACTTCTGTTTTATGGTAGCATTTCCACTTAGAAAAGTCTTAGGTACACCCATTAATCTTTGGGTAAATTTTTTCTGGTCATATTTGTTTTGGGGAATTTTTTTCCAGGAATTATATAATTGTTTTAATGTCACAGGAGTTTTTTAGAAAGCATCTGCCCAATGAATAATTTTCTGACTTGTACTTTTTGCTTTCAGGAAGCATACATGCAGTCCATCGAAAGCCTGGCAGAAGTAACAGCTCGCTGTATTGAGCAGCTTCATAAAGTAGCAGAATTAATTCTTCATGGACAAGAAGAGGAAAAACCAGCTCAGGACCAAGCAAAAGTTCTGATAAAGTAAATGTTACTTTTAATTCTTATTTTTCCAATTTTATGTATATGTGCCATTCAAATGCACACACACACGCACACACACGCATACACCCTCACCTACTAAAGATTCAGATTTCATGTCAACTAATTCCATTGTTCTGTGGTCATCTTAAGAAATAAGGACTCTCTTAAGAAATGAACCAAGTTAGCGAGAACAGTAATAATTAGCTAGACATTCCAGGAATTATTTATGAAGAGATTTAAGGGAAGACACCCTAAATCATTCAGAGCTAAGTGTTTGTTTTAATAGATCAGAATCTTGAAAGTACAGACCTTTGAATATAATTACATTTTCAACATGCCACACAGATAAAAGACACCTTAATGGACCTTCTCAACTAGTTTCACAGAAACATGCAAACACACCCCCACTGTTCCGAGGGACTTACACCAGCTCTGCATATTCTGAATTCTGGCAATGATGGTCACTAACATAAGCCAGTTCACTGTGGATTGCTTTTGCGTGCGTATTTGCTATCATATGTTTATTCTTCAATAAGCTACTATTATTAGTTAGTGAAATAAAAATGTGTATATATATATATAATGTTATACACATGAAAATAGCTGGTATGGAGCGTTCATTAAAATAGTTGATTATGGAGCTGAAGAATAAGTCATTAACTTTTACGCATATGACTGTAAGCTGTGGTATAGAAAATCAGCACAGGTCCAAATGCCCTCTCATTATTATATAGACACAGGAGCCAAAATAAGCGCCTACTAAAAATATATGGGTACACAGACACACACACACACACACACCCATCTCAACACATTCACTCACTTGCTAGCTAACTAGTCTTCACTTATTACTACATTTGTCATTGTAGGTTGGGGAGCAAATTTTTGGTGGAAGAACCTTCCAAAAATTCATTATTAGTGTCTCTGATGGCATTTTTCCTCACTTGTACAGATTTGTGATCTAGTGTAGATTTTCATATCTAAACGTGAAAATCGAAGATATTATAAGCACTGCACAATCCTGCCCTTAAAATGCCTACAAAGAATATGTACTTGTCTCGACGTAAAGAAGGAAGAGGAAAGGGCAAAATAGGAAAAGTTTCAAGTATAGAGGAAAACATCTGAGTACTGTTTTATATTTGCATGCTGATTTGAAAGAGGAGGGCTGAAGTCAGAAGTTTCTGAGTATGGAAAGCAGAACCTTACCCTTAGCTCCTGTCTGATTCTCAGCCCCTGATTGTCCCAACCTTACCAAGCTGCTCCAAGCAAAATGTAATAAGGCCTCATATATATCTACACAATAAGTGCCTTTCCACCCACCTGCCCAAGAACATAGGCAGAACTACTCTTTGCTATCCCTTGGCCTTACTCCTGACCCTTTCTGCAGATAAGTTTTGGATGGTTGGGTGGATGGATGAGTAGTTGGATGGATAGATGAGTGGAAGGAGGGATAGATGGATATAGCTCAACAAACCTGAATACATAGCTTAGACAGAACCCCTATTTATCAGAACGAAACTTGCCTCTACTGACATCACTAGATCTTTTTAACATGTAAGATTCTTAACTTGAAGTTATTGTTTTGCTAATAGCATTTTAATCACTTCATAAAAGTCATACATACTTATTGTTAAAAAAAATCAGGCAAAATGCACCATTGTTAGGTAGATTGTTTTCAGTTTTTGTCATCATCTATAATGTTAGGACAAACATTGCTTTGTCAAATATTTGTATCTACTTGCATTATTTTCTTGGGGTAAAGTCCTAGGCGTGGAATGGCTGGAATAAACATTGGGGTAAAGTTTTGATGTATTTGATGTAAGTCTTAAAAAACATATTCTACAGGATCTTTATTTTGAGGCATCTCATAAAAACATAATCAAGGGCTTCCCTGGTGGCACAGTGGTTGAGAGTCCGCCTGCCGATGCAGGGGACATGGGTTCGTGCCCCGGTCCGGGAAGATCCCACATGCCGCGGAGCGGCTAGTCCCGTGAGCCATGGCCGCTGATCCTGCGCATCTGGAGCCTGTGCTCCGCAACGAGAGAGGCCACAACAGTGAGAGGTCCGCGTACCGCAAAAAAAAAAAAAAAAAATCAAGATATGAAGAGACATCTGAGTTTGAGTTTCTTCATCTATAAAATGGGAATAATAATGGACCCTAATAAGGTCATTATACAGATTAAATGTGATTATGCATATAAAAGTATTTAACATAGTACCTCAGTGAATGTTCATTATTATTTTCAAATGAACAATGCTGGAGAAAAGTCCCTTGGCAAGAGTTTTATACCCCTTGTGGAGCTCAAGCCTGGTATTTTCCTGCATATGCTTTTGCTTCGAAAAAGAGATAGGGTGAGAATTAGATTAAACTGTGATTGTGAATCATGGAAGAATACTGAGGAAAACATTTCTACAGAACATCTTCAAACTTGAGTGCCCTTCTTTTAAAGGGAATACTGTATTAATATCAATAATTGTATTAACAATACAATTCTTTTTCTTTATTAAAAATACCCAAATCTCTTTTTTTCTTCTTTCAGATTAACTACTGCAATGTGCAAGGAAGTGGCCTCCTTATCAGAGAAGTTTACAAATTCTTTAACCACTGTTGGGGTAAGATTATGATACTGATTCTTTTTTCACCTTTTTGAGGGGAAGGCCTACAAGGGGCTGTGATATGAAGTGGAGGACATAGTACCTTCTTTGATAGCTCCACAAAGCAGAAGCTCTGCCAGGACATTTGCTAAAATGAGGCCTGAATATCTTCTCTAGCTATAGGCAGCTTAAGGCTCTCATCTGACTGAGTTCTAGCCCTGATACCACCATATCAGACATACAAGGTATTGGGTGGATTTTCAAACCTCTCTGGGCCTCATTCCCTTTATTTGTTCACTAAGGTTCCTTCTATTATTTAACATCTGTGATACATAATTCCACAATCTCTAGTAAAATAATTCATTTTTAATATTCATATTCACTGTTGCCCTGAAACCCTATTTTATAAGCCACACAAGACAAAAATGTCTGTGCTTTATTGTTACACTTCAACTTTGACCAAAAGAAAAAAATTTTACCAATCTGTAGAAGTGTTTCTATTCTCGAGGCAACAATTTTGAAAGGTTCAAGCATTCATTTGGAGCTATGGCTTCTGGTTATTTTCTTTAGAAATCAGTCATGTTCTGTAACTCAACCTAATGGGATTGGAGAAGACAGTGGCAATTATTCCTTTTCAACCTTTCTACTTTTCCTTTTAAGGCCCTGGATGCAAAGGCACATGATTCTTTACATGAGAAATAGCAAGTTTCACTTCCTGTTTTAGCTAGGGTGTTTGGGTTACAAATGTATTAGTTTCCTAGGGCTACCTTGACAAGTACCACACACTGGGTGACTTCAACAACAGAAATGTATTGTCTCACCATTCTGGAGGCTAGAAGTCTGAAAATAGGGTATTGGCAGAGCCATGCTTCTTCTGAAGCCTCTAGGGAAGGACTCTTCTCTGCCTCTTCCAGCTTCCCAGGCATTCTTTAGCTTGCAGCAGTGTAACCCCAATTTCTTTCTCTATCTTCACATCATCCTCCCTCTGTGTGTGTCTGTGTCTACATTTCCCTCTTCTTATAAGGACAGCGGTCATATTGGATTAAGGTATGACCAGTACAACCTCATCTTATCTAATTGAAACTGCAACACCCTATCTCCATATAAGGTCACAATCTGATATACTGGAGGTTAGGACTTCAACATTTCTCTTTGTAACACAAAGTAACAGAAACAAGCACTAAATAATTTAGACAGAAAGGGGAGCTTATTAAAGGTAGTGGAGGTATATGAGCAGCCGTGGGGGACCCATCACCGGAGCTCATGTACCTTCTCTCTAAAGTGTTGTTATTAATGTGACTCAACTATAGCAGTTCCTAGTTCTCTCCATTCAAATTCCAGGATCCTGGGTGAGAAGGTTTGAAAGGCTCAGATATGCATCTTGGTGTCTCCAGTAGTGATGAGGACAGGGCTATATCATGTAGACCTACTTTGCTGCTGGGGTACACCTCTTCCCACCCCCACCCCAGGCAAAGAGCAGTTCTCAGAAAACACAAAAATGATTGTGGACTGGGCTGTCCGAGTTGTGTGCCTCTGAGACTTCTATAAGTGGCTTAGTTGATAAAGGATGAGCTACATACCAACTATTCATTCTGCTGTCAAAGAATATGGTTTGCTTCTCCTATTTTGTAAAAGACCAGCTTTTATATTTGTCTAATTTCAGGCCTTCAGCAATAGAGCTTCACTGTAAACAGGCAGAGTGAAGGGGGAGGGTAGAAGCTCGTTGATAGAATAGGCTTGATAAAATACATTTATGTGATTGGCATCATCTAAGTTAACTGATGCCCATGGACTTTGGTGTTACTGCTAGATTTACAGAGAGGTGTGAGCTCTTAATCAGGATGGAATGACCTTGGCGACTCAGCTTCCTAAGGCTCTACTGTACCCTCTCTCACTCTTTCCAGTTTACTACCTGAGAAACTGAGTCTCAGAAGGGTGAACGATTCACCCAGTTGACTCAACTCCCAGTTGGCTGCCCATCAGACAAAGCAGACAGATAGCTAACTGTTTGGTTCTCTACGGTTGCCTAGTGATGAGGATGTATATGTCTGTGTCTATGTGTGTTATATGTTTTATATGATTCATGTTAAACATTAATTAATTTATGTTAGTGGGTAATATTCATGGTATTGCTTTCCATTCCCTTTAATGTATTGTATTCCAGCACAGTGCTTCTCAAACCTTAATGTGCAAGCAAATAACCTAGAGAGTTTATTAAATGCAGATTTTGATTCAGTGGGTCTAGGATGAGGACTGAGATTCTGCATTTCTAACAAACTCCCAAGTGGTAACAGTGCTCCTAATTCATATCCTACATTTTGAGGAGCAAAGCTCTAGCAGATAAGTGTGTACTTGAATGAATACACACACATAAAATACACACACACAGGGCTTCCCTGGTGGCGCAGTGGTTGAGAGTCTGCCTGCCGATGCAGGGGACATGGGTTCGTGCCCCGGTCCGGGAAGATCCCACATGCCACGGAGCGGCTGGGCCCGTGAGCCATGGCCACTGAGGCTGCGCGTCCGGAGCCTGTGCTCCGCAACAGGAGAGGCCACAACAGTGAGAGGCCCGCGCACCGCAAAAAAAAAAAAAAAAAAAAAAAAAGAAAAAAGAAAAAAATACACACACACACACACTTATGTCCAAATGTTTGTATGAACAAAATCAGGAACACACAGATTATTGTTTGAAGAAAGAAAAATCCAAATCTAAATGGAGTTTACTGAAATACCATCTCACTACAACAGTACCTCTCATCTTGTGCTATGATGAATCATTCACATCGTCATTGTTTGTATTCTCTAAAAGAGCCGTTATTCATAACTTGAAGTTAATGAGTGTATATTGCTCTCCAGACTCTATTTAGATTGCTTGCACATCTCATTGATTCTGAAAACCAATGCCATTTTATTGCCCTCATTTTGATTATATTTTAGAGGTTTATTGATAATCAAATAAACATGAAAGCAAACCATAATGGATTTTCTGGTTACTTACTAAAATGACTGGGTTTTTAAAGAGTTTTTTCCCAAGACTCCATTCTGGTTTCCCCAGTAGGACATTACTTAGCCCTCGGTAGAGTAATGTCAGTGAAAGTGGGGTGCTCTGGGAAGAAATAGTTCATTTATACACTTTTGTTTGCCATAAAGTCTTTCAAGTACAGTGAGAGAAAGCAGCCTATTAAGACTGCCCTCTTCTTTCTAGTCCCTGTAATTATTTATTGTCTAAGAGTGGATTGAACATTTTAGGTAGAGAAGACTGGACATAATAATAACGGCGACATGAACACTAACTCCCAATTTTTGAACACCTACTTAATATCAGGTTCTGCTTTCCATGTTTTGCAAACTGGGATATGCTGACCTGTTTGCAAGTTATATTTAAGAGTGTTTTAACTTTACTGCCAACCTTGAAAACACACCCTATAACCAAGTACCCGTGTTTGCATTTAAAAGAAAAAAGACTACAGACCAGGGCTGGAGCTAGGGTAGGCAAGTAAAGGTACTTAACATGTCTACCAAATTTAAGGGGACTCCCCCCCACAAAAAGAGACAAAGAAACAACCCCAGTCATCTAGATAGATATTTTAATGCAGTATTTTAAAAATCAAAATTAACACCAAAAAATCATGATGAACAAAATATCAAAATTTTAAATAAAGACTGAATCCGACCCTGTACAACTCAACCTCACTCACCTCCCCCTAATCCCAGACCTGCTACGAGCTTTAAATAGTTTAAAAGGTCTGAGTGTAAATTTCTAGCTACATGACCTTAAGCAAGTTACTCAACCTTCCTGATTCCTATTTTCTCATCTTTATTTTTTTTAATTTTTTTATTAAGATTTTTTTTTGACGTGGACCATTTTTAAAGTCTTTATTGAATTTGTTACAATATTGCTTCTGTTTTATGTTTTGGTTCCTTGGCAGCAAGGCATGTGGGATCTTAGCTCCCCAACCAGGGATTGAACACGCACCCCCTGCACTGGCAGGCGAAGTCTTAACCACTGGACTGCCAGGGACGTCCCCTATTTTCTCATCTTTAAATCGGGGTTATCATGGTACCTACCTACCTCCTAAGATTTCTGTCAAAATTAAATGATCGTGTAGGGGAAGCACCAAATATGAAGCCTTGTCTGTAGTAAGCATTCCACTTCTCCCCTTCTTCTCTAAGAGATTCCTCAACAAAGCCAGCGTCTACATTTTCTGGGACAAGCCTTGGAGTACGAGCACCTAATCTGTCAATTTCATCCTTTTGATTCCACAGAGCAACAAGAAGGCTGAGGTCCTTAACCCCATGATCAATAGTGTATTGTTAGAGGTAAGTGGCCTCCTGGAGAGAAAGTGCTTCTGAATCAAAGCAAATGTTAGAGCTACATTTTTTTTTTCTCCCAGGCAGCAAGTGTTATTGCAATTCTAAATTTTATCGTCTACAGTCTTTTTTGAGTACATTTGTGTAGTTAAACCATCTGTAAACCCTCGGGTGAAGCAGCAGTACCTCATTTTCAAGAATTCTGATTATAAAGAGAAATGCTAAGCTCGCATGTTATTTCTGTCGCTGTTTCCCCCGACAGAAGCACATTTCTGCTGCCAAGTTTGACACCAGATTCAACACTGTGATAATTGGCTGCAATGAGGGGTTCTTGCTCAGTGGTGATTTTCATAAAAATGGGCACTTCCCTCCATTTACATTAACCTTGAGTTTAGCTGGGTCTAAGCTCCAGACTGGCAAAAATGACAAGTAGAATGTTTAGCATCTGCCCGTTCAGTGACCAGAGGCAAGATCCTCTGTGACCACTCACTCCGTGGCCTGCCCACCCATCAGTACATTGTAACATGGACGTGCAGCTGCCCCATACAGCTGTGGCTTTGCCAGAAGTAATGATGTAAAATCGAAGAAAAGAAGCCCAGGAGGCCTCATTCTTGACTCAGAGGCACTGTGTTCCACCTGTGATTAGTGGGGGAAAACCTATTAGGGACCAACTCTAAGGAACTGGCACATCTGTAGCCCCAGGGCACCCCACTGAAGCCACGAGGTGTTGACAAGTTGAGTTTGAACATGGGCAATGCATATACAGTAGTTTCTTGCTGTCTGAAGTACCCGTCAAATGCAAAATTTGGAAATTAAAAAAGTCAGGGAGGGCTACCTATGTATTTATAGCAATGCGTTTAGGAATTGGGTCTTATCATTAAGGGAAACTACCAAGGTACAAGAATAACAATGTGGTGACAACAAATGTTATTGTTTAAGACACAGTCACAGAGGGGGATAGAGTTGACAAGAAGAGACAAGGAACCATAGAGGCAGGCTCTGGAGGACACAGCTAAGAGGAAACCCAGGCAGTCAGAGGCAGAATAGAAACATCCAAAGAAATGTGTTTACATCTTTTTTAAGCACCAACATTAAAAGAAAAATATTCTAAAATAGTGTGGGATATGAGGAGAAGGAACATTATCAAATGGGAGGAATTGTCAAGCTGGAACTCTGACAATAACCCTCCAACCACAATTTTCTCCCTTCATAGGGCTGCAATAGCACCACATACATACAGGATGCCTTCCAGCTGCTGCTGCCTGTCCTGCAGGTTTCACACATCCAGACCAGTCGTTCCAAAGCACAGCCATGACCTGGCCAGACTCCATCTAGTTAAAGGAAACAGCAGGCCCTGTTGCTCTGATATATACCATTTCATGGAATGTTTTCGACACATCTGACCACAGATGCCTGTTTGGAGACACTACAAGCAATTTTGCACAGACAGATTGAGAATGCAAGTTCAAAGACAATATCATTTCTCTTAATGTATATGGTTGTTTTTACAAGTAATTATGTTTCCTTTATGTTAATTTAAATTTACATGGCTTTGTATTAATAATTTCCTTTATCTGGAGTTCACTCAAAATATTCACTTCTAGTTTCCTGGTCAAGCATGTTGTATTTGGAAATTCATGGGCAGACCCAAGACTTTAAATTTCCACTTTTAAATTTCCCATTTTTATAGTATGACTTAAAATCAATTCTTATCCTAAACTTAGTTTTGTTATATTAATGCCACCTTCAGAGATAACACTACTCATAGATATTACCTATTACGGTGAAAGAGGAACGTAAGTATCTGTTTATAGTCATGTATTCTCAGAACAAGCATTTATTGAGCTCCTACTGTGTGCTCACAATAGAGGAACATGATCTCACCCCAGTAGAGACAGATATTCTGAGAGAGGATTTATAATAATTCATTAAATGCTTTAAAATACTAATAACTTTTCTAAACCCTAAAAAATTTGAAGAACAAGGTAAATTAGTGTTTTTTTAAATGTTCTACCCTTCAACTGATTGTACTTTTTTATCCCAAACTTTACATATGGGATGAAAATACATATGAAACGGGATACTAAAGAATATTTTGTTTAAAATTGAATCCTTGTGACCATAAGTACATAATAGCACAATCATAAAGCTTGTAAGTATTCAGATAGAAAATTAAGGGAATTACAACAGAGTAGACCCCCAGGACTGTATTTTTAAATCTACTACAGTTGAGTCAAGCTGTTCCATGAATACACAGATCACACTCGCCAATGGCAAATGTAATGATTGCTTCTAAAGACAGAAAATGCTGATGTGTGTGGATGACTAAATGGTCACAATCCAGGAGGCTGCACAGAAGACCCCGCGGCCAGGAGAGGCCTTGTCAATGGGCATTTCTCGCCCCGAGCCCCAGATGGTCATTCTGGGGAGGGGTCCTGTACAATGTTCCTATCTGGGAGCCCCACTGACGTCCCTCCAGGTACTGTCACAAGGTGTCTTGCACAGTGGCTCTCTCCAGGCCAAATGAAGCCTATACTTTTGCCAGGGTGAAAAAATCCCTCATTCACTTTTGGTTTTATTCCCCTGATAGAGTTCCATACAGGCAAAGTAGGGATATTTTCACATCATCCTACTTCTCAGCATTTTAGTTTCCAATATTCTGCATTTCATTTGTGTATCTCCTGAAACAACGAAATGGAAAATATAAGAATTTATAATCTGGAAAAAAAATTCTCTGAGGAATCAATTAAAGCTGGGTTTTCCTACTTGGTTTTGTTTTTTTTGTTTTTTTTGTTTTTGGCTGCTTTGGGTCTTTGTTGCTGTGTGCGGGCTTTCTCTAGCTGTGGCGAGCGGGGGCTACTCTTCATTGTGGTTCGCGGGCTTCTCATTGTGGTGGCTTCTCTTGTTGCGGAGCATGGGCTCTAGGCACTCAGGCTTCAGTAGTTGTGGCACACGGGCTCGGTAGTTGTGGCTCGCGGGCCCTAGAGTATGCGGGCTTCGGTAGTTGTGGCACACGGGCTTCGTTGCTCTGCGGCATGTGGGATCTTCCCAGACCAGGGATCGAATCCGTGTCCCCTGCATTGGCAGGCAGATTCTTAACCACTGAGCCACCAGGGAAGTCCCCCTACTTGCTTTTTTTTTTTTTTTTTTTTTTGTGGTACGCGGGCTTCTCACTGCTGTGGCCTCTCCCGTTGCGGAGCACAGGCTCCGGATGAGCAGGCTCAGCGGCCATGGCTCACGGGCCCAGCCGCTCCGTGGCATGTGGGATCTTCCCAGACCGGGGCACGAACCCGCGTCCCCTGCATCAGCAGGCGGACTCGCAACCACTGCGCCACCAAGGAAGCCCCTTCCTACTTGCTTTTTGATCGCCTGAAATGTTTCTGCTATTCAGTCTAGAGAACAATTAACTCATGAAAGTGTTCCATTTGCTTCATCATAAATTTTAGACTTTTTGTGTATAGAGCAGAAGAAAGGGTTTAGATTTACAATTTCTTCACATCAGATGTTTTAGCATCAGATGGATTTATAGACGTTAACTGGAAATGTAAAAGAAACCAATAGTTTCAAAGGGGCTAGATTCCCAAAATTAGACTTTAAGCCTAACTGCACCCATTTAGTGCATAGCAAAATTTTTAATCATAAAATGAAATAGAAATCTGCGAAAGAACAAGAGAGATAATTATTCGTTTAAAAGTGGGTGACATTATTTACATTGCATTTATATATCTTTTAATGATAGAATGTCGAGGGTTGCCAAATGGAAACGTAGGCCGAGGGATGATTCCTGGGGCCTAGTAGCTCCATGGTCTGTGAATTACATTATTTAAGAGAGAATCATCACTTAAAATATATCCACTCTCCAGGATTTCTCTCTTTCAATACTGTTTTTCACCGTCACTTTTATTTTATTTTATTTTTTATTTTTGGCTGCGTTGGGTCTTCGTTGCTGTGCATGGGCTTTCTCTGGTTGCGGTGAGCGGGGGCCACTCTTCGTTGCGGTGCGCGGGCTTCTCATTGCAACGGCCTCTTCTGCTGCGGAGCACGGGCTCCAGGCGCGAGGGCTTCAGTAGTTGTGGCACACGGGCTCAGTAGCTGTGGCCCACGAGCTCTAGAGCACAGGCTCAGTAGTTGTGGTGCACAGGCCTAGCTTCTCTGCGGCATGTGGGATCCTCCCAGGCCAGGGCTCGAACCTGTGTCCCCTGCATTGGCAGGTGGAGTCTTAACCACTACGCCACCAGGGAAGCCCCCACCATCACTTTTTTTTTTTTTTTTTTGCGGTACGCGGGCCTCTCACTGTTGTGGCCTCTCCCGTTGCGGAGCACAGGCTCCGGACGCGCAGGCCCAGCGGCCATGGCTCACCGGCCCAGCTGCTCCACGGTATGTGGGATCTTCTCGAACCAGGGCACGAACCCGTGTCCCCTGCATCAGCAGGCGGACTCTCAACCACTGCGCCACCAGGGAAGCCCCCCACCATCACTTTTAAATAACTGCTTCTTTGCTTTGCTTTAAAAGCTAGCAAAGCACAGGATCCAGATCTGGGCACATGTCAGTCCGTTACTGAATGAATGATTTAGCAGGCTTACTTTGGAAGTTTTGTATTCCTTCAATAATCCTTTACATAAATTGGGTTCATTTCACTCTATGCAATTACCCTGAACATGCATGCCAGTTTTTTATTTTTTCCTTACATCAAGTGCAAAAGATGTTCTAGTCTAAATAATGAATGTAGTCCTGTGCCTGTGCCTTATTAAATAAAAAGCATCAAAAGCATATTTCAAATGCAAAGCAAAATGCATCCAAGAAAAAATTGCTTTGGGGTATTGATACATACAGCTCTGAAGGGCAAAATCCCAAATCTTAAAGCAAAGGCCTAAGCTTAAATATTCTATCCCACCGAGGACAGAAGCCTCTCTTTTCTGTGGGTCTCACACTGGGCTGTACATCAAGCCCATGTTTAAATGAGCAGTGTGGCTCACTGGGGCAGTGCCAGGAATGAGCTGCTTCAGCTGCACCCACTAAGGAACCATGGACCTCAGCTGCAGAACTCAAAGGCGAAGAAGCACCAGCCTTGGGAAGGCAAAGGAAAGTGCTAATTACATGGTAGAAGTCCCAACGGAGAAATGAGAGTGTCTCCAGTGCTTTGTAGAAGTCAGCTGCCCTGAGGTGTTTGCATATCTGGGAAATTACCTTCTGCACAGGCCAGCCAGGCTGCACTTAAGCTAGAAACAAAAGCAGGCAGATTCCAGTCACAGCCATCTCAGAGGTCCAGGATATAACGTCTTATGAAGTAATTCAGCAAAAATGTGAAATAAGCATATTTCTCTTTTTTCCTAAAAAAAAAAATGTATGTATGTATGCTGAACAGATGGGGTGGATCATAACACATGACTTCAATCCGTATTTAATTTTATAAAAGCAGTTACTCTTCAAGGTCAAGGTAAATTTTGTAATGTAAAAATTACCCTTTGGTCTTCCTCTTAAGTGTGCCCTACATTCTGATATTCAGATCCAGGCTTCATCTTGGTTTCTTAAATTATTGTGTTTGTAAAGGCACATCAGAAGAGATCATAATGAAAATTCAGTTCAGAACTGCAATTCTGCCTTGATTTTGTAGTTGATTAGAATTCAAAAATCTAATCTAGGAGTGGATTCAGACCAGCCATTCTTCACATTAAAGAAAAAAATCATGGGGTTAACCATTTGTTGTATTTTTCTAGATATCTCATAACTTATTCAGGTTTGTGTTCATTTCCTGTATACTTACCTATAAATAGATGCTCCACTACAATATCTGCTATTAAACAAATCTAAATTCTTTGTGTGTGTGTACACACTTAGATCCTAAAAATAATCTGAGTTATTCTATCGTTTGGGCATTTTACCTTTAGCAATGATTAACTTATTACAACCCAACAGTAAGAAATCAATGGTGTTTCTGTTATTTCTAGTGTCTCTTGTCATCATAGACTGGGAATAGAAGCTGATTATGGAGGGTAAGAATTTTGTATTGGAATTGAAGCTACATTTACTTTTGTCTGAATCAGAGAATATTTTTCTCTGAATGAGCTGTCAGCCAAAAAGCAAAAGGATTATGTCTGCCTTTGGTCACTGCTGACTCACTTGACAGGCCTGTCTCTTCTATTAGTCTCAAAGAAATTCCATACTGCAAAAGACTAATATGTACATTTCATATATGCCTTCCCTGAGAACAGAAGTTTAGGGTAATTCAGAAATGGTCTGTCTCCTTGCCCTGGGTCTCACCACTAGCTTTCTAGAGCTGCATTTGGAGGAAAAAGCAAGCACTGAAGCCAAGACCAGATGGATGAAACCTTGGCAAAAAAGCAAAGCTAATTCTCTGCCTCGAGTCCCTGCCATCTTTATGCTTTTTCTCTCTCAGGACTCTTTTGACAGTGCCTGTCTTCCAGGATCAGCTTTTCACATCCTGCCTCTCTTTTTCATGTCTCCTCTTCTATCCTTTCTCTTTCTCTGCATTTATACTCTCCTTTCCCCATTTACCTCACCAGAAAACAATCCAGCCAAAAGATTTCTATAATGATCATTATATGTATTTACTGTTTGCTGGGCACTGTGCTGAGTGTTTTTTTTTATTATTAGTTTCTGCTTTATAACAAAGTGAATCAGTCATACATATACATCTGTTCCCACATCCCTTCCCTCATGCATCTCCCTCCCTGCTGAGTGTTTTATATGCATTATCCCATTTAATCTCCATAAGTACCCTATTGGGTAGATATTATTACAATTTCCACTGTCTAAATGAGAACATTTAGACCCAAGGAATTATGTAACTCATCCAGTCTTACACAACTAGTAAAACAGAGCCAGGATTCAAATCCATGTCAGTTTGTCCTGACCAGCTAGCATTGTAAACTATTGTGTAGAACTTCCCAACAAAAGAGAAAAGTAACATGTTATTTTAGAGACACCTGAACACTTATGTGTTTAGTTCTCTTTATGCCGTGAGGTGGATTTGTAGCTGAAAGATTTGGTCGTCAGCTTTGGTTGTTTCCACACAACTGAGGACACACTGGGGCCAAAGAGACACAGAATGAAGCCATGCAAGGTTATTGAGCCCCTGGATGGTTCTCACCGCAGGCCTCTTCACCGCTTCACAGACATGTACATCAAGCAGCTCCCTGGTCAACTTCAGCACAGCAGCCTGTCTCCCAGGTGCCTTTGTCCTAAAACGGCTCCATTTCCCCCTTTCCCTCCCCCTTCACTGGTGCCAAGGAAGCCCATTTTCATATCACCACCCTTTCTGAAAATCCTTAACCCTCTACTATTTGCCTGAACCTTGGGGTTGTTTTATGCTTCCCTTGCCTTGAAGATTACTGACTTTAGGCAGCCTCTCTGCTGAATCTTCAGTACCAGGTACTGTGAGATACAGACAAGTGTTTTAAGGATGTACTCAGTAATGCCTGCTTGTCCCTGAACTTGGTGCTGTTCCCTGGTAAGCCCAAGAAATTATGGTGGTGGTAGTGATAGAGATGATGGTGGTGGTGATGGTGATGATGAACTTATTCACTAAGTACTTACTATGTCCCAGACACTTTATCTCTATGATCTCAATTTAATTCCCAATGTCAACCTTATGATATAGTGACTATTATCATACTCATTTTACAGATGAAAAGCGAAGCACAGAGAGATTAAATAATCTGCCTGAGGTTATCCAACTGATACTCGGAAGAGATAGGATTTATATACAGGCAGTGTATAAAATGCTAGTCAGAGCCCACAGACAAGGAGATGCCTGGTCAAGAAAAGGAAAAGTTGCTCATTTTCCCTTAGGTTGAGTTCTTTTCTTCCGGCTAATACCTAGGCTCTCCTCTCTCTACCCTGTGGCCTCAGGCAGAGACAAATTGCTCCACAAATCTCCCTGTCAGAAGGCTAACCACATTTTTCCTGCTGATGTTTCTGATCCCAAGAGAAAGTGGGTAGCCTGTGTGTCCCATTCTCCCTCATGTTATAAATCTCATGCTGAGTGGTCCATTTCTCACTGAAAACTGTGATTGCCTCTTAACACTTCTGCAAGAAAGCTCTAGTCTACTATCTTTGCGAAAAAATCTGCTGCTAGGAAATGTGATAAAGGACGAGAAACTAATGATGCACTGCAGGGCAAAAAGACTGGTCATTTCTGTCAGAAAGAATTATTTGGTCCTAGAGGGCATCTTAGTCAGGGATACATAGGATAATTTTCTTCCAGACAGCTTCACACATCCCTCCCTCACTTCTTCTAGGTCTTTATTCAAAAGCACACCTTCTTGGTGAGGTACCTCCAGGTCAAATTGCAACCCTCCCAATATTCCCTTTCCCTGCTTTGTTTTTCTCTCCTTAGGATATATCACTATCTACCATCTTTACATATTTCTTGTCTATTATTTATCTCTTGCATTGGGATGTAATTTCCATAAGACAGGGATTTTTTTGTCTGTTAACATATTCCTTGCATGCAAACCAGTGTTTGGCTCATAGTAGGGGCTCAGTAATGATTTGTTGAATGAACAAATACATCAAAGTCTTAAAGGTGCAATCTGTAAACACTGAATAAGAGAATGGAAACAGCCATATTATGGAGTAATTAATGATGGAGAATATCTGATCGAGTTAATGTTAACTATAGAAGTCCTTGTGTCCATTTTAATGGTATTTGGTGTTGTAACGTAAATGGGCATGATTTGGGGGCTTAGAAGTACATAAACATTTTTTCCATTAAAGTGAAGAATTTACATTCTTTACTTAGAAGAATTCACTCTGTAAGGGATTTTTCAAGACTCTTTATCAGGCCAGGGTAGACTATAGTGAGAAATTAGAACCACCTTAATAAGTAACTATGGTATACCAATACTGTGAAATATTATGCAACAGTTAAAAAGAATAGAAAGAATGTGTCCTGATCTGTTTGGGCTGCTGTAATAAATATACCATAGACTAGGTGGCTTAAACAATGAACATTTATTTCTCCAGTTCTGAAGGCTGGGAAGTCTAAGATCTAGGTGCTGGCAGATCCAGTGTCTGGTGAGAGCCTACTTCTTGGTTTGCAGATGGCTGTCTTCTCATTGCATTCTTACACAGCAGAGAGCGAAGAGAGAGAGGAAGCAAGCTCTCTTATGTCTCTTCTTATAAGCGCACTAATCTCATTCATGAGGGCTCCACACTTATGACCTAATTACTTCCTCAAGGCCCTGCCTCCAAATACCATCACACTGGGGATTAGGCTTCAACACATGAATTTGGGGAGGATACAGACATTCAGTCCATAACAAGGTGGAAGAGATCTCTGTACTAATGGAGCTCCAAAATGTATCACTGAGTGAAAAAAGAAAGCTACAGTATGGTACTTCTAGTATATTTTATCTCAAATAACATGTGCACACACAAAAATATACTACACACATACACACACACACACACACATTCCTAGAAGAAGATCTGGAAAGATACACACAAAACTATCAACAATGCTTGTGATCAGGGGTGGAAAAGGTTGCAATAGGGTGGGGAGAACATCAGAATTTGACATAGTAATCAAAGGAAACTCCAGTGTTGTTCATAATATTTAAATATTTTTATAATGAAAATATATTAATGGATGACTTATATAATGAAAATTTTAAAATCAAAACAAGAAGCAAAAGAGCATAGCTTCTGATGAGGGAGACGAGAGGATAGGGTCCTGCCAGAGACTTAAAGTGTAAAATACACAGGTTATTTTTCAACAGAAGGGCCAGGAGTGTGAGTGAGAGCATCTAAATGATTTGGATTTCTTTGTCATCAATGTTTCTATAAAGTTCTAAGACAATTTTGAGGACTATACAAATCTCTCCTTCCTTTCCTCAAAAAAGCCCAAAACCAAGTATTCCAAATGCATAGTTTGTAAAGACTGTGATGATGTAAACAGAAAAATTTGTCATTTCTACATCATTGGAAAAGGCCAACTTCTTTAGCTGGATAGTCTCTCTAATCTTCCTACTAAACCTGAACAATTCTACGTCTATGTAATGACTACAAAAGCAATTTCAGGGCTTCCCTGGTGGCGCAGTGGTTGAGAGTCCGCCTGCCGATGCAGGGGACACGGGTTCGTGCCCCGGTGCGGGAGGATCCCACATGCCGCGGAGCGGCTGGGCCCGTGAGCCATGTCCGCTGAGCCTGCGCGTCCGGAGCCTGTGCTCCGCAACGGGAGAGGCCACAACAGTGAGAGGCCCACGTACCGCAAAAAAAAAAAAAAAAAAGCAATTTCAGAAACTTCTGGAGGGAAACACCACACAAATGAATGAGTCTGTGGTTCACAATTATTAGTTTGATGCCCAAATGCATATCATATTTGCAAGAGGCAGTTTACAATCTGTTCATCTTGACAAATGTAGCACAAGGGGATTTAAATCCCTGCATTTGCAATTTCTGTCTCTCCCTCTCCAAATTTATGGCGAAATTGTAGACATGAATAATGTGTCAGGGATGAGTGAACTGAGGTCTGTGCTCTGTTCCTATAGCTCCATTTCACTCAAAGGAGAGTAATGAATGGAAAACAAAGAAAAGTCTCAGCAGATAATGAATTTGAGTCCTAATGACCTTCCTGAACTATAAAATGGATTTTCTTGGCATTGCCCAAACCATTTGGTGCCTGTAGTGAGGGGTGAAAACATTTTGACCATTTGGGGCCAGAACCATGCATTTTAAGTATTTTCTCGATGATTCATGAAGAGTAAGAACTACCTTTCCATGGAAAGGTAAAAGTCATCCACCAGTGGTAATGGAAGACTTGTTTCCAACCTGCCCTGTCTATTGTCTTGACGGCAGTGTGATTGATTATTAAGGAGTCTTGGACTATTCTACAGCCCCCTGGGACCATAGTATGGCCATTTATATAAGATATGGGTATCACAATCCAATGCCTGGTATCCTACATATCTTTCTTTTAAAACCAGTTGATCTCTGGCAAGGAATATAGAGTGAAGACTCACATTTACTCAAAGAAAGTCATGTGCAAAATAACATGTTTGCTTACTGAACAGTAGCAAGTCTGTCGCTTGACTGGTCATCTCCATCTGGATTTGCTGCAAAGGCAGCAGTCGATCAGTCACTGCTAGGGCTTCAATACCTAATGGGAGTAATATACATCAATGGTCTGAAATTAGTTGGCATAAAAATGAAAGGCTCATTGGCTTTTAAGAGCAGGAATACAGTCTTCCATGTATTGCATCCAAACAACCCATCCACTGTGGCCTTCTTGCTTCTTTTGAGATAGTCATATTTTTCTTCTTTCCAGAGCTAAAACTGAAACAAATCATGAGATAAAGTAGAAGAGGAAAACATCTATTGATTTTCATGAAGCTCTACCTACCCTTCATTCATTCAATTATCCATTCATCCATATATTCATCCAGTCAGTACATAACATTTATTGCAACTGTTGTACCCTCTAGTAATTAAAATAGGGTTCAATTTGAAATTCAAACTGAAACTGACTTTGCAGTTCTCTTATCCAAAATTATATAAATCTGTTTGGGCAAAAAAATCCACTAAGTATATCCATGGTTTCTACAACCACCCACCTATATGTTAATGACACCCAAATTTCTACCTGGAGCCCTGATATCACTCCTGGATTCTAACCATAGAGTCAGCTTCCTACCAGACACCTGTACATCAATATTTGGATGTCCTAGTAAATTTAATCTGAACATGTCTGAATTGAACTCCTCACCTTTCCCCCTCCTCCTACATTCTCTGTCTTAGTTGGATGCACAGTGTTACTTCTACCAGAAGCCTAGCTGTCACCCTGGGCTCTTGCTTTTCTTCACCCTCAACACCCAATCAGTTTCCAAATGCTATCAGTTACTTCTTTGTGTATCTTCCTCAATCCCATTGCCTCAGTCTTGTCTCCCTTTCTTCTCATCATTCCTGTGAACTGGTGTAATAGATACTGAAGGGTAGCAGCATATGCCACTGCAGTATATAACTGTAGGAGTTCAGGACATGCCATCCCCAAATATGCTGCTTTGGGATGTTGATTACTTTGAGTTGTAGGCACTTGAAAAACAGCAAATAGGCATTCCTAAAATCAGCATAGCATCATTAGCACAAATTGTGCTTTAAAGGAATTTATATTAGACTGGATTTTTAAAAATCTGGCTATAATATAACCCCAAAAGTGGGATGAAATTTCTTCCAGTGTCTCAATCTTCTCTTAGTGCAATGATTCAAAAACTGGTACTCAGGGATAATTGGGAAGGAAAAAAAAGAATTTTCCTGAGAAGAGTGTTAACCATTAATAAACCTTTTTTTTTTTAACTATGGTGAATTCCCAAACCTTTCAGTTTATTATTGTGCATTGAAACTCTCCAAAAGGCGGACTGAAGGTGCAGCTTCTCTCCAGGTTGAACAGGGAAGCCTAGATCTGGAACCCCAATTAACAGCCACCTCCAGTGGTGTTCCTCTGAATGCAATCTGGCTTCCCTCTCTTCCAATAACCTTGTGAGTAATAAATCATTCTTTCAGTTGTGCAGTAGCATTTAAGGCCCGCCTGCTTAATCTTTAATTGGTTAAGCAGTTACAAGCTCAAATTATAGAGTGTGAAGAATATCACAATAGATCACAGTATTGTCAGTTTTCCCCTGCAGAATCCTGACATTATCAAGTTTAACAAAGCCCATCTCTCTCCCATTAATTACTGCAATGTCCTTGAAAGAGAATAGCATGGTTATTACTATTTCAAAGAGAGCATGACAGGAGCTCACACGTGTGTGTGTGCGTGTATGTGTGTGTGTGTGTTAGTCACATAGATCTTCATTTAGGCCCCCCTTTTCTGTACACAACTGCCCAAGTGCCTTCGTATGTGTTCTTTACACCCTGGCCAACTTCTCCTTTCAATCTCAGATTTTGTCCCCTCCTCCAGGAAGTTTTCCTTCACTTCTTTCTCCTTGATTTAGGTTCCCCTTGTCTGGGCTCCCATAGCACTCCATTCATTAAGTCCACAAACACTTATTGGGTAATTTCTATATCAGATACCAGTATTCGTTACTGGTGCTCAGACACTAGCTTGTTGGGGGCACAGGTAGGCCAACCTGGGTCCCCAGGGAGGGGAGGCCTACATGCCCAGGGCTCATACAACCAGTTCTCAAGGGAGGCAGGAAGATTCCTACCTCCTCTTCCTCTCTCCTCCCTACTGCTCCTCCACCCCTACCCATCCCATGCAAACCAGCGGTTTCTCAGGAATACAGCCTGTGTGAATTCTGTCTCTGATGACATTTCTGTCAGTAAAACATGCATTGAAAGAGATCCTTTTTGCTCACATTGATCTAATTATGATAAAAAAAGCAACAACTACTACTGAATAATAAACTTTTCATCTAGTATTAGTCTGTTATTTAGATAGCTGGAATAAAATAGACAATTTTTAAAGTACCTTTTTTCTATTGAATTTTTCACTCTGAATAAAGAATCGTGTAAGAAAAAGAAATCTCACTATGATGTATTCATTAAGCACTTTTTTTTTAAACATCTTTATTGGAGTGTAATTGCCTTACAATGTTTTGTTAGTTTCTGCTTTATAACAAAGTGAATCAGATATACATATACACATATACACATATACACATATCTCCTCCGTCTTACGTCTCCCTCCCACCCTCCCTATCCCACCCCTCTAGGTGGTCACAAAGCACTGAGCTGATCTCCCTGTGCTATGTGGGCGCTTCCCAGTAGCTATCTATTTTACATTTCGTAGTAGATATAAGTCCATGTCACTCTCTCACTTCATCCCAGCTTACCCTTCCCCTCCCCGTGTCCTAAAGTCCATTCTCTACATCTGCATCTTTATTCCTGTCCTGCCCCTAAGTTCTTCATAAGCTTCTTTTTTTTTTTTTTTAGATTCCATATATATGTGTTAGCATACGGTATTTGTTTTTCTCTTGCTGACTTACTTCACTCTGTAGGACAGACTCTAGGTCCATCCACCTCACTACACATAACTCAATTTTGTTTCTTTTTATGGCTGAGTAATATTCCACTGTATCTATGTGCCACATCTTCTTTATCCACTCATCTGTCGATGGACACTTAGGTTGCTTCCATGTCCTGACTATTGTAAATAAGCTGCAAACAACATTGTGGTACATGACTCTTTTTGAATTATGGTTTTTGCTGGGTATGTGCCCAGTAGTGGGATCGCTGGGTCTATGGTAGCTCTACTTTTAGTTTTTTAAGGAACCTCCATACCGTTGTCCATAGTGGCTGTATCAACTTACATTCCCACCAAGAGTGCAAGAGGGTTCCCTTTTCTCCACATCCTCTCCAGCATTTATTGTTTGTAGATTTTTGATGATGTCCATTCTGACTGGTGTGAGGTGATACCTCATTGTAGTTTTGATTTTCATTTCTCTAATGATTAGTGATGTTGAGCATTCTTTTGTGTGTTTTTCGGCAATCTGTATATCTTCTTTGGGGAAATGTCTATTTAGGTCTTCTGCCCATTTGTGGATTGGGTTGTTTGTTTTTTTGATATTGAGCTGCATGAGCTGCTTGAATATTGTGGAGGTTAATCCTTTGTCAGTTGCTTCATTTGCAAATATTTTCTCCCATTCTGAGGGTTGTCTTTTCGTCTTGTTTATGGTTTCCTTTGCTGTGCAAAAGCTTTTAAATTTCATTAGGTCCCATTTGTTTATTTTTGTTTTTATTCCCATTTCTCTAGGAGGTGGGTCAAAAAGGATCTTTCTGTGATTTATGTCATAGAGTGTTCTGCCTACATTTTCCTCTAAGAGTTTTATAGTGTCTGGCCTTATATTTAAGTCTCAAATCCATTTTGAGTTTATTTTTGTGTATGGTGCTAGGGAATGTTCTAATTTCATTCTTTTACATGTAGCTGTCTAGTTTCCCCAGCATCACTTATTGAAGAGGCTGTCTTTTCTCCATTGTATATTCTGGCTTCCTTTATCAAAAATAAGGTGACCATATGTGCCTGGGTTTATCTCTGGGCTTTCTATCCTGTTCCATTGATCTGTATTTCTGTTTTTGTGCCAGTACCATACTGTCTTGATTACTGTAGCTTTGTAGTATAGTCTGAAGTCCAGGAGCCTGATTCCTCCAGCTCCATTTTTCTTTCTCAAGATTGCTTTGGCTATTCGGGGTCTTTTGTGTTTCCATACAAATTGTGAAATTTTTTGTTCTAGTTCTGTGAAAAATGCCATTGGTAGTTTGATAGGGATTGCATTGAATCTGTAGATTGCTTTGGGTAGTAGAGTCATTTTCACAATGTTGATTCTTTCACTCCAAGAACATGGTATATCTCTCCATCTGTTTGTATCATTTTTAATTTCTTTCATCAGTGTCTTATAGTTTTCTGCATACAGGTCTTTTATCTCCTTAGGTAGGTTTATTCCTAGGTATTTTATTCTTTTTGTTGCAGTGGTAAATGGGAATGTATCCTTAATTTCCCTTTCATACTTTTCATCATTAGTGCATAGGAATGAAAGAGATTTCTGTGCATTAATTTTGTATCCTGCTACTTTACCAAACTCATTGATTAGCTCTAGTAGTTTTCTGATAGTGTCTTTAGGATTCTCTATGTATAGTATCATGGCATCTGCAAACAGTGGCACCTTTACTTCTTCTTTTCCGACTTGGATTCCTTTTATTTTTGTTTTCTAATTGCTGTGGCTAAAACTTCCAGAACTATGTTGAATAATAGCAGTGAGAGTGGGCAACCTTGTCTTGTTCCTGATCTTAGTGGAAATGGTTTCAGTTTTTCACCATTGAGAATGATGTTGGCTGTGGATTTGTCATATATGGCCTTTATTATGTTGAGGTAAGTTCCCTCTATACCTACTTTCTGGAGGGTTGTTATCATAAATGGGTGTTGAATTTTGTCAAAAACTTTTTCTGCATCTATTGAGATGATCATATGGTTTTTCTCCTTCAATTTGTTAATATGATGTATCACATTGATTGATTTGCATATATTGAAGAATCCTTGCATTCCTGGAATAAACCCCACTTGATCATGGTGTATGATTCTTTTAATGTGCTGTTGGACTCTGTTTGCTAGTATTTTTTTTGAGGATTTTTGCATCTATGTTCATCAGTGATATTGGCCTGTAGTTTTCTTTCTTTGTGATGTTTTTGTCTGGTTTGGGTATCAGGGTGATGGTGGCCTCATAGAATGAGTTTCAGAGTATTCCTCCCTCTGCTATGTTTTGGAAGGTTTGAGAAGGATAGGTGTTAGCTCTTCTTTAAATGTTTGATAGAATTCGCCTGTGAGGCCATCTGGTCCTGGGCTTTTGTTTGTTGGAAAAAAAAATTTTTTTTTAATTTACGTGGGCCTCTCACTGTTGTGGCCTCTCCCGTTGTGAAGCACAGGCTCCGGACGCACAGGCTCAGCGGCCATGGCACCCGGGCCCAGCCGCTCCACGGCATGTGGGATCCTCCCGGGCCGGGGCACCAACCTGTGTCCCCTGCATCAGCAGGCGGACTCTCAACCACTGCGCCACCAGGGAAGCCTTGTTGGAAAATTTTTAATCACAGTCTCAATTTCAGTGCTTGTGATAGGTCTGTTTATATTTTCTATTTCTTCCAGGTTCAGTCTCAGAAGGTTGTGCTTTTCTAAGAGTTTGTCCATTTCTTCCAGGTTGTCCATTTTATTGGCATATAGTTGCTTGTAGTAATCTCTCATGATCCTTTGTGTTTCTGCAGTGTCAGTTGTTACTGCTCCTTTTTCATTTATAATTCTATTGATTTGAGTCTTCTCCCTTTTTTTTTTGATGAGTCTGCCTAATGGTTTATCAATTTTGTTTATCTTCTCAAAGAACCAGCTTTTACTTTTACTGATCTTTGCTATTGCTTCCTTCATTTCTTTTTCATTTATTTCTGATCTGATCTTTATAATTTCTCTCCTTCTGCTAACTTTGGGGTTATTTTTGTTCTTTTTTCTCTAATTGCTTTAGGTGTAAGGTTAGGTTGTTTATTTGAGATGTTTCTTGTTTCTTGAGGTAGGATTGTATTGCTATAAACTTCCTTCTTAGAACTGCTTTTGCTGCATCCCATAGGTTTTGTGTCATTGTGTTTTCATTGTCATTTGTTTCTAGGTATTTTTTGATTTCCTCAGTGATCTCTTGGTTATTAAGTAGTGTATTGTTTAGCCTCCATGTGTTTGTATTTTTTACATATTTTTCCTGTAATTGATATCTAGTCTCATAGCATTGTGGTTGGAAAAGATACTTGATACGATTTCAATTTTCTTAAATTTACCAACACTTGATTTGTGACCCAAGATATGATCTATCCTGGGGAGTGTTCCATGAGCACTTGAGAAGAAATTGTGTTCAGTTGTTTTTGGATGGACTGTCCTATAAATATCAATTAAGTCCATCTTGTTTAATGTTTCATTTAAAGCTTGTGTTTCCTTATTTGTTTTCATTTTGGATGATCTGTCCATTGTTGTAAATGAGCTGTTAAAGTCCCCTACTATGATTGTGCTACTGTCGATTTCCCCTTTTATGGCTGTTAGCATTTGCCTTGTGTATTGAGATGCTTCTATGTTGGTTTCATAAATATTTACAATTGTTATATCTTCTTCTTGGATTGATCCCTTGATCATTATATAGTGTCCTTCTTTGTCTCTTGTAAAAGTCTTTATTTTAAAGTCTATTTTGTCCAATATGAGAATTACTACTCTAGCTTTTTTGATTTCCATTTGTATGGAATATCTTTTTCCATCCCCTCACTTTCAGTCTGTATGTGTCCCTAGGTGTGAAGTGGGTCTCTTGTAGACAGCATACATACGGGTCTTGTTTTTGTATCCGTTCAGCGAGTCTATGTCTTTTGGTTGGAGCATTTAATCCATTTACATTTAAGGTAATTATTGATATGTATATTCCTATTACCATTTTCTTAATTGTTTTGGGTTTGTTATTGTAGGTCTTTTCCTTCTCTTGTGTTTCCTGCCTAGATAAGTTCCTTTAGCATTTGTTGCAAAGCTGGTTTGGTGGTGGTGAATTCTCTTAACTTTTGCTTGTCTGTAAAGTTTTAATTTCTCCATTGAATCTCAATGAGATCCTTGCTGGGTAGAGTAATCTTGGCTGTAGGTTTTTCCCTTTCGTCACTTTAAATATATCCTGCCACTCCCTTCTGGCTTGCAGAGTTTTTGCTGAAAGATCAGTTCTTAACCTTATGGGGATTCCCTTGTATGTTATTTGTTGTTTTTCCCTTGCTGCTTTTAATATTTTTTCTTTGTATTTAATTTTTGATAGTTTGATTAATATGTGTTGTGGCATGTTTCTCCTTGGATTTATCTTGTATGGGACTCTCTGTGTTCCTGGACTTGATTAACTATTTCCTCTCCCGTATTTGGGAAGTTTTCAACCATAATCTCTTAAAATATTTTCTCAGTCCCTTTCTTTTTCTCTTCCTCTTCTGGGACCCCTATAATTCAAATGTTGGTACATTTAATGTTGTCCCAGAGGTCTCTGAGACTGTCCTCAGTTCTTTACATTCTTTTTTCTTTATTCTGCTTTGCAGTAGTTATTTCCACTATTTTATCTTCCAGGTCACTTATCCGTTCTTCTGCCACAGTTATTCTGCTATTGATTCCTTCTAAAAATTTTTTAATTTCATCTATTGTGTTGTTCATCATTGTTTGTTTGCTCTTTAGTTCTACTAGGTCCTTGTTAAATGTTTCTTGTATTTTCTCCATTCTATTTCCAAGATTTTGGATCATCTTTACTATCATTACTCTGAATTCTTTTTCAGGTAGACTGCCTATTTCCTCTTCATTTGTTTAGTCTGGTGGATTTTTACCTCTCTCCTTCATCTGCTGTGCGTTTCTCTGTCTTCTCATTTTGCTTAACTTACTGTGTTTGGGGTCTCCTTTTCGCAGGCTGCAAGTTTGTAGTTTCCGTTGTTTTTGGTGTCTGTCCCCAGTGGCTAAGGTTGGTTCAGTGGGTTGTGTAGGCTTCCTGATGGAGGGGACTAGTGCCTGTGTTCTGGTGGATGAGGCTGGATCTTGTCTTTCTGGTGGGCAGGTCCACGTCTGGTGGTGTGTTTTGGGGTGTCTGTGGCCTTATTGTGATTTTAGGCAGCCTCTTTGCTAATGGATGGGGCTGTGTTCCTGTCTTGCTAGTTGTTTGGCATAGGGTATCCAGCACTGTAGCTTGCTGGTCGTTTAGTGAAGCTGGGTCTTGGCATTGAGATGGAGATCTCTGGGAGATTTTGACCGTTTGATACTATGTGGAGCTGAGAGGTCTCTTTTGGACCAGTGTCCTGAAGTTGGCTCTCCCACCTCAGAGGCACAGCACTGACTCCTGGCTGGAGCACCAAGAGCCTTTCATCCACACGGCTCAGAATAAAAGGGAGAAAAATAGAAAGAAAGAAAGAAAAAATGAATGAAAGAAAGAAAAAATGAAAGAAAGAAAGAGGACAAAATAAAATAAAATAAAGTTATTAAAATAAAAAATAATTATTAAGAAAAAAAATTTTTAAGTAAAAAATAAAAAGAGATGGACAGAACCCTAGGACAAGAGGTGAAAGCAAAGCTATACAGACAAAATCACACACAGAAGCATACACATACACACTCACAAAAAGAGAAAAAGGTAAAAAAAAAATATATATATATATATATATATTGTTGCTCCCAAAGTCCACCGCCTCAATTTGGGATGATTCATTGTCTATTTAGGTATTCCACAGATGCAGGGTATATCAAGTTGATTGAGGAGATTTAATCCGCTGCTCCTGAGGCTGCTGGGAGATATTTCCCTGTCTCTTCTTTGTTCGCACAGCTCCCGGGGCTCAACTTTGGATTTGGACCCGCCTCTGCGTGTAGGTCGCCGGAGGGCGTCTGTTCTTCGCTCAGACAGGACAGGGTTAAAGGAGCAGCTGATTCGGGGGCTCTGGCTCACTCAGGCCTGGGGTGGGAGGGGCGCAGAGCGCGGGGCGAGTCTGCGGCGGCAGAGGCCGGCGTGACGTTGCGCCAGCCTGAGGCGCGTCCGCGCGTTTATCCGGGAAGTTGTCCCTGGATCCCGGGACCCTGGCAGTGGCGGGCTGTACAGGCTCCCGGGAGGGGAGGTGTGGAGAGTGACCTGTGCTCGCACATAGGCTTCTTGGTGGCGGCAGCAGCAGCCTTAGTGTCTCATGCCCGTCTCTGGGGTCCGTGCTGTTAGCCGCGGCTCGCGCCCGTCTGTGGAGCTCGTTTAGGCTGTGCTGTGAATCCGCTCTCCTCTCGCACCCCAAAACAGTGGTCTCTTGCCTCTTCGGCAGGTCCAGACTTTTTCCCGGACTCCCTCCCGGCTAGCCGTGGCGCACTAGCCCCCTTCAGGCTGTGTTCACGCCGCCAGTCCTCTCCCTGGGATGCAACCGAAGCCTGAGCCTCAGCTCCCAGCCCCGCCCGCCCTGGCGGGTGAGCAGACAAGCCTCTCAGGCTGGTGAGTGCTGGTCGGCACCGATCCTCTGTGCGGGAATCTCTCCGCTTTGCCCTCCACACCCCTGTTGCTGCGCTCTCCTCCCCGGCTCTGAAGCTTCCTCCCTCCGCCACCCGCAGTCTCCACCCGTGAAGGGGCTTCCTAGTGTGTGGGAAACCTTTCCTCCTTCACGGCTCCCTCCCAGTGGTGCAGGTCCCGTCCCTATTCTTTTGTCTCTGTTTTTTCCTTTTTTCTTTTGCCCTACCCAGGTACGTGGGGAGTTTCTTGACTTTTGGGAGGTCTGAGGTCTTCTGCCAGCCTTCAGTAGGTGTTCTGTAGGAGCTGTTCCACATGTAGATGTATTTGTGGGGAGGAAGGTGATCTCCACGTTTTGCTCTTCCGCCATCTTCAAGGTGTCCCCCATTTAAGCACTGTTGATAGTGGAACTTTGTTTTGATAAATTGCTTAAAAATAAAACATTGTCCGTTCGCCAAAATAGGATGGGGAATAGAGATGATTTCCTGTTTCTCTGTAAAAAATTTCAAGTAGAAAAATGTTGTGAACCCATAAGCAGAAAGGGAATTTCCAGGTACTTAGTTCACAGCTTTTTCTAATCAATATTTGGCTGCTTTTGCACTGTAATTAATATCATTCACCAAAGGGGATATTGAGATGAGTTCAAAGAATCTAACTCTTTTAAAAATCTATTAAATGATTTACCTTTGATCCTATTTTATGAGCATCCAGAGCAAAAAGCTTCCTTCTGTGCAATTTTTCTCACAACTACCAAATAATTAAGTTCTTTAGATGTGCTTTGTTGCATGGGTAGAGACAAGAAAAGCATTTGTTGTGTAGGAGTACTTGCAGTTGAGCAGTGCTTTTTAAGTATACCCTCCAAGCATTGTTGGGACGCAAGAGATTCATGTTATAGAACCCCCTGCTAGAAGTGTTTATGAAAAGGTATTAGACAATCTCTTCCTAAGAAAATGGATCTACCTTTACCTCCATAGAGAGATTCCATAATTAAGATATAACAGGGAAGAGGGTTAAGGGCATGGACTTTGAACCCAGACCACCTGGGTTCAAATCTCAACTCTGCCACTTAAACCTGTGTGTCCTTGAGCAACTACTTGACCTCTCTTTGCCTCAATTTCTTCACCTATAAGTTGGGATCCTGATAAAAGTACTTACCTTCTGGTATTGTGCTTAAAATAAAGACAGGCACATAATTAGTACTACATTAAACTCCTCCTCAACTCCTACCCTAACATTGGGCTATTTTGGCAGCAGTTATATGAGTTACTACTGCCCTAAAGCAACTGAAAAAATAGAGCAGATATATATCTTTTAGTGCGAGTTGAGGAAGGCTCTCCCCAAATGCACATAGCTAGAAGCTAGAGTTAAAAATGGTAGATAATCACTTTCAGAACCTTAGCCCATATGTTTCCCTAGAGCAAACCACTTCCTTTCCAAACATGAATTTCTAGAGAAAAATAAACATTTATAGATAGCTGGAAGGAATTAAGGCTCCATATAAGGATATAAACTGATGCCTGTCTTTACCAGATGCCATATACCTGAAAAGACTATCTCTGAAACAAGTTTTTTAACTACACAAAGCAAATTGTCAGTTTTCAGGGGGAAATGAAGATTTTAAAGTTACTATTCTGTATTAATCATGAGAGAGAGAAGAGAAAGTCAGGCTGTGGTTTATACTAAAAAGGAATTAAAATTAAAAACTGACTGCACTACCCTGGGCAAAGGAGACCCTGTCTTATTCCCAGTTCTGTCACTGACAAGCTCTGTGATGTAACCTTGGGTGAAACCCTTAATCTCTGGGAGCTTCAATTTCCTCAGCTGTAAAATAAGGGCATTGACCAAATGATCTATAAGATTTCTTACAGCTCAGACATCCTATGATTTTATGAAATAAAGTAGATGTTATATGTATATAGCAGGCAACAGAAACCAACTCTGAAACTGAAGCAGGAAAAAATCTTTTTGCAAGGATGTTACTGGTAGCTCACAGAATCAAAGGGAAGACTGGAGAATCAGGCTTGGGAACAAGGCAGTTTGGTAGGGGTAGGGAGATATTGGGGTGTCTAAAAGCAGGAATGACTCAGCAGCTGGAATGAAGAAGCTCAGATCTTTTTTTCCACCCTCATGTCACTATAAATCAAAGTCCTAAGGAAGTGGGTCAAATTGGTCTAGCTCGGGTCATGTGTCACCCCTTGGCCAATGGGAAAGAAACCATGATTTGCAGTCTTGCCAAGACATCATTCAATGGACGAGAGAGAATTCCTAAGAGGAAAGTCATATAAGGCCACGAAAGAAAGGTAATGACGACCATGCAGCTCTTCACTACAAATGTTGTGCCTGCCTTTGTAATATCACACACTGATATCACTTTTCTATGTGGAAATTGTTGGGTTATTTTCACAGTCCATCTGAAAATAGACATGTCTTTGGAGGGAGATAATGGCCCCATGACAATGCTGTTGACACCCATCGTGAAATGTTGGGCAATGACACATGCTTGGCAAACAGCCTTAGCATGCCCCCAAGAGATTGTTCTGGGGGGGAAACATAAGCAAGCCTGTGTTTTGTCTTCAATCAGTTTCTCTCTGCACATCTCCTTGGAATTGAGGAGGAACATTCCCAGAGCCACCCAGTAGTCATTTCCTCTTCTTCCATGTTTACAGAGCCCTGTTTTCATTCTGATGGTCAATTCCTCTCCCCTCTTTAAAAACCAAGCAAATCTGAGTTCTTCTAAACTAGTCATAATGGTCCCAACCCCCTGTCCTGTCATTGGTGGGTTTAAGGGTGGGTCTGTGATCCAATTCTAGATGCTCTGACATGAGGAGAAATCTTTCCAGGAGGGGTCTTCTTATAAAATTTCTTTACTCTAAAAAGGATACTGTGGTGTAAGAATGTGCTGATGACTGGTGCTGTGGCACCACCATTTAATACAATCTCTTCTTGAAACGATAAGAGGGGAAGCCTGAAGGCAAAAGCCAACAAGTTGAAGATGGCAGAGAGGAAAAGGAGGAAAGAACCTGCCTGCTCAATGATGTGAGTTCTTGAATTCACCAACTTGGGAAGCACCCTATTCAGAATTTCTATTAGGTAAGACAGTAATTTAATTTATCTTATAATTTCTGTCATTTTGATTTGGGCCTGCTATTATTTGCAGATGAAAGTACCTCAATTATAAACCTCAAAATGATATTCTTTCAATAAGCAATAAATTTATCTCCATATTTCTCTCTGGAAACAGCCTTAACTCTCAGGTGAAAAAATAACTCATCCAAAGAATTTTGTGAGTATTATTTTTTGCCAAAATGTCCTGTTTTGCTCCATGCCCTTGCATGCATACTTCATCTTGTCCTTTATAGAAGCTTCTAGACTACCCTATCTTTAGTAAAGTACATGATTCCCAGTTCATAGAGGATTTTTAAATGCATCTTTTGTTGTCATATCTCTCAGTTAATCAATAACATACCTTATTTGGATTTTAAAAATGTAAGAACTTCCTTCCACTCATTATCCTAAGATTGCCACCCATCGGAATAGCACCAATAGTTGGAGATGGTTAAGAAAATTACAGACAGAACACTGTTTGCAGATGACATGATACTATACATAGAGAATCCTAAAGATGCTACTGAAAAACTACTAGAACTAATCAATGAATTTGGTAAAGTAGCAGGATACAAAATTAATGTACAGAAATCTCTGGCATTCCTGTACACTAATGATGAAAAATCTGAAAATGAAATCAAGAAAACACTCCCATTTACCATTGCAACAAAAAGAATAAAATATCTAGGAATAAACCTACCTAAGGAGACAAAAGACCTGTATGCAGAAAATTATAAGACACTGATGAAAGAAATTAAAGATGATACAAATAGATGGAGAGATATACCATGCTCCTGGATTGGAAGAATCAATATTGTGAAAATGACTCTACTACCCAAAGCAATCTACAGATTCAATGCAATCCCTATCAAACTACCACTGGCATTTTTCACAGAACTAGAACAAAAAATTTCAAAATTTGTTTGGAAAAACAAAAGACCCCGAATAGCCAAAGCAATCTTGAGAACGAAAAACGGAGCTGGAGGAATCAGGCTCCCTGACTTCAGACTATACTACAAAGCTACAGTAATCAAGACAGTGTGGTACTGGCATAAAAACAGAAAGATAGATCGGTGGATCAGGATAGAAAGCCCAGAGATAAACCCACGCACATATGGCCAATTTATCTTTGATAAAGGAGGCAGGAATGTACAGTGGAGAAAGGACAGCCTCTTCAATAAGTGGTGCTGGGAAAACTGGACAGGGACATGTAAAAGTTTGAGATTAGATCATTCCCTAACACCATACACAAAAATAAGCTCAAAATGGATTAAAGACTTAAATGTAAGGCCAGAAACTATCAAACTCTTAGAGGAAAACATAGGTAGAACACTCTATGACATAAATCACAGCAAGATCCTTTTGGACCCACCTCCTAGAGAAATGGAAATAAAAACAAAGATAAACAAATGGGACCTAATGAAACTTCAAAGCTTTTGCACAGCAAAGGAAACCATAAACAAGACCAAAAGACAACCCTCAGAATGGGAGAAAATATTTGCAAATGAAGCAACTGACAAAGGATTAATCTCCAAAATTTATAAACAGCTCATGCAGCTCAATAGCAAAAAAACAAACAACCCAATCCAAAAATGGGCAGAAGACTTAAATAGGCACTTCTCCAAAGAAGATATACAGACTGCCAACAAACACATGAAAGAATGCTCAACATCATTAATCATTAGAGAAATGCAAATCAAAACTACAATGAGATATCATCTCACACCAGTCAGAATGGCCATCATCAAGAAATCTAGAAACAATAAATGCTGGAGAGGGTGTGGAAAAAAGGGAACACTCTTGCACTGCTGGTGGGAATGTGAATTGGTACAGCCACTATGGAGAACAGTATGGAGGTTCCTTAAAAAACTAAAAATAGAACTACCATATGACCCAGCAATCCCACTACTAGGCATATACCCTGAGAAAACCATAATTCCAAAAGAGACATGTACCAAAATGTTCATTGCAGCTCTATTCACAATAGCCCGGAGCTGGAAACAACCTAAGTGTCCATCATCGTATGAATGGATAAAGAAGATGTGGCACATATATACAATGGAATATTACTCAGCCATAAAAAGAAACGAAACTGAGCTATTTGTAATGAGGTGGGTCGACCTAGAGTCTGTCATACAGAGTGAAGTAAGTCAGAAAGAGAAAGACAAATACCGTATGCTAACACATATATACGGAATTAAAAAAAAAAAAAAAAGTCATGAAGGACCTAGGGGCAAAACGGGAATAAAGACACAGACCTACTTGAGAATGGACTTGAGGATATGGGGAGGGGGAAGGGTAAGCTGTGACAAAGCGAAAGAGAGGCATGGACATATATACACTACCAAACGTAAGGTAGATAGATAGTGGGAAGCAGCCACAGAGCACAGGGAGATCAGCTCGGTGCTTTGTGACCGCCTGGAGGGGTGGGATGGGGAGGGTGGGAGGGAGGGAGATGCATGAGGGAAGGGATGTGGGAACAGATGTATATGTATGACTGATTCACTTTGTTATAAAGCAGAAACTAATTAAAAAAATAAATAAATAAACTTAAAAAAAAATGGATAACCAGTGGACCTACTATATAGCACAGGGGACTCTGCTCAATGTTATGTGGCAGCCTGGATGGGAGGGGAGTTTGGGGGAGAATGGGTACATGCATATGTATAGCCGAGTCCCTTTGCTGTGCATCTGAAACTATCACAACATTGTTAATCGGCTATACTCCAATATAAAATAAAAAGTAAAAAAAAAAACTTTCCCCTATCAGCTATTGGTTTACCTTGAAATTCAGTCTGTATAGTGAGGGGAGTTTGGGGGAGAATGGGTACATGCATATGTATAGCCGAGTCCCTTTGCTGTGCATCTGAAACTATCACAACATTGTTAATCGGCTATACTCCAATATAAAATAAAAAGTAAAAAAAAAAAAAAAAAAAAAAAAAAAAAAAAGATCATACACCATGATCAAGTGGGATTTATCCCAGGGATGCAAGGATTCTTCAATATACACAAATCAATCAATGTGATACACCATATTAACAAATAGAAGAATAAAAACCATATGATCATCTCAATAAATGCAGAAAAAGCTTTTGACAAAATTCAACACTCACTTATGATAAACACTCTCCAGAAAGTGGGCATAGAGGGAATCTACCTCAACATAATAAATGCCACATACGACAAACCCACAGCAAACATCATTCTCAATGGTGAAAAACTGAAAGCATTTCCTCTAAGACCCAGAACAAGACAAGGATGTCCAATCTCACCACTATTATTCAACATAGTTTTGGAAGTCCTAGCCATGGCAAGCAGAGAAGAAAAAGAAATAAAAGGAATCCAAATTGTAAAAGAAGAAGTAAAGCTGTCACTGCTTGCAGATGACATGATACTATACATAGAGAATCCTAAAGATGTCACTAGAAAACTACAAGAGCTCATCAATGAGTTTGGTCAAGTTGTAGGATACAAAATTAATGCACAGAAGTCTCTGGCATTCTTATACACTAATGATGAAAAATCTGAAAGAGAAATTAAGAAAACACTCCCATTTACCATTGCAACAAAAAGAATAAAATACCTAGGAATAAACCTACCTAGGGAGACAAAAGACCTGTATTCAGAAAACTATAAGACACTGATGAAAAAAATTAAAGATAATACAAACAGATGGAGAGTATACCATGTTCTTGGATTGGAAGAATCAATATTGTGAAAATGATGATACTACCCAAAGCAATCTACAGATTCAATGCAATCCCTATCAAATTACCAATGGCATTTTTTACAGAACTAGAACAAAAAATCTTAAAATTTGTATGGAGACACAAAAGACCCCAAATAGCCAAAGCAGTCATGAGGGAAAAAAACAGAGCTGGAGGAATCATATGCCCTGACTTCAGACTATACTACAAAGCTACAGTAATCAAGACAATATGGTACTGGCACAAAAACAGAAATATAGATCAATGGAACAGGATAGAAAGCCTGGAGATAAATCCACGCACCTATGGTCAACTAATCTATGACAAAGGAGGCAAGGATATACAATGGAGAAAAGACAGCCTCTTCAATAAGTGGTACTGGGAAAACTGGACAGCGACATGTAAAAGAATGAAATTAGAACACTCCCTAGCACCATACAGAAAAATAAACTCAGAATGGATTAAAGACATAAATGTAAGACTGCACACTATACAACTCTTATATGAAAACATAGGAAGAACACTCTTTGATATAAATCACAGCAAGATCTTTTTTGATCCACCTCCTAGAGTAATGGAAATAAAAACAAAAATAAACAAATGGGACCTAATGAAACTTACCTTTGCAAAGCAAAGGAAACTACAAACAAGATGAAAAGACAACCCTCAGAATGGGAGAAAATATTTGCAAATGAAGCAACAGACAAAGGATTAATCTCCAAAATATATAAACAGCTCATGCAGCTCAATATTAAAAAAAACAAACAACCCAATCCAAAAATGGGCAGAAGACCTAAATAGCCATTTCTCCAAGAAGACACACAGATGGCCAAGAAGCACATGAAAAGCTGCTCAACATCACTAGTTATTAGAGAAATGCAAATCAAAACTACAATGAAGTATCACCTCACACCAGTTAGAATGGGCATCATCAGAAAATCTACAAACAACAATGCTGGAGAGGGTGTGGAGAAAAGGGAACCCTCTTGCACTGTTGGTGGGAATGTGAATTGATACAGCCACCATGGAGAAGAGTAGGGAGGTTCCTTAAAAAACTAAAAATAGAATTACCATATGACCCAGACATCCCACTACTGGGCATATACCCAAAGAAAACCATAATTCAAAATGACACATGCACCTCAATGTTCATTGCAGCACAATTTACAACAGCCAGGTCATGGAAGCAACCTAAATGCCCATCGACAGACAAACGGATAAAGAAGATGTGGTACATATATACAATGGAATATTACTTAGCCATAAAAAGGAACAAAATTGGGTCATTTGTTGAGACATAGATGAATCTGGAGACTGGCATACAGAGTGAAGTAGTCAGAAAGAGAAAAACAAATGTCGTATATTAACGCATATATGTGGAACCTAGAAAAATGGTACAGATGAACCTGCTGGCAGGGCAGAAATAGAGACACAGATGTAGAGAACAAACATATGGACACCAAGGGGGGAAAGCGGTGGGGGGTGGGATGAATTGAGAGATTGAGATTGACATATATATACTAATATGTATAAAATGGATAACTAATAAGAACCTGCTGTATAAAAAAATTAAATAAATAAATAAAGCACTTGGAAAAAAAAAAGAAAGAAAATTACAGACAGAAAAGAGAAGTAAAATAAAAAATAGAGAAGGAAGTAAACAAAATCAGATCATGAGAATCAACTGTCAGAAAATTGATTCCAAGTCTTTATTCTACCATGTTTTACATGAAGGGAAAGAAATATAGTTGGGAGAGAGACAGACAGAGCTATCTTCTGACAGAGGGAGAAAGGAAGATGCAATTTATATGCTATTTATCCTTTGTAAAATTTGGTTTTATTAAATTTCTTGTAGGTACAAAAGTATATTTTAAAATATATGTAAGCTGCATAGAATCATGGCAAAGACTCCCATATACCCACCACCAAGTTTATAACAGAACATGACAGTTGTGTTAGAAGTCCCTGGCATGTAGCTGCCCAGCCCCAGCCCCTTCCCCATCGCCTTAGAGGTAACCACTGTGCTGAATTTACAGCCAACACCTGTCAAGCTCCATTGATGAGCATTGCGAGGGAGGAGCGGGTAGGGAGAGGTGAGTAACTGTCCCTGGGGATTCAGAAGCTGGAGAAGATGTGGTTCCAAGTCTCCTCACAATCTGGTGGGGAAACAGACATGAGTACAATGGTTGTGGTGTGAGGCAGGATGGAGAAGTACTTTGCAAGAGGACTAAATGCTGGGAAAGCACAGAAAAGAGACATTATTCCAGCTGCGGTCAGCAGGGGCTGCTCCATGGACAAGGTAGCCTTTCTGCCTTTGAAGGGTGGAGAGGATTTCTACAGATGGAAGGAAAGGGCAGATGTCACAGTCAGAAAGGAGCCAGAAGGAGCAAGGTGGTCTGAAGAATGACTGCTCCATCCAGGATGACTAAGGATGCAGGGGGCAGGGGAAAGTAGAAGTTACAACCAGGGTGAAAGTAAAGTTTGAAGGGAATCCTCTGGGAGATGAAAATTCTTCTAGAAACCCAAGCTAGCAGCTATAAATTCGGGTGATGCTGTTTTCCCCACATAGAGATCCAGAGGGGTGCCCTCCGTGCCACTTCTCTCTCTCCGCCTTCTCCTGCCCCACCTTCATTCCCACACCTGCATCAAATCATTACCAAGTGCCACCAATTCTCCCCTCACATCCTCTCTCTCTCTCTCTCTATCCCTCTTTCTACCACTCTAATTCCACCGTGTCTGCTCAGTGACTGAGCAACGCTGGGAGCCTCCCCGCCTGGCGCCGGGTTCCCTCCCCCTCCAGTCCACACCTGAACCCCTCTGCATGGAGTGCTGGCGTCCCTGCTGCTGAGCAGGACACAGAGGTCAAGGAGGTGAGTGTGGCTCACAGCTGGGAAGGGGAGCCTGCGGTGAGAGCCACAGACACGACGACAAAGCTATAAGTCATAGGGAAGGGGCGCGAGGTGGGTCAATGTCAGACATGGAACCAGTTGAAAACCGGGATGGACTAAAAGTCAGGCTCAGCTGTGTAGACTGGAAGCCAGGCATCACACCAGGCACCCGGGAACACAGGGTCATTTTTATTGGAGCCAGGCGGGCAGGGAGGCGAGCAGAACTGTGGGGCTGAGGGAGACATGCAGGACCAGCAATGCCGAGGCAGTTCCATCAGAGGCCTCCTCCGAAGGCAGGTTCACCCAGCCTCCTTGCACTCCCAGAAGAGAGGCCGCTGGTGTTCTCGGAGGGAGCCCTTTTCTCAGGCACCCCCTCCAAGGATCCTGCACCCTTTGCCCCATCTCCACCCCGCAGTGCGAGTCCTGGGAGCAGCACCGGCTTTACAGACCTTGCCTGGAGCCAAATATTAGTCCAGAGATGGCAGGCAAACTGGTGAGCTTCCCTTGGCCTCAGCTTCCTCAGGGGTAATGACACCTGTCTTGAGAGCAGTTGTGAGGAGGAAATGAGTATACACGGAATGTGCCTGATGCATAGGGAGGCTCAAGAAATAGTTCTCCATCCAACAAATATTTATTAAGCGCCTACTGTGAGCTGAGCATTCTACCAGCTGCCAGGGATAGTATGGTGAGCAGAACCAGTCTAGAGAAGGAGACAGACATTAATTAACAACCACAAAAATAATTGTAAATGAGTAATATGAAAAGGGCTATGAGGGCTGAGAACATGTATACTTGGGAGATTTGACTTCTACTGACAGAACAGGAAGAGCCATCTTCCAGACCCTGCTCAAAAGTGGCCTTTCCAAGAAGTCCACCAGATTACCCCCATTGGCAATGGTTCTTTTGGCCTGTGAACTCTCAGCATGAAGCATGGAGCCTGCTAATGACATTTATCTTACCATTGCATCTAGTATTATAACTAGCGGCATTCATATCCTGTCTCCCCCACCACATCATAAGCTTGCTGTGGGCGGACAGCCCATAACACTACATCTTTCAGTGCTTCACAGCTTCTGTTAAAGTCTAGTCTTTTAATAAATAAGTGAAATTAGCTTCTAAAAGCTGCCACAATGTAACAGAACTTGAAGCTTAATTTATGCCTTTTGTAAGCCAAGTTGCCATTGATTTCCAAGTCATTTGTCAGATCATAATAGGAGATACGCAAGGAAACAATAATTTGACTTCTCAGAAACTGTATAAGGTCCATACCTCAGAGAGTGTGACATCCCTCAATTCCTGCTGAAGTATCCCAGACCTGAGCCTGACTCACCTATTAATCAGGGATATACAAATAAGAAAAAGTATGACTAGTAGAATTCCATTTGCCAAATCCTCAACCCCTAAATTATACAATTAGAATCTCAGTTTGTGATCTAACAACAACAACAAAAAACTGGAGTACCAAAAAAACCCGTGTGCTGAAACATTCATTCCTGTTAGGTTGCTTAATGTTAAATCTGACCCTGCAGTTAAACTCTGAAAATCTACTCAGATAAGCAATTTTAACCATATAATGACATCAGGAGATTAAGTTCCACCTTAATTCCCAGAAGGTGTTTTCTTTTCCTTTTTAAAATTGAAGTATAGTTGGTTTACAATTTTGTGTTAATTTCTGCTGTACCGCAAAGTGATTCAGTCATACATATACATTCTTTTTGATATTCTTTTCCATTATGGTTTATCTCAGGATATTGAATATAGTTCCCTGTGCTATCCAGTAAGACCTTGTTTTTTATCCATTCTATATGTAATAGTTTGCATCTACTAACCCCAAACTCTCAGTCCATCCCTCCCCCACCCACTCCCCCTTGGCAACCACAAGTCTATTCTCTATGTCTGTGAGTCTGTTTCTATTTCGTAGATAGTTTCATTTGTGTCATATTTTGGATTCCACGTATAAGTGATATCATGTATTTGTCTCTCTGTCTGACTTACTTCGCTTAATATGATAATCTCTAGGTCTATCCATGTTGCTGCAAATGGCATTATTTCATTCTTTCTTAAGGCTGAGTAGTATTCCATTGTATATATACAGCACATCTTCTTTATCCATTCATCTGCTGATGGACATTTAGGTTGTTTCCATGTCTTGGCTATTGTGAATAGTGCTGCTATGAAAATAGTGGTACATGTATCTTTTTTTTTCTTTTTTTAATTGGAGTATAGTTGCTTTACAATGTTGTGTTGGTTTCTGCTGTACAGCAAAGTGAATTAGCTATATGTATACATATATGCCCTTCCCCTTGAGCCTCCCTCCCACCCCCCTGTCCCACCCCTCTAGGTTATCACAGGCGTGCATGTATCTTTTTGAACTATAGTTTTGCCCAGATATATGCCCAGGAGTGGGGTCGCTGGGTCATATGGTAGTTCTATTTTTAGTTTTTTGAGGACCCTCCATAATGTTTTCCATAGTGGCTGCACCAACTTACTTTCCCACCAACAGTGTAGGAGGGTTCCCTTTTCTCTACACCCTCCCCAGCATTTATTATTTGTAGAATTTTTAGTGATGGCCATTCTGATCAGTGTGAGGTGATATCTCATTGTACTTTCGATTTGCATTTCTCTAATACAGTAAGTCCCCTACATACGAATAAGTTCCCTTCCAAGAGTGCATTCATAAGTCCAATTTGTTCATAAGTCCAACAAAGTTAGCCTAAGTACCCAACTAACACAATCGGCTATAAACCACAGCTTTTACTCTTGCTTCTGGACATCCTGGGCTTGAAATAATGATACTGTGCTACTGTACTCTATACAGTACTGTACAATAAAGTACACAAAAGCACAACCACTTGTAGAGGATGCACACACGTGACAAGGTATGCCAGACACATGAACTTACATGATTGGACATGCGAACGCATGTTCACATCTCTGAAAGTTCACAACTTGAAGGTTCATATGTAGGAGACGTACTGTAATTAGCAATGTTGAGCATCTTTTCATGTGCCTATTGGCCATCTGTATGTCTTCTTTGGAGAAATGTCTATTTAGGTCTTCTGCTCATTTTTCGATTGGGTTGTTTGTTTTTCTGCTCTTGAGTTGTATGAGCTGTTTGTATATTTTGGAAATTAGGCCTTATTCGTCTCATCATTTGCAAATATTTTCTCCCATTCCATAGGTTGTTTTTTCATTTTGTTTATGGTTTCTTTTGCTGTACAAAAGCTTGTAAATTTCATTAGATCCCTTTTGTTTATTTTTGTTTTTATTTCTATTGCCTTGGGAGACTGACCTAAGAAAACATTGGTACAATTTATGTCAGAGAATGTTTTGCCTATGTTCTCTTCTAGGAATTTTATGGTGTCATGTCTTATGTTTAAGTCTTTTAGCCATTTTGTGTTTATTTTTGTGCATAGTGTGAGAGTGTATTCTAACTTCATTGATTTACATGCAGCTATCCAACTTTCCCAGCACCACTTGCTGAAGAGACTGTCTTTTTCCCATTGTGTATTCTTACCTCCTTTGTCAAAGATTATTGACCATAGGTGTGTGGGTTTACTTCTGAGCTCTCTATTCTGTCCCATTGATCCATATGTCTGTTTTTGTGCCAATACCACACTGTTTTGATTACTGTAGCTTTGTAGTATTGTCTGAAGTATAAGAGGGTCATGCCTCCTGCTTTGGGTTTTTTTTTTTTTCCTCAAGATTGCTTTGGCAATTGGGGTCTTTTATTGTTCCATATAAATTTTAGGATTATTTGTTCTAGTTCTGTGAAAACTGTCATGGGTGTTTGATAGGGATCACATTAAATCTGTAGATTGCTTTGGGTAGTAAGGCCATTTTAACAATATTAATTCTTGGAAAGTATTTTTCAATGTTAAGAACTGTCCTCTTTTTTATATATGATTTTACTGTAATTAATAACTATAATTATTCTTGACATCAATGATAGCTATGAAAAGATGAAAGCCAAAAGAAACAGGAAACATGTTGTTATTAGATTTAAACATTCAAGTACTTCACTTAAATTCATTTTATTTTGGTATTTTGAATTTTTTTTAAACATCCCAGTGCCAAAAGGAGGAAAGATTTACAGATGCAAACAAATGTATAAACAAACAACCCAGGTCCTCTTAAGCAATTTGCCAAATAGAAACAATCCATCTATATAAGAAAACACATCAAATCAGGATCTGCAATGTGGGCCAGTGAGAGAAAGGATTTGCATCCTTAACCCTGTTTTTGGTTCCTCAAAATCAAAATCTTGGGGCTAGTGTAAGCTGTATAATGATGGATAAACAAAGAGAGTAAGTGTTCTCTTGCTTTTTCCATGGGTTTCATTAGCTTGTTTTCCATGACTCATAATGCCTTCCTGAAAAAACTCTGTCCCTTTGATCTCCTGGGTCAAATGAGTGCTGTTGAGTTAGTTTCCATCAACCAGTCAGCACTCCTACTGGTTCCTATTGTGCATCCTCAGCCAGACCAACTATTACCAGTTAACTCATTCCCAGAATAGAATTATGAGTACTCTTCAGAAGGATTCAATCCAAATCGCCCAGAGGAATTCATAAGGATAGTCTGAAGATTTAAAAAAAGGCAAATATTATTCACACAAAAATGTTGTTGACCTGAAAATAATTAGTGGAAAAAATTTTTAAACCGTTTATTAAAACTATGTCTTAGGGCTTCCCTGGTGGCGCAGTGGTTGAGAGTCCGCCTGCCAATGCAGGGGACGCGGGTTCGTGCCCCGGTCCGGGAGGATCCCACATGCCGCAGAGCGGCTGGGCCCATGAGCCATGGCCACTGAGCCTGCGCGTCCGGAGCCTGTGCTCCGCAACGGGAGAGGTCACAAAAGTGAGAGGCCTGCGTACCGCAAAAAAAACACAAAAAAACAAAAAACAAAAAAAACTATGTCTTATAAGAACACGAAAAACTTCCTAAAGTCACTGATTAAGGGCTCTTTCCAATCCTTTGTTATGCCATGGACCCTCCTTTATATCCCCAAGTAGACAGTGTGGTCCCAGGTCCCAGGAAACCTAGGGTCTCCTCCAACCTCTGCCACTATATTTTTTTGGCTTATTTTCCACTTATATAAAATAAAAGTGAAAGTGTTCATGCAAGTTTCTTTTGGTTACAGGAGTCCATGATTCTAGTAGAGAGACACAGAAATTGAGATTTATCCATTCACTCAATACTTATGTCCACTAAATATTTATTGGACATCTATTAAGTGCTAGGCAACATGTCCTCTGAATGAGGGGTCTCCCCATAACGCTCCCCAAGTCCCTTGTGGGTGCCTCCGTCATGGTACTTGACACTCAGTTGGAATTAGGGATTCCCTAATCTGATTCCTCCACTGATGGACTGCATGTTATTTTGCCAATGAGTAGCAGAATTCTTGGCACACAGTAGGTGCTCCAAAAGCATTTGGTAAAAGGACAGAGGAGAGCTCTTCACATGCAAGCTTGAGCATCCCAGAATGAGGACCAGAATGAGAAATATCAAGCATAATAGCCAGTAACATTTCATTAAAACAATTATATGATGACATTATATTCTCCCTAGGAATTTCTGAGCCAACAGCAGACCCTGATTGCACTAAAGACCCAAGCACGAAGACTTGCCTCTCTCTAGTCCTGAAGACAAAGTGTTCCTTGGCACTTAGTTTCCAGTTTGATGTATTGGGCCACTTATGCTGGATCCCTTTGGTTGTCTCTCCAGATCTGCCCTCCCCTTTTGTCCACTTTGCTTGGTGCTCTGGGAGGCCAATCTATATGTACTGTCTCAATCTAGCGCCAGTGTCCTCTGGCTCTGGTTGGGTTTGGCCAATGGGGAGTACTAGACATCGGGGAAAAAGCAGAACAGGCAAGTTGGGATATTCATTCTCTCTCCTCAGGGCAACTACAGGCTGTTGTGTCCATGACCAAAAGCCACAGCTCCTATCAGGCAGCCCTCCCCACATATTCCTTCTGTGTGTGTATGTGTGTGCTTCTGTCTCTGTCTCTCTGAGTTCCTTGTCCCTTTAGTCTTAGGGACAGTAGCAGTGCCCCCAGTTACTAGTCCTAGGATGCTACACTGTCCTTTTTTGGTTTTCCCACATCCTGGCTTAATAGGCCCTTTATGAAACTCTACCCAAATTATTCAATATGAATATACCATCAGTTTCCTGCCAGGACCCATATATTATAAACAGTAAATGATCTAGTCTATTACCACCAAGCACAATAAAAGAATACTAAGAAATGCTAGTTTCCCTTCTTGTCCCTGTTATAATTTTTATACCCCCTGCAGTGGTTATCAGTAGTGCCTTTAACAAAATAGCTATTTAATAAATACTTGTTGAATGAAAGAAAAAGATTTCTAAGACACTTCTGATCACAGTTTTGTATTCAAATACATGGAAATCAATTAATTGTACATTAATCTAAGTTATCAAGTATTAAATTTAGAGAAGTTTTTATTTCAGTAGTTGAAAGTCAGTGAGTAGTTCTGCTTTACAAATTTACATTCTCTCTTTTCTCATGTTCCAAGTGAAAAAATGATTAGCCTGCTGGGCTTATGACTCAACCCCAGGAAACAGTACCAAGAGATGAGCAGACATCTCAGGGCACATGTTGTTCAACAGACTAAGTGATTAGTTTACTGGTCCTTCCTAGACCTTGGAGGAAACAGTGATTTTATTTCATGTCATCTAATTCATATGAACTGATTTTGCAAGTTCATCACTTTCTATCTCCTACACCTGGATAGAAATGCAGATTGGGGCAAACTATACCTCCTTGGATCTATTCACGTTTATAATGAATAGTCAAATTGTCAATAAAGCTGAAGCATCACTCACCATGTATACTGATCTTGCTGATGCGCCATGGAAGTAACTTCTAGTTCTGGTATTGGAGGAAGCGCGTCCTTGACATGAGCCATAGGCAGCCTCTGCGTGGTCTCTGCTGTTTAAGAAGGAGAGATGTTCTAGTCTGTATTTAGTCAAGAGCAATGCGAAAGTAGACACAGTATATTCCAATGTAGTAAGAGAACCATGCCTTCCACCTAGACAACTTTGGCAGTTTCCACGACTTACTAAATTTCCTGCCTGCAACTCTGACACCTTTTTTTTCCTCATTAATCATCAATTTTATACACATCAGTGTATACATGTCAATCCCAATCGCCCAATTCATCACACCACCATCCCCACCCCCCAGCGGCTTTCCCCCTTGGTGTCCATACGTTTGTTCTCTACATCTGTGTCTCAACTTCTGCCCTGCAAACTGGTTCATCTGTACCATTTTTCTAGGTTCCACATACATGCATTAATATACGATATTTGTTTTTCTCTTTCTGACTTACTTCACTCTGTATGACAGTCTCTAGATCCATCCACGTCTCAACAAATGACCCAATTTCATTCCTTTATATGGCTGAGTAATATTCCATTGTATATATATGTACCACATCTTCTTTATCAATCCATCTGTCGATGGGCATTTAGGTTGCCTCCATGACTTGGCTATTGTAAATAGTGCTGCAATGAACATTGGGGTGCATATGTCTTTTTGAATTATGGTTTTCTCTGGGTATATGCCCAGTAGTGGGATTGCTAGATCATATGATAATTTTATTTTTAGGTTTTTAAGGAACCTCCATATTGTTCTCCATAGTGGCTGTATCAATTTACATTCCCACCAACAGTGCAAGAGGGTTCCCTTTTCTCCACACCCTCTCCAGCATTTGTTGTTTGTAGATTTTCTGATGATGTCCATTCTAACTGGTGTGTGGTGATACCTCATTGTAGTTTTGATTTGCATTTCTCTAATAATTAGTGATGTTGAGCAGCTTTTCATGTGCTTTTTGGCCATCTATAGGTCTTCTTTGGAGAAATGTCTATTTAGGTCTTCTGCCCATTTTTGGATTGGGTTGTTTGTTTCTTTAATATTAAGCTGCATGAGCTGTTTATATATTTTGGAGATTAATCCTTTGTTCATTCGTTTGCAAAAATTTTCTCCCATTCTGAGGGTTGTCTTTTAATCTTGTTTACAGTTTCCTTTGCTGTACAAAAGCTTGTAAGTTTCATTAGGCCCCATTTGTTTATTTTTGTTTTTATTTCCATTACACTAGTAGGTGGATCAAAAAAGATCTTGCTGTGATTTATGTCAAAGAGTGTTCTTCCTATGTTTTCCTCTAAGAGTTTTATAGTGTCTGGTCTTACATTTAGGTCTCAAATCCATTTTGAGTTTATTTTTGTGTATGGTATTAGGGAGTGTTCTAATTTCATTCTTTTACATGTAGCTGTCCAGTTTTCCCAGCACCAGTTATTGAAGAGACTGTCTTTTCTCCATTGTATATCCTTGCCTCCTTTGTCATAGATTAGTTGACCATAGGTGTGTGGGTTTATCTCTGGGCTTTCTATCTTCTTCCATTGATCTATGTTTCTTTTTTTTGTGCCAGTACCATACTGTCTTGATTACTATAGATTTATAGTATAGTCTGAAGTCAGGGAGTCTGATTCCTCCAGCTCCATTTTTTTCCTGCAAGCCTGCTTTGCTATTCGGGGTCTTTTGTGTCTCCATATAAATTTTAAGAATTTTTGTTCTAGTTCTGTAAAAAACACCATTGGTAATTTGATAGGGATTGCATTGAACCTGTAGATTGCTTTGGGTAGTAGAGTCATTTTCACAATGTTGATTCTTCCAATCGAAGAACATGGTATATCTCTCCATCTGTTGGTATCACCTTTAATTTCTTTCATCAGTGTCTTATAGTTTTCTGCATACAGGTCTTTTGTCTCCCTAGGTAGGTTTATTCCTAGGTATTTTATTCTTTTTGTTGCAATGGTAAATGGGAGTGTTTCCTTAATTTCTTTTTCAGATTTTTCATCATTAGTGTATAGGAATGCAAGAGATTTCTGTGCATTAATTTTGTATCCTGCAACTTTACCAAATTCATTGATTAGCTCTAGTAGTTTTCTGGTGGCATTTTTAGGATTCTCTATGTATAGTATCATGGCATCTGCAAACAGTGACAGTTTTACTTCTTCTTTTCCAATTTGTATTCCTTTTATTTCTTTTTCTTCTCTGATTGCCGTGGCTAGGACTTCCAAAACTATGTTGAATAATAGCAGTGAGAGGGGACATCCTTGTCTTGTTCCTGATCTTAGAGGAAATGCTTTCAGTGTTTCACCATTGAGAATGATGCTTGCTGTGGATTTGTCATATATGGCTTTTATTATGTTGAGGTAGGTTTCCTCTATGCCCACTTTTTGGAGAGTTTTTTATCATAAATGGGTGTTGAATTTTGTCAAAAGCTTTTTCTGCATCTATTGAGATGATATATGGTTTTTATTCTTCAATTTGTTCATATGGTGTATCACATTGATTGATTTGCGTATATTGAAGAATCCTTGCATCCCTGGGATAAATCCCACTTGATCATGGTGTATGATCCTTTTAATGTGTTGTTGGATTCTGTTTGCTAGTATTTTGTTGAGGATTTTTGCATCTATATTCATCAGTGATATTGGTCTGTAATTTTCTTTTTTTGTAGTATCTTTGTCTGGTTTTGGTATCAGGGTGATGGTGGCCTCATAGAATGAGTTTGGGAGTGTTCCTTCCTCTGCAATTTTTGGAAGAGTTTGAGAAGGATGGGTGTTAGCTGTTCTCTAAATGTTTGAGAACAATTTCAATTTCATTACTTGTGATTTGTCTGTTCATATTTTCTATTTCTTCCTGGCTCAGTCTTGGAAGGTTATACCTTTCTAGGAATTTGTCCATTTCTTCCAGGTTGTCCATTTTATTGGCATAGAGTTGCTTGTAGTAGTCTCTCAGGATGCTTTGTATTTATTCAGTGTCTGTTGTAACTTCTCCTTTTTCATTTCTAATTTTATTGATTTGAGTCCTCTCCCTCTTTTTCTGGATGAATCTGGCTAATGGTTTATCAATTTTGTTTATCTTCTCAAAGAACCAACTTTTAGTTTTACTGATCTTTGCTATTGTTTTCTTTGTTTCTATTTCATTTATTTCTGCTCTGATCTTTATGATATCTTTACTTCTACTAACTTTGGGTTTTGTTTGTTCTTCTTTCGGTGGTTCCTTTAGGTGTAAAGTTAAATTGTTTGCTTGAGATTTTTCTTGTTTCTTGAGGTAGGCTTGTATAGCTATAAACTTCCCACTTAGAACTGCTTTTGCTGCATCCCATAGGTTTTGGATCATCGTGTTTTCATTGTCATTTGTTTCTAGGTATTTTTTGATTTCCTCTTTGATTTCTTCAGTGATCTCTGGGTTATTTAGTCACGTATTGTTTAGCCTCCATGTGTTTGTGTTTTTTACATCTTTTTCCCTGTAATTCATTTCTAATCTCATAGCATTGTGGTCAGAAAAGATGCTTGATATGATTTCAATTTTCTTAAATTTACTGAGGCTCGATTTGTGACCCAAGATGTGATCTATCCTGGAGAATGTTCTGTGCGCACTTGAGAAGTGTAATCTGCTGTTTTTGGATGGAATGTCCTATAAATATCAATTAAATCTATCTGGTCTATTGTGTCATTTAAAGCTTCTGTTTCCTTATTTATTTTCATTTTGGATGATCTGTCCATTGGTGTAAGTAAGTTGTTAAAGTCCCCCAGTATTATTGTGTTACTGTCGATTTCCTCTTTTATAGCTGTTAGCAGTTGCCTTATGTATTGAGGTGCTCCTATGTTGGGTGCATATATAGTTATAATTGTTATATGTTCTTCTTGGATTGATCCCTTGATCATTATGTAGTTTCCTTCCTTGTCTCTTGTAACATTCTTTATTTTAAAGTCTATTTTATCTGATGTAGTATTGCTACTCCAGCTTTCTTTTGATTTCCATTGGCATGGAATATCTTTTTCCATCACCTCACTTTCAGTCTGTATGTGTCCCTAGGTCTGGAGTGGGTCTCTTGTACACAGCATATATATGAGTCTTGTTTTTGTGTCCATTCAGCGAGCCTGTTTCTTTTTGTTGGAGCATTTAATCCATTCACGTTTAAGGTAATTATCAATATGTGTGTTCCTATGACCATATTCTTAATTGTTTTGGGTTTGTTTTTGTAGGTCCTTTTCTTCTCTTGTGTTTCCCACTTAGAGAAGTTCCTTTAGCATTTGTTGTAGAGCTGGTTTGGTGGTGCTGAATTCTCTTAGCCTTTGCTTATCTGTAAAGCTTTTGATTTCTCCATCAAATCTGAATGAGATCCTGCTGGGTAGAGTAATCTTGGTTATAGGTTCTTCCCTTTCATCACTTTAAGTATATCATGCCACTCCCTTCTGGCTTATAGAGTTTCTGCTGAGAAATCAGCTGTTAACCTTATGGGAGTTCCCTTGTATGTTATTTGTCATTTTTCCCTTGCTGCTTTTCAATAATTTTTCTTTGTCTTTAATTCTTGCCAGTTTGATTACTATGTGTCTCAGCATTTTTCTCCTTGGGTTTATCCTGTATGGGACTCGCTGTGCTTCCTGGACTTGGGTGGTTATTTCCTTTCCCATGTTAGGGAAGTTTTCGACTATAATCTCTTCAAATATTTCCTCTGGTCCTTTCTCTCTCTCTTCTCCTTCTGGGACCCCTATAATGTGAATGTTGTTATGTTTAATGTTTTCCCAGAGGTCTCTTAGGCTGTCTTCATTTCTTCTCATTCTTTTTTCTTTATTCTGTTCCACAGCAGTGAATTCCACCATTCTGTCTTCCAGGTCACTTATCCGTTCTTCTGCCTCAGTTATTCTGCTATTGATTCCTTCTAGTGTAGTATTCATTTCAGTTATTGTATTGTTCATCTCTGTTTGTTTGTTCTTTAATTCTTCTAGGTCTTTGTTAAACATTTCTTGCATCTTCTCGATCTTTGCCTCCATTCTTTATGAGGTCCTGGATCATCTTCACTATCATTATTTTCAATTCTTTTTCTGGAAGTTTGCCTATCTCCATGTCATTTAGTTGTTTTTCTGGGGTTTTATCTTCTTCCTTCATCTGGTACATAGCCCTCTGCCTTTTCATCTTGTCTATCTTTCTGTGAATGTGGTTTTTGTTTCACAGGCTGCAGGATTGTAGTTCTTCTTGCTTCTGCTGTCTGCCCTCTCAACTCTGACACTTTTGACCCATTTCTCTCAACTCTGTATCTATCCTTTCAATTCCTCCTCTCCCATCTCCTTCTCAGCACAAGATCTGCAGTATAGTTAAGAAGGAGCAAAGTAAAGAAAAAATTTAAGGTACAATGTCAAGTAGCAAGAAAAGAATTTCAGTTTCGAAAGTACAAACATTTCCTTCTTTGCATATTGTTGAAATATGTCCCTAAGAGTAATATTAATAAATAACATCCTTGATTTCAGGGACAATTTTACCAAAAAGCAAAGTTACAAATTAAATGAACTCTAACCTGTCCTCCTTTGCTATGACTCTGTGACTTTATAAAATTCTTCTAATATTATCTTCAACTGACTTCAAGTAGAAGGTAAAACTTGATGTCCATGGCTCAATGGTATTTGTTTTATTCCACTGGGGTCCTGGGTCTTGCTTTTCTCATCTTTATATTGAAACTTGAGTCCTACATAATACACATGGTTTTTTGCTTCACAAATGTCTCTACTTTTTATACAAAGCCCTGAACATGGATGGAAATGAGGTGACCTCTAATTTAAAGAGAAATTTGTGTAGTTGCTTCTTAAGATTAGATATCAGAAAGGAAGATTTAAGTATAATCAAGAATATGATCCTTTTTTTCCAAGAGGATTATTAAACACTGATGTAGTTTACCAAAAGGGAAATTCTGTCAGAGCTTCTCTCAGAATGTTATTCCTTTAATTAGAAAAAAATTTTTGATAAGAAAAACTTATTTTTTGGCTTTAATTTTCTGTATAAGGAATACATTAACCTGATTAAAAAATTTTAAACTATGAATATTCCTTTTTACCCCATCTCCCAGGCAATCACTTCCCACCATATCACATAGTTCTTTCCCTTCTAGATATTTAGATAGATAGATAGATAGATGATAAATGTATACTTTAATATATGTATTATTAAAATGTTGTTTTTGTCCTTCTTTACACAATTGGTAGAATACCATACATATATATCATGAATGATATATCTTAGGGATCTTTCCACATAAGTGCTTCCTCTTTCCTTTTTACAACTTCCTGGTATTCCACAGTATGGATGTAACACCATGTCTTTAAACAGCCTAGATGGTGTCTGCTTAGATGGTGTCTAATCATTTTTGATCTTATAAATACACAAGCAATAAACATTGTATAGATGCCATTTCTCTCCTATGTGAGTAAATCTATAGGATAAATTCCTAGAAATAGAATTGCTGGCTCAAAGGGCTTATACATTTGTTACTTTGATAGTTATTGCCAAATTACCTATCATGTAAGTTGCACCAATTTCGCCTCTCAGTTTACCTCAGTAAAGTATGAGTACTTCTTGCCCCTTGCCATAGAGTGTGACGTCAAACTTCTGGATTTTTGCCAATCTGATAAATGAAAGTGGCATCTCAGTGTAGCTTCAACTTGCTTTCCCACATTAATGAAGCTCCATGAGAGCAGAAATCTTTATTTTGTTTGGTTCACTGCTGTGTCTCCTATACCCAAGTGACCAATATTATTGGCACATAGTAAACAACAACAACAAATTTTTTTAAGAATTTGGTCTGAGTGAAACCAAACAACCTTTCATATGTCTAAGAACTATTTGTATTTCCTTTTTCTGTAAACAGTCCATTCTTGTCCTTTACCCATTTGCCTACTAGGTTATGGTCTTTTCTTCATCAGTTATTAGAAGCTCCTTATATACTAGGAAAGGTTGCTTATCTGTGATGAACCACAAATAACTTTCCCCCAATTGCTTTTGCTGTGTACATTCTTTTTCACAGGGTCAAATTTATTAGTGTTTTAGCTGAGTTTTGTGTCATGAGTAGTTCTCCATTAGTTGTAAATGAATTCTACCATTGTTTCTTCTATTACTTTTGTGGTTTCATGTTTTCTTTAAAATCACTGATCTGTATGGAATTTACTCCAGTATTAGTGTGGGCTCTGGATTAAGTAAAATTTTTTCCCTAGATGATTATTCAGTTGTTCCAACATCATTCAGTATTTCTTTGTTTTCCTACTGATTTGATATGCCATTTTCATCATTTACTAAAGTCCTGAACTTTCTAATGTTTCACTGGATATTTTTATCTAGTCTGTACCAGTACCATAATGGAATGGATACTTCTCCTGTTTATTCTTCTATGTCCATTTTTTTCCTGTCTACTATTGATAGTTTATTTTTCATTGGGATATGGGAATGAACTTGTTTATTTATTGATTTAGGGAAAATTGGCATCTTTTTATATTCATCTTCCTTTCAAGAACATTATATACCATTCCTTTTTTTCAAGTCATTTTTATGTCTCTCAGGAGCATTTTTCTGAAGTTTTCTTCAGAAAGATCATGCACATTTCTTATGAAGTTTATTCCTAATTACTTTATTTTCTGCAGCTGTTTTAAATGCAGTGTATCTTCTAACTGGTTGTTGTTTAAATATATAAATGTTGTTTGACTTTTTATATTAATTTTGTACCCTACCCCTTACTGAACTTTTCAAAGATGTTTTTAGGGAATTAGATTTCTTGGGTACATATCATCTTCAAAATAAGTGATCATTTTACCTATCCTTTCCAACTTGTGAACCTTGTAGTTCTGCCTCTTATCTAATTATGTTGACTAGTACTTCTAGGATAACTGTAGATAAAGTGGCAATAGTGAACATTCTTGAACATTTCTGGCTTTAGCTAAGCATGCTTTTAGTATTTCCCTACTAAGCATGATTCTGAGTTTTTGTTTGAGACAGATATATTTTATCATATTATGGAAGTACCTATTTATCTTGTTTTTATTAGGTGTTTTTATGAAGAATGGGTATTGTATTTTGTCAAATACATTTTATTCACTTTTAACAACTTTATTGATATCTTTGACATATAAAAATAGTAATTATATAAGGTGTGCATACAACTTGATATTTTTATATATGCATACATTGTGAAAAGATCACCACGATAAAGCTAAATAACTTATCCATCACCTCCACATAGTTACCATTGTGTGTGTGTGTTGAGAAAATTTAATTTAAAATCTATGCTTTTAGCAGATTTCAAGTATACAATACAGATTAAATAACCCTTATACAAAATACCCAATTGTTTATACTTAGCATTATATCTTCCTTACTTTGTCTAAATTTTATACATTTTGCTTTTTGTGTGTGGTTTCTGGATTTTTAATTTAGATTTTACTATATGAATTATGCTTTCTGTAATTTAGTCTTAGGTGTTTTGATTGTTAGGTAAATTGTTTTTAATTTTACTAGTTTTACTAAAGGTTTACAAAATCCCTACAGCTATTGCTGTGAAATGACCTAAGCTAATCTAACCATGCACAACCCTTAGGTTCTTCTCAGTAGATAATATCAACCACCAAAAAGTTTGAGCATGGGTAGTCTCACCAGGAGAATTTTTTCCTCACATACAGGCGTTTATTAAGTATTTGTTAGCCAGTAGAGAGAGGGCAAGGACACAGCTTGGAAAACTTGCTGTATAGGCTTGATGTGAGTCCATGCTCCCTGTCACTTGGGCTTCACAGCTCACCTGGGGAGGACAGGACATGCTCCAGAGGTAGGACTTGGTTAGGCTTGCAGTTGGCATCATGCAACCAGGGACCTGTGCAAGGAGTTGGACGATTCCTTAAGTAGAGGTTACAGTGTTGGCTGGGTTCTCATACCCCATTAGTGCAACCATGGAGCATTTTTCTACAATATTTTATTCAACTAACAAATCTTGAATGCCTCTAATTTCAACAATGAACATACAATTCGGACTTTGATTACCACTAATTTTACTAATGAAAACTCATTTCTAATATTCATCATTCTACTTAGCAAAATCTCTGGTTGATAGCTCAGACCCTTGTGGTGTGCTTAATATTTAACTGTAACATCATATTATCTATGTTGAAATGTTTTCAATCAATTGAATATAGCATAACAGCTATATTTGTCTTTTAAAAATTAGAAGTAAATTTGTAGAATAAATAATGAGAAAAGTAGGCCTTCTAAGTCTTCTTCTTTTGTGCATATAATCAAATACATTTTTTTCATCTATAGAAATGATCCAACAATCGTCCCCTTAGACCTGTTAATATGATGAGTGATATTAATAGATCTCCTAATGCTGAACTGTTCTTGTATTCGTGGAATAAGCCCCACTTGATCATAGGAGTGTGTGTATGTATGTATGTATATATATTTTCTTAAACTGTGCTACTGGATTCTTTTGCTAATATTTGTTGAGGATTTTTGCATAGATAGACATAAGTAAGATTGCTTGATACTTTCATTTTAGACACAGTCTTCCTTGGGCTTGAATATAAATGTTTATTTCATAAATAGACGTAGGAAACATCCTTTTTTTCTATGGTCTATAACAGTTAAAATACCACTGGAAATATCTGTTGTTTAGAAATTGTTAAAATTCCACTGTGTACTGCTCTTCCTGTTATTTTTTGAGAGATAACTGACAAATTTTCTATTTCTTCTATGATAATGGTTTTGTTTAGATTTTCTGTTCTTCTGATGTGAGGTTTTGTAAGTTTTCTCAGAAAAGTATCCGTCTTAACTAGACATTTTAAAAATTAAGGTAGCAACTACTCTTTAAGGGAATTAGATGCCTTTTTGAGGCCATGTCCAGCAGACACCGAGGGCCCTTTCATTCCTATAGAAATGCTAAAATCACCACCAAAGTCCACATTTTTTCCTATGGAGCCCATGGACATATATACACTACCAAACGTAAAATAGATAGCTAGTGGGAAGCAGCTGCATAGCACAGGGAGATCAGCTCGGTGCTTTTTGACCACCTAGAGGGGTGGGATAGGGAGGGTGGGAAGGAGGGAGACGCAAGAGGAAAGAGATATGGGAACATATGTATATGTATAATTGATTCACTTTGTTATAAAGCAGAAATTAACACACCATTGTAAAGCAATTATACTCCAATAAAGATGTTAAAAAAAAGAAAAAGAGTAAATGACAAAGCTTTCCTGACTGATTAGAGCAAAGGTGGGAAAACAAGACCAGTCTTTCCATTTTTATTTTATTGTCAGTAAGGACCAACGGCACCTATGAGACTAGATCTATCAGCCTTATCTGTGTCACACTGAAAGTTCCCAGGCGTCTGTGATTTTTGTCTTCTGAAATCTGTGCTTCTCAAGGGTGGCTGTAGCAAGCAGGATCTCAAACAGCCCCCAGATTCCCACCCCTGGTGTACATGGCCACCCTCGTGACTCCCTTCCCTTGAGCGTGGGCAGGGCGGTAAATAGCATCTCATTCCGGTGACTAGGTTACACTAAGGTGAAGAGCTTTTGCAGGCGTAATTAACATCCCAAATCAGTTGATTTTGAGAGAGACTATGTTGGGTGGGTCTGACTTAAAGGGTGAAAGCTTTTAATAGAGAGACTGGGCCCTCCCTGGGGTCAGAGAGCATCCCTCCCTGGGCTCAGGAAGCATGCCGCCATGTCTGCACTGTCTATGGAAAGGGTCCTGTAGCAGGGGTCTGCAGCTGGCCTCTAGGACCTGAGAGTGGCCTCTGACTGAGAGCCAGTTAAGAAGCCAGGGCCTTCAGTCTATAGCCTCAAAGAAAGGAATTCTGCCAACAACCTGAACCAGCTTGGAAGGAGAGCCTCCAGATGAGAACACAGGCCAGCTCACATCTTGATTTCAAGCTTGTGAGTCCCTGAGATCCAGCAAAGTTGTTCCCAAATTTCTCACCCACAGAAACTGTGAGATAATGAACATGTGTTGTTTTAAGCCCCTAAGGTTGTGGTAATTTGTTACACAACAATAGAAAACGAATAAAGTGGTCAACAGAGCCTTGGCTTGAAAATCCCCAGAGGTAGTAATTTAAAATGCAGGTTCTAGGACCCTGCCCCAGATCTACTGAATTACAATCTCCTTTCATAAAGGCCCAGGAGCCTTTGATGGTTAATTCTGATGCACTTTAAAGCTTCAGAATGAACTTACCATGCGAATAATTGTTTAGACATCTTGACAAAGCACCTTTTTTAAAACTTTTTATCTTATATTGGAGTATAGTTGATTAACAATGTTGTGTTAGTTTCGGGTGTACAGCAAAGTGATTCTGTTACACATATACATGTATCTATTCTTTTTCAAATTCTTTTCCCATTTAGGTTGTTACCAAATATTGAGCAGAGTTCCCTGTGCTATACAGTAGGTCCTTGTTGCTTATCTATTTTAAATATAGCAGTGTGTACATGTCAATCCCAAACTCCCTAACTATCCCTTCCCACAACCCTTCCTCCCTGACAAAACATCTTATAACCTTCCAGAATTTGAGATTTGGAGGTAATTCTTTTTAAAGGTTAAAATCTCAAAAGAGCCTATTCATGAAACCAAATAATTGTCAAAGAAAATTAACAGAGCTCTTTTGGTTGGAAAGCCAAACTGCTCATCATTTGCTTATTCATTAGGTTTGCTGATGTTTTATAGTATGGTATAACCATAATTCAGAAAACCATTATCTGTCAAAATGACAGCTAGTCCAAAGTAACTCTCTAGTGGTACGTCATCTTCTATTTCTCCTAGTATCCAAAGTCATGTAAGTTACATGCTAATAGGAAAATTTCTGAAAAATTGATAAAAAGGCAAAAAGGTAGCATATGTTGTCATTTTTATACCTTCTTTAGCATAGCTAAAACAGGTGGAATTTTTTTCTAGTTTTACACTGAGAAATAGGGTTTCTTTCAAATCATATTAATTCAGCAACACTAGTTAAGTCAGCAGAAGCACTCAGAAGTATTTTAAAACCTCACAGAAGTCTTTTCATGAATTTGTCAAATCTCTAAACCAAATATTTCTTTGACTTTTTCCAAGAACCTTAACAGAACCTAAAAAATTAAAAAGAACCCCGGTCTGAGTTTTGACCTGGTTGAGTCTAGTGAACAAAATGGATTTCCAACAGTAGAAACTTTGATTAAAAATAAAACTCCATGCCTTAGGTTCTTGAATAAAGCCCCTATCATTCCATCCATGACAGTGTCCAAGTTCACCTCTGATATTTCTTCCTCTCATTTTTAAAAAATGTTATCACTTTTCAAAATGCTTTATATCTATGTCATCTGGTATCTAACCTCAATTCATCTTTCCAAAGTAATTCTTTTTTTTTTATTTTATTATTTTTATTTTTTTATTAGTTTCTGCTTTATAACAAAGTGAATCAGTCAAACATATACATCTGTTCCCACATCCCTTCCCTCATGCATCTCCCTCCCTCCCACCCTCCCCATCCCACCCCTCCAGGCGGTCACAAAGCACCGAGCTGATCTCCCTGTGCTCTGTGGCTGCTTCCCACTATCTATCTACCTTACGTTTTGTAGTGTATATATGTCCATGCCTCTCTTTCGCTTTGTCACAGCTTACCCTTCCCCCTCCCCATATCCTCAAGTCCATTCTCAAGTAGGTCTGTGTCTTTATTCCCGTTTTACCCCTAGGTTCTTCATGGCAATTTTTTTTTAAATTCCGTATATATGTGTTAGCATACGGTATTTGTCTTTCTCTTTCTGACTTACTTCACTCTGTATGACAGACTCTAGGTCTATCCACCTCATTACAAATAGCTCAGTTTCGTTTCTTTTTATGGCTGAGTAATATTCCATTGTATATATGTGCCACATCTTCTTTATCCATTCATACGATGATGGACACTTAGGTTGTTTCCAGCTCCGGGCTATTGTGAATAGAGCTGCAATGAACATTTTGGTACATGCCTCTTTTTGAATTATGGTTTTCTCAGGGTATATGCCTAGTAGTGGGATTGCTGGGTCATATGGTAGTTCTATTTTTAGTTTTTTAAGGAACCTCCATACTGTTCTCCATAGTGGCTGTACCAATTCACATTCCCACCAGCAGTGCAAGAGTGTTCCCTTTTCTCCACACCCTCTCCAGCATTTATTGTTTCTAGATTTCTTGATGATGGCCATTCTGACTGGTGTGAGATGATATCTCATTGTAGTTTTGATTTGCATTTCTCTAATGATTAATGATGTTGAGCATTCTTTCATGTGTTTGTTGGCAGTCTGTATATCTTCTTTGGAGAAATGCCTATTTAAGTCTTCTGCCCATTTTTGGATTGGGTTGTTTGTTTTTTTGCTATTGAGCTGCATGAGCTGTTTATGAATTTTGGAGATTAATCCTTTGTCAGTTGCTTCATTTGCAAATATTTTCTCCCATTCTGAGGGTTGTCTTTTGGTCTTGTTTATGGTTTCCTTTGCTGTGCAAAAGCTTTGAAGTTTCATTAGGTCCCATTTGTTTATCTTTGTTTTTATTTCCATTTCTCTAGGAGGTGGGTCCAAAAGGATCTTGCTGTGATTTATGTCATAGAGTGTTCTACCTATGTTTTCCTCTAAGAGTTTGATAGTTTCTGGCCTTACATTTAAGTCTTTAATCCATTTTGAGCTTATTTTTGTGTATGGTGTTAGGGAATGATCTAATCTCAAACTTTTACATGTCCCTGTCCAGTTTTCCCAGCACCACTTTTTGAAGAGGCTGTCCTTTCTCCACGGTACATTCCTGCCTCCTTTATCAAAGATAAGTTGGCCATATGTGCGTGGGTTTATCTCTGGGCTTTCTATGCTGATCCACTGATCTATCTTTCTGTTTTTATGCCAGTACCACACTGTCTTAATTACTGTAGCTTTGTAGTATAGTCTGAAGTCAGGGAGCCTGATTCCTCCAGCTCTGTTTTTCGTTCTCAAGATTGCTTTGGCTATTCGGGGTCTTTTGTTTTTCCAAACAAATTTTGAAATTTTTTGTTCTAGTTCTGTGAAAAATGCCATTGGTAGTTTGATAGGGATTGCATTGAATCTGTAGATTGCTTTGGGTAGTAGAGTCATTTTCACAATATTGATTCTTCCAATCCAGGAGCATGGTATATCTCTCCATCTATTTGTATCATCTTTAATTTCTTTCATCAGTGTCTTATAATTTTCTGCATACAGGTCTTTTGTCTCCTTAGGTAGGTTTATTCCTAGATATTTTATTCTTTTTGTTGCAGTGGTAAATGGGAGTGTTTTCTTGATTTCATTTTCAGATTTTTCATCATTAGTGTACAGGAATGCCAGAGATTTCTGTACATTAATTTTGTATCCTGCTACTTTACCAAATTCATTGATTAGCTCTAGTAGTTTTTCAGTAGCATCTTTAGGATTCTCTATGTATAGTATCATGTCATCTGCAAACAGTGACAGCTTTACTTCTTCTTTTCCAATTTGGATTCCTTTTATTTCCTTTTCTTCTCTGATTGCTGTGGCTAAAACTTCCAAAACTAGGTTGAATAAGAGTGGTGAGAGTGGGCAGCCTTGTCTTGTTCCTGATCTTAGTGGAAATGGTTTCAGTTTTTCACCGTTGAGGACAATGTTGGCTGTGGGTTTGTCATATATGGCCTTTATTATGTTGAGGAAAGTTCCCTCTATGCCTACTTTCTGCAGGGTTTTTATCATAAATGGGTGTTGAATTTTGTCGAAAGCTTTCTCTGCATCTATTGAGATGATCATATGGTTTTTCTCCTTCAACTTGTTAATATGGTGTATCACATTGATTGATTTGCGTATATTGAAGAATCCTTGCATTCCTGGAATAAACCCCACTTGATCATGGTGTATGATCCTTTTAATGTGCTGTTGGATTCTGTTTGCTAGTATTTTGTTGAGGATTTTTGCATCTATGTTCATCAGTGATATTGGCCTGTAGTTTTCTTTCTTTGTGACATCCTTGCCTGGTTTTGGTATCAAGGTGATGGTGGCCTCGTAGAATGAGTTTGGGAGTGTTCCTTCCTCTGATATTGTTTGGAAGAGTTTGAGAAGGATGGGTGTTAGCTCTTCTCCAAATGTTTGATAGAATTCGCCTGTGAAGCCATCTGGTCCTGGGCTTTTGTTTGATGGAAGATTTTAAATCACAGTTTCAATTTCAGTGCTTGTGATTGGTCTATTCATATTTTCTATTTCTTCCTGATTCAGTCTTGGCAGGTTGTGCATTTCTAAGAATTTGTCCATTTCTTCCAGGTTGTCCATTTTATTGGCATAGGGTTGCTTATAGTAATCTCTCATGATCTTTTGTATTTCTGCAGTGTCAGTTGTTACTTCTCCTTTTTCATTTCTAATTCTATTGATCTGAGTCTTCTCCCTTCTTTTCTTGATGAGTCTGGCCAATGGTTTGTCAATTTTGTTTATCTTCTCAAAGAACCAGCTTTTAGTTTGGTTGATCTTTGCTATCGTTTCCTTCATTTCTTTTTCATTTATTTCTGATCTGATCTTTATGATTTCTTTCCTTCTGCTAACTTTGGGGGTTTTTTGTTCTTCTTTCTCTAATTGCTTTAGGTGCAGGGTCAGGTTGTTTACTCAAAATGTTTCCTGTTTCTTAAGGTGGGATTGTATTGCTATAAACTTCCCCCTTAGAACTGCTTTTGCTGCGTCCCATAGGTTTTGGGTCGTCGTGTCTCCATTGTCATTTGTTTCTAGGTATTTTTTAATTTCCTCTTTGATTTCTTCAGTGATCACTTCGTTATTGAGTAGTGTATTGTTTAGCCTCCATGTGTTTGTATTTTTTACAGATCTTTTCCTGTAATTGATGTCTAGTCTCATAGCATTGTGGTCGGAAAAGATACTTGATACAATTTCAATTTTCTTAAATTTACCAAGACTTGATTTGTGACCCAAGATATGATCTATCCTGGAGAATGTTCCATGAGCACTTGAGAAAAATGTGTATTCTGCTGTTTTTGGATGGAATGTCCTATAAATATCAACTAAGTCCATCTTGTTTAATGTATCATTTAAAGCTTGTGTTTCCTTATTTATTTTCATTTTGGATGATCTGTCCATTGGTGAAAGTGGGGTGTTAAAGTCCCCTACTATGATTGTGTTACTGTCGATTTCCCCTTTTATGGCTGTTAGTATTTGCCTTATGTATTGAGGTGCTCCTATGTTGGGTGCATAAATATTTACAATTGTTATATCTTCTTCTTGGATTGATCCCTTTATCATTATGTAGTGTCCTTCTTTGTCTCTTCTAATAGTCTTTATTTTAAAGTCTATTTTGTCTGATATAAGAATTGCTACTCCAGCTTTCTTTTGATTTCCATTTGCATGGAATATCTTTTTCCATCCCCTTACTTTCAATCTGTATGTGTCTCTAGGTCTGAAGTGGGTCTCTTGTAGACAGCATATATACAAAGTAATTCTTGATTCCCACTTAGTAATGGAAACTTATGAGGTATTTTCTTCACTTTGTTCCTGATGATTTTCATGTCAAAGACAAGGTACATCTCCCACACTGAAGACACATCTAAAACTTCCCCATCCTAGTCAGGCTGTCTTGGCCACTAAGGGAATTTGTCCCATCAATGTTTGATATTCGTTATCTCCAAAAATACTTGTTCAGCTAAATTTTACTTGGTTATTAAATTGGAAAGCCAAAAAAACAAAAGAAGGAGAACAAAACAGATTTATTTATCCATACTATCTATGACCCTCTGTGACTTCTACTTTCCCAATAGTGAATTTATCCAATTTTGCATAAATTTGCATAATTTATCCTTATTTGTCTGCCTCCTTGTGTACAGAGATTGTATTTTTATGCATTTTTTTTTACTCCCCAGAACCCACCTTGGAGCATGACACAAAATAGGTACTCAATAAATACATGTTGAATGACTGAAAGAATGTTATTTAACTTCTTTGTGCCTCATGTTTCTTAATAAAATGGTGTGGGTTCAAGCAGAACAAAAAGTCAACTCTGGGGTGCCACCCAGGAATTTGGAGATAAGGAAAATAAGAGTGCCCTGTGAGAAAACACTACCAAGTGCAAAAGAAAGTAGTTTTACTGGCATCTTTTTAAGCCCAGTGGAGGGCCCTGCTCAGAATTTAGTAGGACCTGTGTGTGAACTCAGCAGGGAAGGGCTATGGATAGCTAAACTCGGAAGCGATGACCTTGGGCGCTTCCTTCTCTCCTTCGTACTTTGGGAGATTCAGCCATGACTCTTTGTGGAGACAATGGCAATAAATATCTAAACTGTTACCCACAAAGTACTTGGTTTCCTCATAAGAGCCTCTCCAGAAAGGAAGGAATTCAAGTTAATCATCACAGATTACTTCGGTCAAGACAGATGTGGACATTTTCAGATGGTTTGGTGATTCTTATTCAGTTCTCTAATCTGGCTTCAAAAAAACTTTTCAGTCTTAATTATTTCTTCTTACTGTCATAGGAATGCAGAATTTCAATATAGCTATGCATCATTCTGACCTTTCCATCACATAAAAACACAGGCACTTTTGTGCAAGCCCAAGATAGCTAGTAGCCTTTTAGGGTTAATAGAACCAATTATGGTGGCTTAAAATAGATTTCCATTATTCAAGATGCCAACTCCCTACTATGTTCAAAGATCAATCTGTTATTTTTAACAGTGATCCTAAAACTACTCAGCTATTCCAAATCTGGCCAGTGTGAAAATCAAATGAGGATGGAAAAATAAATGACTGCAGAATTATCTAGAAATAGCAATTAAAGAGGGGAAAAAAACCTCCTTGAACAGACAGCTGCCAATATTCTGAGCCATTGACTCAGTTTCCAATTCATTCACACTGCAGGTATCCTTAATACTCCAAGGAATAAAACTTATGAAGTGCTTAACCATTCTCCTTTTGTTATTTTGGGCAGGCATTATCAAAACTTATAATCTGGGGAGGGAAAGTATTTGAAAGGTCTTTGTAAGACAGCAGCAGTCATTCTTTCAACATAGTGTAAAGTTGTATTCATTTAACAAATATTTATTGGGTACCTATTCTGAACTCATATGCACTGTGCCATGAGCTGGGGATGCAGTGATAAGTATTATCAGATAGTGTCCCAGATCTCAAGGAGCTAACTGGCTCATAGGAGAGACATCAATAAAATAATAACAGAAATGTAAAAGAGCAACAGTGATAATTGACACAAAGAGAGATGTGTGATGTTATGCGGGTGTAATTTACCTGGTCCACCAGCTCTGAGACAACTTTCCTGAGGAAGTGTTAGTTAAGCCAAAATCAGAAGGACAGGGTTGGACTTAACTAGATAAAGGCTGGGTGGGAAAAGGGGAGGATTGCAAGGGAGGTGTCAAGGGAGGCCAGATGGTTCAGGGAGGGGGAGTCTGTGCGAAGATGGAGATGTTTATCTGCATATGTTTTATCATCAGTTTTTTCAGACCTGGCACAAATGGCTGTCACATAAAGTCATTCCATGAATGAATAGAATAAATCATCCTATTTTGCCTATAGATTCTTCACACTTTATGAATTTCCTCCTGCATGTAGAGTCACCCTCTGAATCTTGATCTATTCTGTAACCAAGCAAATGGCTATAACCTTTACTGTTTTATGAACCCCAATCTGTATTTTGAGTCTTAAATATTATAGTTAAGCAAGTAAAAATTAAATTTTCATGTTATCTTGCTTGGTTGCTAGACATCCGGCTCCAGTAATTTATCTTCTCTTTGGCAGAAAATTGAAACCTGCTTAGTCTTTATTATGTTGGCCTTAAACATGTTGCAAACTATAGTTTTACATTGCCACTAGTTTTATTTTGGGGTAATATATATTACTGGGTCATCCACTTCCTTTTGGCATTTAGCAATTCTCCTTCACAATGAATTTCCGTTTTCTTTGCTTTGTGGTCCCTAAGAGCCCACCCACATTAAGTGCCAATGCTGAAATGTTACTTTGAGGATGACTCACATTGTCTCACACAAGCTTCTGATAGCGCTCGGTTCCCAGCGCTAAATGTAAAAGAGCGAGAAAAGTTTTGATCTGTGGCTTGAACCAGCAGGAGTAAACTCCCCAGTTCATCTTGCCATTAAGTGATGCACTGGAAAGTGCAGCCATTGGACAGAACTGAGTTTGAACCCTAACCCTGCTGGGATCTGGCAGTGGGTCAGTTACTTTAAACTCACTTTAGCTTCAGTTTTCTCACCAGGAAAAAAAGTGAGGTTCTTATGAAATGAAATCAAATGATGTGTGTGGAAGTACTGTGCATGTGGAAGGTGCTGAATGAGTTTGTATAGCTTAATTAGCTTCCCTTCTCCTAAGGAACTAGGAATTGAATCTCCTGAAGGGTGGTGTCAGCTCCATGGAGGCGGGGACTGCGCTGTGGTACAGCCACTGCATTGGCAATGCTTAGCACAATTTCTGGCCCATAGTCAGTGTTCAACAAATTTTTGGTTGAATATTAGAAGGTGAAGAACTTCAAGTTTTAAAGATCTCACCATTTTTGATGGACAGAGTAGAGAGATGACAGGACTCCCTTGGCTGACCCATGCAGTGAAGGCTCGAATCCTAGGAACCTGGTGTCGTGCTTGTAGATATTTATTTGTTGGCTGACCAGCATGTGGACATCTCAGGGGTACTCTCAAGTATGCAGGAAGCCAGAGGGGCAGATATCTCCTCTCCCTGCCTTCTGGTACCCAGAGTACCAATCTGTGGCCTGCATTCAGTCAACCAGATACCCTTCCTTAGGGCTTGCAATCCTGGACAGTGATGCAAAGTTGCAAGGTGGTCAAAGGGAAGCTCTAGCAGCCCAGAGGGAGCATCCAGTGATGGTGACACCAGCAGAGGCATTCTCACCAGACCATTCCTATGGGGCTGTATTTTTGGCTGCTTGGCCTCTCTTGACTCCTGCATAAGCTCAGCTTGCCTAATGTTCCTGTTGCTTGCATGGGTTACCTACTGGTTTTCCAATAAATTTCCTTTCTGCCAAGTCAGCCAAGTTGGTTTCTATTGTCTGCATCCAATAATTCGAGTCCTAGTACACTGCTCCTGCCCCTGGCCTTGGTCTCCCCATGTGGTCAACTCATTAAGCACTGTTTCTAGAGATGCATTTCAAAGTTACTTTTGCATCGTTCTCAAAATCTCTTCTTCAAGATTTTTTTTATTATTCTTTGATATCCTTAGCAATTCTACAAAGTGCATTTTATGTTCTTCAGTGAAATGGAATTATGTTCCCTCTGAACACTCTTTGTCTCTCCATTTGTTTTCACATTTCCCAACCCCCAAGATTCATTTCTCGTTCATCTTCTCTTTTTACTCAATACTCATTTCCCCTTAGGGTTTGCGCAATTTACTAAGCTTTTATTGTGCATGAACTACATGCCAGATATTATGCTAGGGACAGGGATCCAAAGATGAATAAGACAGAGTTATCACCTGTGTGAAGAGAATAGTCAAGTGAATAAAATGTAAAATAGATTAATACCAAGGCAGGCAACAGAAGGTATCACACTTCCCCAAGCAAGGAAGAAAATATCAGAGACACATAAAAGCTTGGGATTTGATTCTGTATGATATCTCTTTCTACAGCGATGAGGCTCATTTACTCTGTCGGTGTTTAACCTGCCCCAGTACATGCCAAGCCCCGTGCAGTGCCAGGGTGTTGGTAATCTCTCCTTATTTCTCTCTTATCTTTTTGAGGGTGTGAGTTATCTATAGCTCTGTGTGTATGTGTGTCACAATACTTACTTTGCAATACATGAACAACTAGAGACATTCTGGAATGTACAGCCAGAGCTGACAGCAAGCTGCTTGGCTGAATGTGACTATAGTTACTGCTCTCTTTGAACTACATTTTTTTTTCGCTCGTGTTACTGCTTCTCCCGAGAACCACGCTGGCACATATTTTTCCCGTAGATTCTCAGTGCTGCCTATAATCCATCATTACAAAGAGAGGCCTTAAAAACAGCACTCGGGGGAGACATTATTTCCTTCCCATTTCGCTCTCAGAAAGAGCAACTTATAACGGGAGGGGAAAATTGCATTTAGGTTAAAGGAATATATATAACAAGAAAGCCTCTGCTTCTACCCCTCTTTAAGATGCTAAGCTTCAAAAGGCCTCTTAGTTTTAAAAAAGGCCATCGCCCCTTGGCCTGCTCTAAACATTAATATTATATGCCTGGTAATAAAGACAGAGGATTTTTTGTGAGAGCCATTAAAGGGAAAGGATGGCCGAGACAGATTTCTCTGGTGAGTGAAAATCACAGGCTCATAAATAGAACCTGTGAGGTTGGTCTTGTGGTTAGCTAGTACTTTAAATTTGTGATTCCCCCAATTATACTGGTTGATGGGAACTGCTGACCTTTTCTCAGACGAGGCTGTGATGCTCAAAATTATGACTTAAAAAGAGAAAGTACCAGAATTCCTAAGGCAACCAAAAGCCCAGCAGCACCAGGTTAAAACACGCCTGGTACATGCACGTCACGGTACTGATAAGAGGGGAGAACAGAGGAAATGTAATTTTCTCCCCATAAAAATTAATTTTGCCATTTGAAACCGCCCTGTGATATTTATATCATACATCAAACAAGATTGTCACTGACCCCACAAAATTTTCATCACATTTAGCTGGTGTCAAATGACTACTTAGCTAATGCTTATTATTAGCCATAGGTTAATAATTTTACTGCTAATTATGAGACTAGAAAGTCTAAATTCTTTTTAATTTGAGCTCTTTAGGTGCACCCAACCCAATTTTTCCTCACGCTAGGGATGTGAGTACCTCCTAGTTTAAATAACTAAGGAAAGTCTGAGCACAGTTCCCAGTGAAATGCTGTGCAAATCTCCTTGTGGTTACAGATGCAGCTATGGTGGGCGCTCAGGGTTTGTTCGGTTTCCTAACATTTTTGAAAACCGTTTACACACCAGACTTGAAGCTCCTTATCTAACTTGTCACAGAGTACAAAGGCGCCCGCTCCCTGGCTGTGTGCAAGGAGCTGTGGTAACATTAGTCATAATTCTGTGGTTTTCAAAGAGTCAAGGACATTATTTCTCCCTGATGAAAAAGAGGCCTTTGCCCACGTTGCACTCTCTCTCTCTTTCTTTTTAATGCGGTTTGACAACTTGAATTCAGAAGGAGGTTTCACAATTAGAAGAACGAGATCGAACCACAGCATCTGTGCTCACAGCCCCCTTAGCTGCTCTAATTAGGATTCCCTTATTCCATTTCTAGTTCTCAGAAGAGGACAGGGGACTTTTTTTTTTTTTTTTTTTCTCGGTACGCGGGCCTCTCACTGTTGTGGCCTCTCCCGTTGCGGAGCACAGGCTCCAGACGCGCAGGCTCAGCGGCCATGGCTCACGGGCCCAGCCGCTCCGCGGCATGTGGGATCCTCCCGGACCGGGGCACGAACCCGTGTCCCCTGCATCGGAAGGCGGACTCTCAACAACTGCGCCACCAGGGAAGCCCGGACAGGGGACTTTTTAATTGGGGCTATTAGACGTTCTCTTTGTACAATGACACCCTCTGCTAAGCGAAGGCTCCAGCAAAAGCCATACCCACTCTGCAGTTACTTCTTGCAATTCCGAGGAATAATGGTATCTCGTCTCATTTAAAAATAAACCTGAGGCTTATTCCTTATTGCTTTCTCTTCTTTGCCTACTCACATGAATTTCTTCTTGCCAATTAAACCAACTTTCCATTATTTAAGGAGGTAGTTTTGATCATAACTGTCACCTGATAATAAGACATATTAAACTAGATTTCATTTGCTCACATCTCCTTTCTTCCAGCTACAAGACTAATTTAAATGAGCTCAGATCACTCGATCTTATGTTTACTCAATAGTGAGTGGTGAAGTGTTGGAATTTCATAAGTGGTACTCTGCATGTCGCAGAACTCACCTGAAATAACCTGCACGTTCAATGTTCGCAGTTTCTCAGAATCACTTCCTCTTAAGAGGACAGATGTAGGTTTGTATTTATGACCTATTCCAAGAAAAGAAATTAAATATTTAGATGATAAGCAAGCACGTTCTTAATATATATTCCCCATGTTGGTTCCAAGGATTACCAAGGAAAATGGGCCATTCACAGCAGAGCCTGGAGTAACAAGACATTAACAGCCTTTTCTTATTAAGTTATTTTCCATTAACAAATAGGTACTTTCTAAAACCAGTGGCTTCTCCACTGCCATAAATGCCATTATGCATCTCTTCTTAAATGCAGAATATTATTTACATTATTATATACAATAGATAAATACAGAATATTTGATGTATATTTAATATTTAATAATATTTAATGTCATAAATGACGTGGTATTTTCCACTACTTCATATGCTTGGATTTGCAAGGCAAGCTTTTGAAAGCCAGTAAGCCTGTCATTTAGGTAGATGTTCATAAAAATTTAATGTCACTCCCCACTATCGGTCTCTTTCTAGGCATTTTTTTCTATCTGGCTTCTATTCTGTCTTTCCTAATATGTAATCATTTATAGAAAAACAGATCAAGAAACTCAAAACTATGCACTAATTGCAAATGACACACATTTATTTAAAATAATATAATTTTCAAAACTGAAAGACCCTGGGTCTTAATTCTGTCATTTTATTAGCTGTATTACTTTGGACAAAACACTTAATCTCTCTGAGGCTCAGGGGTTTTTTCATCTATAAAAAATGAAAGGAATAGCATATACCCTGTTTATAAACTTTGAGAATCTAGTAAGAATCTCATGAAAATGTTCTGAAAATGTTTATTCTTCAAATATACAATACTGATGATGTTATTAACCAATGCATTTAGGGCCTTATATACTAAGGTACCAATGACAAGACTTGATATGAAACTGCTCTCAGAAATATCTCCAACAAACACTTAGCCAAAAAAATTAATGAAACTTTCACTCAACCCTACAGGCAACCACTCTTTCTGCCTACTGAAAGGACTAACACAGCCTTGCCTGGTAAAGAACACAAGAGCCTTGGGAAATACTACACCAGCACAATGCTACTATCCTTTATTGAGGACTATTAGGCACAGGGCACTGTGTTACACTTCTTTGTAATCTCTTTAGTTCAATCCTTACCTCAGCCCTGTGGGAATGGTGATTATCCTTGTTTTACAGAGGAGGAAAGGGACACTCAAATATGGCAAGTAACTTGCACAAAGTCACATAACTAGTAAGTGATAGCACTAGGATTCTAACCTAAGTCCACCTGACTCCAAAGCCTAGTCTTGTAATGACACATTTTATCCTGTCTTTAAGAGACCAACTACTCATATTATAAACTGTCCATCAGATCTGATATTCAGCCAGTATGTGCATGGGTGCACACCAGAAGGGTCATGTTTACATACTCACACACCACTAGGGCCAGTATATACATGGGTACACACCATAAGACCACGATAGTAGTTGACAGTCAGTGTCCATTCTGATAGGTGGATGCCCATGTCCTACTCGTTAATTCTTTTTAATATCATCCCTACTTCCTGATTTCCAACTACACATTTTAGTGCTTCATAGTCAAAAATCTACTGTACCCCCACACTTATTAAAGATTGACTCCTGTTCATAACCTAGAGCCTAGAGCTCAAGACTTCCAACTCCGAAATTCTTTATCACCACTCCCTATTCTTCTACCCCTCTTCTGCCCTCACTTCTACCAAGCTCTGTTCAACCTCCAGTCCACCAACTCCTTCCAGTTCACGCAGCCTTTCTTCCCCTTCTATTCACTTGTCTGGGCTGGAGAAAGACACATGAAAATCCTTGAGTGCTGGCACTATGTCTTACTTATGCTTATGTTCCTTGGGTTACCTAGAATCACCACTTACACACAGTAGGTGCTCAGTTAGTGGTAAATTGAACTAGAAAAAGAAGTTGAACCTACAGATAAGATTAGGAGTACCTTGATACTAGATGAATTCTCCCAAAAGGTGGATTTATTTTTCAATACTTACCCTGACACTTCTGCACTCTCCTGTGGGCTTCAAGTATTTTGTGGATAATGAAGATGAGCAAAAATATAAAAACTAATAGAACCAGAACATACCAAGTGATCTTCATGGAACAAATAAAATCTGCAAAGAAAAATGTACTATAAAAATATGGTAAAATGATGCAGCAGATAAGAGGCAATATGGTGATGTAGCTGGCTTCTACTATATATTCTGCCCATAACTGAAAAGTTGAATATATAACCATCACTGTTACAAGGTCACCAGCTTTCCTGAGTTCTTTCCTAATGTATTAAATGAAGAAACATGACCAAATGGTTTCCAGGGATCCATTTAGTTTCAAAATTCTAGGATTAATTTCACTTCCAAGTTATATCGATATTAATTTTGCTATCATTGCTATCACTAGGTTAAGACCACAACAAGCAGAGTGCCAGAATCAGAGCCATTTGTGATTAACAATTTGGCCCTGGACCAAGCAGCCAAAAAATGTTTCCTCAAATCAACAAAGATGCAGTGTGTAAGATGAGGATGGGGAAGAAAGGGAAAGGCAAAGAAAGAGGTTGGATTGAGGCATATAAGAGACCAGGGTAGATGATTAATCAGATCTTCTTTCCACAGGGGCTCACATGGCAATGATCAGATCAAGTGCATTCATTAGTTAAACATACAGTTACTCTCGCCTAAATTTAATAAGGATACAGGTAAAAAATCGCTCATTCAAATGACAGTGAGGCAACATGGAAGTAGAGTCACCATCAGCAATAGCTTAGCACGATATTCTTTCGTCCCATAAACACACACTGGCCAGCAGACCCAGGAATCAGTGACTTAAAGGAGGTTGACTTCATTATGTCCAAAACACAATTGTCTACTGACTTTCTAAGCAGCCCTATGTACTCTCTTCCTTGTATGCAAAACACATCTAGTACTTACTCAACTTAAAAGGATATATAACTTGTTCATACCCTTAGATGACTGCTCTTTTGGGGCTCATGATCTGGGTACCCCTTTTACAGGTCCCCACTCCATAAGCAGATGTACATTAAATAGGCAGTGAACATTTATTTAGAGAAGACACTGAATGGAGAAGGTAGAGGTTGACTGGAATGACAGCGCTCAGCCTTCCTAACATCATTCCATACTATTTAGACTTGCATACCTCACTCAGCAAAATAAAAGCATGCAGTTAACTGCCATAGAAAATGTGCATTGCCAGCAAGTCAAGGTGGGCCCAATACCAAGGTATCATGGGGCATTGATCAAGCTATGAAAAAAAGAACCATGCATTCACCAACTTTTTATTACAATAGCAGAATGTACACAGTTGGGGCCAAGCCAGCCAGAACACACACCAAAGCACCAGTGAGAACACAGATGAGTGTATCTCCCTACATCCTATGCTGTCCCCCTACTCCCTGTCCCTGCAGCCGTCTTGGAGAGAAACAAGGGGAAATGGACAGGAATATGAAAAAAATCTAAAGAGGTAGATTAAATTATTTTTTCTGAGTAAATTTACCAGATTGGACTAAATTTAGTCCCCCCACCCCGCCCTCCAGTAGATAGGACTTTTAAGGGAGATCAGCTTAGTCTTTGCACAGCAGAGTAAAATATGAATAAATTTTTAATCTTCTACACATGGCAAAATAAGTATACTTTTTCCCAAATACAAGACTATATATTTGCACTTCTATGTATAAAATAGATAACTAATGAGAACCTACTGTATAGCACAGGGAACTCTACTCAGCGCTCTGTGGTGACGTAAATGGGAAGGAAATCCAAAAAAGAGGGGATATGTGTACATGTATAGCTGATTCACTTTGCTGTACAGCAGAAACTAACACAACATTATAAAGCAACTCTACTCCAAAAAAAATTAATTTAAAAAAGACTTCATATTTGTACACCTCTGTTATCTTTCTGATTTATGGACCCATAAAAGCTGTCAATTACTACTTCACTTTGACTGGAATTTATGATTTTTTCCATTAACACAAAAATTAATTCTCAAAATAATGAATATGGTAAGCTTATTTTTCCTTCATGTTTTAGAAAACATAAAAAGCAATTAGATAGATACATAAATGGACATTGAAACAAATATAAGTTTTGAATATCTATAATCTAAACCTCTTTATCTTTCAGATTTCATCATAGTCTCCTTCTCTATGTGGTCTTTTCAGAACCTCCAAACTCATTCCTGAGCCAGAGGGAATTAACCCCTCTGTTCAGCTTCTCAGATCCTCTCCCATACCCCCTACACATACACACACATTGAAATACCCCCCCTAACTGCAGAGACTGTAGGGCCTTGGGCAAACTAACTCACAGGAGAAATTTATTTGAAGTCTTATATTTCACTTTAAAAATGCATACATATTATATATTTGTGTTTGCTTTAAAATAAATATAACATTTTAAAATAATTACCTCTAATAGAAGTAAAGCTTTAGAAACTCATTCTAAGGCAATCTGAAAGGCTTCCCTATGTCTGGAACCTCAGAAAACACAGCAAGTTACTCTGCCATAGCATCTGTCCGACTGATTGCACTGACTCCATTGTTTTACATACATCTATCTCTGTGTCTCCAGTGCCTGGCACACTGATTGGCATACAGCAGGCACTCATTAAATGGTTATATCATAAAATGCTCTTCAAGAGTAGAGCTTATGGGTCAAGTGAGGGTACCCTGCTTAGTAGTGAGGATCAACTGTGTTAATTCAGAATAGGGTGACTAGAGTGTTAATCAACCTTAAGCAGAATTAAGATATATGTAAGTTTTATATTTCAGACTCCTACCTTTCCCTCAGAGTCATCCAGTGCCTCAAAATGCTTAATCTGTACCCCACCTAACTTCACAGCAATATATCAAAATTCCCTTTAATTCAGGTCTGTTTCTCAGCTCTAAGAGAGGACATGTTAAATCAATTCAAAATGTAATAGCACATCACAATGTATATGTATATTTACATTTAAAAAGAAATATCATCCTTTAATACACAAGTGTGATAGTGTTACCTCAAGCACAGCTAATAGGCATTCCCAGAAGTTATTCTGGGGCAGAGGGTCTTTCTAATGCCCCTCAGATCACAACCCATAGATGTCTCCTCCACCTCTGAGTACAGCTGGGCTCCACAAAAAGCACATTTTGAAAGAAAAATAAACAGATAAAGGGCTAACATTCTTTCCAGCATTGCTATTTCATCAATAAAATTCTTCAACTATTCGACTTACAATGCAGTTAATGTGATAGTCCTTACTTAACTTTGTGTCTATATTCCATTCTCCTTTTCCCTCTAATTTCCTTAAAAACTTACTTTTTACATCCACTTCTAGGTGCAAAGAAATATTTATACAATTATTCAGGTGTTCCATAATTCTACAAGTATGGTTTATATCTGTTTCCTTGGGTGGATCTTCCTCTTTGATTGCTGACCTTCTAGTGTGGGTTTTTAGATTACAGGTAATGTTGTATTCCTCCAAGTGGTCAACCATAGGAGTTACAGTGAAGTTAAAATGTTGACAAGGTGAATGAAAATCATTTGCCTTCACTTCCATTGATCCTCTCATGATAAGAACTAGAAAGAGATTAAGAAAATGTTATTCACAAAAAAATAGTAATACATAGTAAGAAAACACATACAACTCAAAACTAAATCCCCTCCTTCCTATACAACAAAAAAGAGTAGAAACAAGAAGTTACCAGCACTAAAAATAACAATTACAGTGCTTACATTTTTTCAGAGAGTGAAAACCAGGTGAGTTTGAAATAAAATTGGAGCATCTCAAAGAAAAAGAAAACATCTCCCTGATGACTTGTGGGACAGATTTTATTTTCCAAAATGGTCACAACAATATTTCCCATCCCACATTATACTAGTTTGCTAGGGTTGTCATAACAAAGTACCACAAAATGGGTGGCTTAAACAACAGAAATTTATTGTCTCACAGTTCTGGAGGCTACACTTTCAAGATTAAGGTGTTGACAAGGTTCCTTCCTTCTGAGGGCTGTGAGGAACAATCTGTCCCACGCTTCTCTTCTAGCTTCTGGTGGTTTGCTGGCAGTCTTTGGTGTTCCTTGTCATAGAAGCATCACCCTGATCTCTGCTTTCATCTTCACATGGCATTCTCCCTATGTGTGCATGTCTATATCCAAATTTTTTTTATTTATAAGGATGCATCAAGGATTCAATGACTCCTTGGGGAATCAAAGTGTGATTTTATATGAGAACCTGCAAGTTTACTTAGAATTTTTTCAGTACTTTTGAAGAGAGCTTGCTAAATAATACTTTAACCATTAAATGTACATGGATTATAGTGGCATTTTGATGTATTTTAAGCATAGATTTTTTTGATAAATCAAAGTAAACCAAGAACAAGTTATTATACTATCTCAAAGCCTGCAAGTCACTCATTAAGCACCACACAGCTGAGTGTTCCAGGGCCACTAGACTTAAAATTGGGATGTATTATTAATACATTTTAACAGAATATGGTTATTTATCCTTGATGATTTTAATTCTCTCTTTTCTTTTGCATTTACCTTTTGATGTTTGTTCCTGAGAAATAAAACCCATGTTTCCTTTGGACTCACAAGCCAAACATGAGCAGCACGTTTTAAATTCACTTGTGATGTCTTGGCAAATCCTGGTGAAGTTTTGAAAACTGGAGTGGTTTAGAAAGATTCCCATAATAGTCTGAGTTTCTTTTATTGGTTGCAGAAAAGTCACGAAAGAAAAATTTAAAGAGGAGAATGAATAGGTGAAATTAGGTTGTAAGCATACTTCCAGGCATGATAGCTCCAACATGTTTCCTATAAAGGAAAAAACAAAACAAAACAAAAAACAACTTTCTTTACTATAAAATTTTGAGTTTTGGGCATTCAAATGAATACACAATAAGCTCCCAGTTTTTCTTAGGCAGATTCAGTACATTTCAGTTTATCACTGACAAGACTTTGTTTTCACATGAATTAACAATATCTAGTCCATTTAAATATATTTTTTTAAATTTGTCAACCTTCCCTATTAATTTTCAGAGAAGAGAAGTCCTGCTGAGATCTTTGAAACCCTAGCATTGTAACCATTCTCTTTTCTAGGAAAGTTTTAATGGAGAAACCTTAGTTTCCTCTGAATCCATCTGTTTCCAAATAGAGGTTCAAGTGAATTGCGTGGAGTTGAACAGGGAATGGAAAACTTGAACAGTATCTCTGTATTAGTTTCTGAGGGCTGCTGTAACAAACTACTACAATCTTGGTGGCTTAAAACAAGAGAAATTTATTCTTTTACAGTCCTGAAGGCCAGAAGTTCAATGCCAATGTTTCTGGTCTGAAGTCGAGGCGTTCCCAAGGCCACACTCCCTCTGAAGACCTTGCACCTCTTCCAAATTTTGGGGACTGTTGGCATTCCTTGGCTTGTGACCACATCACTCCAATCTCTGCTTCCATGGTCACATTACCTTCTCCTCTGTATCTCCATCTCCTACTCTTCTGTCTGTGTCAAATCTCCCTCTGCCTCTCTCTTATAAGGATACTTGTGATTAGATTTAGATCCCACCGGGATAAGGCTCAGGATAATCTCCCCATCTCAAGATCCTTAACTTAATCACATGTGTAGATACCCTTTTTCCCTATAAGGGAATCTTTATAGGTTCCCAGAGAGTAACACCTGATATATTTGGGTGACCGTTATTCAACCTACTTGAAATTTAATAGGATAACATCATAATTTTTATTTTGGTCTGAAGACAAGTATCAGATTTGGAAATAATGGCATGATAGAAGGAAGACTGAGTTCAAAGCAAAAGACAAAGACTTTAGTGCTAAAGCTGTTATTAGCAAAGATACCTGAATAATTTACTTTGTCTCCACAAGTCTCATTTTCTCATTAGCAAAATAGAGATAATAACAAGATCCTGCTAACCTTGTGGGGTTATAGTAGCATCAAGTGATATATATGAAAATATTTTTGAAAATTGTTCAAATGTATATTATTAAAATGCAAACCCATATTCCAAAGTAAAAATTTTAAATTCATCCTTTATTTAAGATGAGATTATGTAAGATTTAATCCACATGAGTAATTAAAGCTCACTATATGAAAATTGGGAATCCCTATGGAGCAGTAATGATAAACTAAGGAATAGGTAACCTCTTTCAGATATTCTCAGTTTGACAGTTATTTACTAGCATGAGAAAATAGCTGACATGCTCAGTTCCACATTTATGTGGCTTTCTTTACCATTTCTCATAATCATATGGGGCAAAATATATTTTTTAAATTTTCTAAATAATGTGGAGCACAATGGAAGAATTACTTCATTTCTAAGAATGATTACTCCTAGTCATACATCTTGATTCAAACGTAAAAGAAAATCAAACTATTGATTGATATTAAAGCACATTTTTTATTTGTTGAATTTGTACTGATAGTAATTTCATAATTGTTTCATTACTGATGATTATATTTTTATTACTTAACAAATTAAAGGTTCATTTACCAGCCCTCTACATTTGATATTGCTTCTGTAATAATTCACATGTAATTTCCAGCTATAAACACATTTCATACTTGAGTTGCTATAAAAGTTTTGGGAGGTAGAGATTGTATTTTAGTCAAATACACAATTTTGTAGTGTCTCAATATATTTGTAAACAAAGTTGTAATCAAATTAAAACTAATTTTTTTAAAAATTGTCTTCAATAATAATGTCTCAAAAAGAAGATAGGAATGTACCATTTGATAGGAATCTATAATCTGTAGATTTTTTGTATTACTAAACACATGAAAAACTTATTTCTTGCCATCTTTCCATTTTCCTCACTGGCATTTTTCATCTTATGAAATTTTCAACTTCTTGAATTTATATGCTTATGTTATGACCTAGAAGGGAGATAGAGAAATTTTTACTGTCATAGAGAAATTTTTACTGTCAATATTGCAGTCTTCTTATCCATTAAGTGACAAACTTGGCTTTCTAGAATTGTTGAGATATATCCTTTGTATTTGGCTATGAGGTCATTTTATGATGGTTTTTAAATCTTAGTTTTAAATAATTCAATTAGGAAAGAAAGAAATACAGGATATATCCTTCCCCAGTATAATTTTAAGAAATAAATGAATTCTACTCATTGATTTTTGTTATCAGGTGGGCTGTATTCTCATCTTCATAAACAAGGATATATGAATTTAACTACTGCCATTAATATTGCTGAAAGTCAGACATCTAAATTCTCACTCCCAGAGATAGAAATGCATTCCAGAATTACTCCAGTACTAAGACTGCAATCTTTCAAGATAAGGATATAGAATACTAAGTAGAATTAGGAAAATTAGGAAAATAAGTTACAGTTATAGGACAAATGCCCAAGTCAATGATGTTTTCTTTTTAAAGAAAAGCAAAGAGTAAGGTTAAACTGTCTTTATTTTCTTTTTTAACTTTTACTGTAAACATATATCATATACAAGCATATATAAAATGTATTGTTCCAGTTAAAGAATAATAAAAATAAACGAACACCCATGTATCTATCACACAGATTAAGAAATAGAATATTAGCAACATCTCTGAAGCACCCTATCCCTCCCTGCCCCTACATACTCCTTCTTTCACAGAGGTTAAGCACCACATTGAATTTTGTTGCATTAGCATACTGTATACATATATATGGACTATATTGTAGGTATTCATCTATGACTTGATTCTTTTGCAGAATATGTTTTAGTCATGTTGCTACACATGGCTGTAGTTAATTATTTGTGGTACGTTTTGAATGAATATACTACAATTTATATATCTATTCTTCTGACAGTGAGCATTTGGGTTGTTTCTATTTTTGCTGTTCTGGATAATATTGCTATGAACCATAACTCTCATACATTGTTGGTAGGAATGTAAAAGAGTACAACCACTTTGGAAAACATTTTTATTTTCTTTAAGTTAAACATATACTTAGCACATGACCCAACAGTTCTCCTAGGAGTTTACAAAAGAGAAATAAAAACATATGTCCACACATATACCTGTACATGAATTTTCATGGCACCTTTAAAATTTATAATAGCTAATAACTGGAAACAATCCAAAAGTCCAACAACTAGTGAATATATAAACAATTCCTGACATATCCATAGCATGAAATACTACTCAGCAACAAAAAGGAAGAAAATGCTGATACAAACAACAACACGGATGAATCTCAAATGCATTATGCCAAAGGAAAGAAGCCAAACACAAGTGACTATATACTAATGTGATTCCATTCATATGAAGTTCTAGAAAATGGAAAACTATATTGATAGTGGGAGAAGGGTTCTTCTGCAAAGGAGAAAGAGGGACATTTTGGAGGTACTGGAAGGTTGTATAACTTGGTTGTGTTGATAGTTACATTGCTGTAAACATTTGTCAAACCTCAAACTTTATACTTTAAAATGGCAGCATTTTATTATATGTAAATTATATCTCAATAAAGCTTATTTTAAAATAGTGCTACTATGAATACTCATGAACATGTCTCCTGGTACACAAATACAGAAGTTTCTCTAGCATACATATTGAATGAAATTGCTGGGTATTCTGTATGCACATCTTTGATTTTACTAGAAAATGCCAAATCATTATACAAAGCAGTTGGACCAATTTAATCTCCCACCTGCAGTGTGTAAAAGTTTCCCATTGACGCATATCTTGGCCAGCACTTTTCAAGTTTTGACAGTTCAGTGAATGTTAAATAGAACCTCATCATGGTTTAAAAGTGTATTTTCCTGTTTTTCCCTACTTTTTCTATTTTTCCATTTTTCTGGTAGGTTGTGTGTCTTTTCTTTATTAATGTTTAGGAGTTTTTAACTTTCCTTTTTAAAATTTTAAGAAGTTCTTTACATTTTTTATCAAGATATCTTCTCACAGTTTGTACCTTGTCCATTCATTTTCTTTATGATCTTTTAGTTAAAGGAAGCTCTTAACTTGAATGTATTGAATTTATCAATCATTTTCTTTACAATTTGTGCTTTGCGTCTTGTTTAAGAAATCCTTCTCCTGGACTTCCTTGGCACAGTGATTAGGAATCGCCTGCTAATGCAGGGGACACAGGTTCAAGCCCTGGTCTGGGAAGATCCCACATGCCGCAGAGGAGCTAAGCCCATGCGCCACAACTACTGAGCCTGTGCTCTAGAGCCCACGAGCCACAACTACTGAGCCTGTGTGCCACAACTACTGAAGCCTGCACACCTAGAGCCTGTGCTCCGCAAAGAGAGAAGCCACTGCAGTAAGAAGCCTGCACACCACAACAAAGAGTAGCCCCCACTCGCCACAACTAGAGAAAAACCCGCGTGAAGCAACGAAGACCCAACGTAGCCAAAAATAAAATAAATAAATAAATAAATAAATTTATTAAAAAAGAATCCTTCTCCTTTAAAAAGATCTTCACTTAGGGGCTTCCCTGGTGGCGCAGTGGTTGAGAGTCCGCCTGCCGATGCAGGGGACACGGGTTCGTGCCCCGGTCTGGGAAGATCCCACATGCCGTGGAGCGGTTGGGCCCGTGAGCCATGGCCGTTGAGCCTGCGCGTCCGGAGCCTGTGCTCCGCAACGGGAGAGGCCACAACAGTGAGAGGCCCACGTACAGCAAAAAAAAAAAAAAAAAAAAAAAAAAAGATCTTCACCCACATGGTCTCCTAAAAGTTTTGAAGTTTTGCCTTTTATGTTTAAGTTCTTAATCTATCTGATATTGTGTACAGTATGAAGTAGGAAACCAGATTAATTTCTCCCACATGTGATAATCGTACTACCAATTATTAAGTAGTCTATCTTTTCTCCACTGTCTGTAATGACATCTCTATAATCTATCAAAGGATCCATGTATGTATGACTGTGTTTCTAGGTTCTCAATTTTGTTCCATCAGTCCATTTTTCTATCTTGGCAAAGATATCTTACTGACTTAATTACTTTTGCTCTGTAAAGCTCTTATATCTGACAGGAAAAATCCCCCCACTTTGTTCACTTCTTTAGGAACATCTTAGTGCTTCTTGGCCCTTTGCTCTTTCCAATACATTTTAGAATCAGCTAACTAAGTTCAGTGAAGAACCCAGTTGTGATTCTGACTTGAATCTCAAAATCAGTTGGAGAAAAAAGATATGCTACTGAGTTTCTCCTATCACTCCTTTCTTCCTTTCTTTCTCTCTATTTATATAGGTATTCTTTGATAACTTTTAATAAAGCCTCCAAATTTTCACCATTATGGTCCCATATATCTTTTGTTAGATTTCCTCCTGGCTACCTTATTTTTGTTGCTATTGCCAATAGTATCTTTCAAGAAATACATTTTCTGTTTATTAATGGTACATGGAAATACAGTTGACTCTTGGATATCAGTTTTATTTTTTACCACTTTGTAAACTACCTTATTAATTTTAACTTTTCCTATAAATATTTTGAGTTTTCTCTGCAGATATGCATGTTGACTGCAGATAATGACACTTTTATCTCTTGCTTTTCAATCCTTATACCTTTTATTTCTTTTGCTTGTCTTAATGCACTGACTAGGACTTCCAGTACCATGATAAATAGAGGTGTTGAGAGCGGACATCCTTGCTTGCTCCTGCACGCTTATGATGTTCAACGCTGAGAGTGATGTATAATCATTTTTAGATATCCTCTTTCACTTTAAGGAAGTTCTTTTCTATTCCTAGTTTGCTAAGAGTTTTTAATTATAAGGGTTGTTGAATATAATTGAATGCTCTTTCAACAACTATTGAGATGATTATATAGTCTTTCTTCTTTAATCAGTTAATACAGTGAATTACATTATTAGATTTTCTAATGCTAACTCAATCTTGCATCCCAGGAATAAATCTAATTTGATCATTTTTGTACATTGCTGCAATCAGATTCTTTTTTTTTAAATCAGATTCTTAATGTTTTGTTTAAATGTTTTTTACCTATATTTATAAATGAGATTGGCCTGTAAAGTTTTCCTTTTTGTCTTCGTTGGGTTTGGATACTAAGATATACTAGCCTTAAAAATAAATTAGAAAATGTTCCCCTTTTTCTATTTTCTAAAAAGTTTTATTATAAAATTGCATTTATGCATTGCACAGGGAGATCAGCTTGGTGCTTTGTGACCACCTAGAGGGGTGGGATGGGGACGGTGGGAGGGAGATGCAAGAGGGAGGGGATATGGGGATATATGTATACGTATAGCTGATTCACTTTGTTATACAGCAGAAACTAACACAACAATGTAAAGCAATTATACTCCAATAAAGATGTTAAAATAAATAAATAAATAAATAAAAATAAAATTGTATTTATCTGTTCAATCCATTTCTTGAAAGTTTGACAGAACTTGCATATAAAAGCATCTGAACCTAGTGCTTTTTCAGGAAAATAAAACCACTGGTTCAATTTTCTTTATTGCTGTATGATTCTTGGGTTTTCCATTTCTTCCCAAGTAAGTTTTGGTAAGTTATATTTTTCTAGAAATGTGTCTTTATATGTTAAATTTATTGACTTAAAGTTATTCGTAATAATCGCATTATATTTTAAATTTCTATGTCCCTTTTTCATTCCTAACATTTGTTACTTGTGCCTTCTCTTTTCTGATTATTCAGTTTTAGTAGGTAGAATAATGGCCTCCCTAAGATATCCATATCCTAATTCCCAGAACCTGTGAATATGTTATATTACATGGCAAAGAGGAATTAAGGCAAAAGATGGAATTCAAGTTGCTAATGAACTGTTCTTAAAATAAGGAAATTATCCTGGATTATCTGGGTGGGCATAATGTAATCATACATGTGTCAGATGGGAGAAAAACTCAACAGGCCATCCCAGGCTTTGAAGATGGAAAGAAGCCACAAGCCAAAGAAAGCAGGCAGCTTCCAGAAGCTGGAAAAGACAAGAAAATGAATGTATTCTTTCCTAGAGCCTCTGAAATGAATGTAACCCTACTAACACCTTGATTTTAGCTCAGTGAGAACTCTGTGGGACTTCTTACAGGCTGTAAGATAATATATTTGTGCTGTTTGAAGCTACTGTTTGTGGTCATTTGTACAGTGGCCATAAGAAACGAATACATCCATCATTCCAGAAGTGTGTCCATTTAATTAGTCTTTCCAAAGAACCAACTTTTGACTTTATTGATCCTTTCTATTGTATCTTTTCATTTCATTGACTTTTGCTTTTGTCTTTATTATTTCCTGCCTTCTACTTTCCTTGGGTTTATCTCACTGTCCTTCTTCTGACATCTTACATATAAGTACTTAAAGCTATAAATTTTCTTCTAAATATCTGCCATTTTTATAATATCCCACAAGTTTTAATAGATGTTATTATCATAAATTTTTACCATTTTCTAATTCCATTATGATTTCTTCTCATCCATGGGTTATTCAGAAGTGAACTTTTTACATTTCCAAATACAGTGCTTGTTTTTAGTTTTCTTTTTGTTACTAGATTCTAGCTTAATTGCATTTAGTCAGATATATATTAAAGATGGTTTGAAATTTATTGAGGCTTACTTACTTTCATAACCTAGTATGTGGTGAATTTGTATTAATGTTTCATAAGTGACCCAAAATAATATGTATTTCCAGATGTTGAGTTAAGTATTCTAAATATGTCATTAGATAAAACAAGTTATATAAATTGTTTGAATCATCTGTATTCTTATTATCTGTCTGATTATATTTTATACTGGAGGATCATGTTTAAAATCTCCCACTCTAATAATGAATTTATAAATGTATCTTTTAAGCTATCTCATTAGGGGCATACAAATTTAGAACTGATAGATATTTTTGTGAAGTGAACTCTTTTCTATACATACTGACCTTCTTTATTGCTAATAATGACTTTGATCTTAAATCTTATATTAAGACAGTGATACGTGCTTTCTTCAATTACTATTTGCACCTTATATTTTTCTCATCCTTTTATTTTTATTTTTCTCATATTCTAATGCTTTAGGTGCATCTCGTTTAAATGTCATATTGCTGAAATTTTTAAAATTTAACCTGATAATTTTTTGTCTCTTTACCTGGATCGATTTACCTACTTACATTTACTGAGATCATTGATATATTTGGATTTAACTCCCTCATATTATTTAGTGCTTTCTATTTTTACCACTTTCCCTATTACCTTTCTTGCTATCTATTGATTTAATGATTTTTTAAATTCCATTGTTTTTCTCTTTAGTTATTTGTAGGTTAGACACTATATTTCTATTATTTTAGTAATTTTTAACATGCATCCTTAACAAGTCTAAAGCCAATCAATAATGTTACCCTCTTTCAAACAATATAATGATCTTAGAATACTTTAACTCTTCCTGACTTAAATGCTATTTTTGTACATTTTAGTTCTACCTTGTTTTTTCATTGACACACAAATTAGTAGTTAATTTTGTTTTATACAGTAATATTTTCAAGATTTATTTGTATTTATTCCTATGTTTATAATTGTTGTTGAGGGTTCTTTTCCTGCCACTTCTTCTTTCAGCTCTGTCTTTTCTCCTGGGATTATATTCTTTCTCCTGAAATTAATTCTCTAGCAGTTCCTTCACTGAGGATCTGCTGATTATACACTCCCTGTTTTTGTTCATCTGAAGATATATATCTCACCAATTCTAGATTGACAATAATTTTCCCCAGCACTTAGCAGACATTATTCCATTGCCTTCTGATTTTCATTGTTGCTTTCAAGAAGTGAGTTCTCAGCCTAACTATTGTTCCTTTGAAGACAATCTGCCTTTATCTCTGGTTGTTTTTTTTTTTTTTTTTTTTTTTTTTTTGCGGTACGTGGGCCTCTCACTGTTGTGGCCTCTCCCCTTGCAGAGCACAGGCTCTGGACGTGCAGGCCCAGCGGCCATGGCTCATGGGCCCAGCCGCTCCGCGGCATGTGGGATCTTCCCAGACCGGGGCACGAACCTGTGTCCCCTGCATCGGCAGGTGGACTCTCAACCACTGTGCCACCAGGGAAGCCCTATCTCTGGTTATTTTTAAGATCTCTTTAGGTTTCATGTTCTACAGAATTTCTTTTTATTTATTCTATCTAGAATTTATTGGGTTTTCTGAATCTGAGGATTTGAGTTCTTCATTGCTTCTGTAAAATTATCAGCCACATCTCTACAAACATTTTCCCCATTCTGTCTCTTCTCTCCTTTCATAGGTTTAGTTAGAATTATCTCCCTTTGTTCTCCCATGGAGAGCTATTTCTAATTCAACTCTGTTTCACATTTCTATTTCTTTGGTTCTCTGAAATGTGTTCTAAGTAATTTCCTTACATCTACATTCCACTTCATTAATTCATTATTCAGTTGCATCTAATCTATTTATTGCGTTCCTTGTATTTCTACTTCAAATTATTATATTTTCATAATTAGAATTTCTAGTAGGGTTCTTTTTCAAATCTGCCTGGTTATATTTAATAATCTTGTTTCTTAATCATACATTTTGATACCATTTTTAATGTACTGAAACAAATTCAATACTTATTTTATATTTTATATCTCATAATTCTGATATCTGAATTCTTTAAAGATCCAATTATATTTGTTGTTTTTGTTGACTCTTGTCAACTGGAGTCTTAATATGTTTTATGATTTTTGATAGTAGCACATGTTCCTTAGAATTTTATTCAGGAATATCTGAGACCTGGTTTGAAGGTATTTTCCTCCAGAGAGGATTGTGTTTGCCTCTACTCGATGTCTAATGGCACCATTAATCCAAAATCACTTTAAATTAAATTTTTGGATTGGGCTTTTCACACCTCATAGACAATGAACCTCAGTATCCAAATTATGACCATCTTGTGTTCACAGACTCTCAAAGGAATTTTTTCCTTACAAAATTTACTTACAAACCAACAGGTTATTTTCCTTGATTACTCTTTCATGGAGCATATCATCTTTTGGGTCCCAGACTTACATGTCCTGCCCATGTATGGCCCAATGAAACTGAGACTCTAGCCACCAGGAATTGGTAGATGCTCCTGAGGTGACCAATTTCTTCACTCTTTCTTATCCACCTAGATTTGTAATTTATAGTCATTTTCCATCTTTAAGGAGTTTTTTTTTATCAGTTCAACTATGTATTTTTAAAGTTTTTAATATGTTTTATCTCTTATTTTTAGATATTTTGTGCCAGAAGTGTTTTTCAAAGTATGACTGCAAGAACAGAAGTCTCATCTATCTGCTGACCTTCAAAAGTAAGTGAGAATTTATAATAAAACCTTCATTGTTTGGCCCACAATAGGAGCTCCAGAAACTACTTTATGTCATACTTTCCCAATACCTAGGTTATTCCTCTGTTAATCAGTTGTCAGGGAACTCTAAGGAAGCATGGATTATTTCAGATAATATATATATTCTAAGTGTTATTGCTCCAATATATTAGATATAAACCAGAGAAGATAAATTTTACCATGAGTTATAGTGAGTACAACTCTTTTGGAGAAGCATTTGGTGATTTCTTATAAAATTAAATATACTCAGCTATTTCACTACTAGATGGTTATCCAATGAAATGAAGACATATATTTATTCAAAGATTTGTAGAAGAATATTCATAACCACATTTTTATAAAAGCCAAAAACTGGAAACAACCCAGTGGTTGAAAGGAAAATTGTAGTGTATTTGGACAATGGGCTACTTGGCAATAAACAGAAGGGAACTACTGATACACTCAATAACATGGATAAATCTCAGAAACATTATACTAAGCTAAAGAATCCAGACCAAAAGTAGATACTTTGTGATTATTCCGTTTATACAAAGTATAAGGGACTTCACTGGTGATCCAGTGGTTAAGACTCCATGCTCCCAGTGCAGGGGGCCTGGGTTCAATCCTCTGGTCAGGGCACTAGATCCCGCATGCTACAACTAAGACCTGGTGCAGCCAAATAAATAAATAAATAAATATTTTAAAAAATATATACCAAGTAAGGGGCTTCCCTGGTGGCACAGTGGTTGAGAGTCTGCCTGCCGATGCAGGGGACATGGGTTCGTGCCCCGGTCCGGGAAGATCCCACATGCTGTGGAGCAGCTAGGCCCGTGAGCCATGGCCACTGGGCCTGCGCATCCGGAGCCTGTGCTCCGTAATGGGAGAGGCCACAACAGTGAGAAGCCCGTGTATCGCAAAAAAAAAAAAAAATATATATATATATATATATATATATATATATATATATATACACCAAGTATAAGAAGGGACAAAACTAAACTATGGTGAGCTAGGCCAGAAAGTTGCCTTGGGGTTGGAAGGAGAGTTGATCGGAAAGAGCAGAAGGAATCTTCCTGAGAGTGATGACAATCTGTACCTTGTATGGGGTGATAGATAGGTGCATACAACTGTGAAAATTCATGAAACTGAACACTTAAGACCTTTCCATTTTATTATATGTAAATTATGTCTTTAAAAATATAGTCAAACAGAACAAAACGTAGCCAATTGTTTCTAAAGATCTTTCATCATTACTAGATATTCTGTAGCTAAATTCAGCAATTTAAAAATAGCTGCCAGAGGTGTAGACAAGATGGCAGAGTAGGAAAATCTTGAGCTCACATCCTCCCATGGGCACACGAAAATTACAAATATTTATAGGTCAGCTATCAATGAGAACAACCTGAAGACTAGCAGAAAAGATTTTTCACAACTAGAGGTATAGAGAAGAAAGCACATTTAGATGGGAAGGAGGAGCAGAGACGTAGTACAGTCAAGACCATGCCTCCAGGTAGGTGGCCCACAAATGGGAGCATAATCACAACTGCAAAGGTTCTCGCCACGGAGCAAGGGGTTTGAGCCCCACTTTGGGCTCCCTAGCCCAGGGTTTCTGCACCAAAAACATGAGCCCCCAGACCACTTGGTTTTGAAGGCCAGAGGGGTTTATATATGGGAGAGTCAGAGGGCTGTAGGAAACAGAGACTCCACTGAAAATCTCACACACCCCAAGTCTCAGCACAGAAGTAGTAATTTGAAAGAAGCCTGGGTCAGGCTGATCCTGGAGAGCCTCCCAGCGACGTGGGAAGCACCTGGGATTCTTGCTTGTGGACATAGATGCTGGTGGCAGCCATTCTTGGGAGCTCATTCTACCACAAGAACACAGGTGCAGGAAAGTGCCATTTTGGAGTCCTCCCTCCAGCCTATTAGCATCAGGGGCTTACCCACCCACTAGCAGGCCAGCCACTAGCACCAGGCCCCCACAGGCCCCACAGCCACCTGCACCAGGACCTGGCTCCACCAGCTGGCCACCAGCCACCACACAAGCAGAGCATGGCAGCCAACCAGCCAGGGGCCAGCCCCGCCTACCAGAGTGCAAACAGTAGTTGGCCCCAAAACAACAAAAGGGCCCACACAGCCGAGTAGGAAGTACCCCTAGAGCATATAGCTCCAGTGACCATGAAGGAGTGTTCTGTTGGGCCCCGTGAGACTTCTCCTACATAAGGCCACTTCTCCAAGATTGGGAAATGTAAATGACCTAATAAATACATATAAATGAACACAGAGAACTGGGCAAATCCGGAGACAGAGGAATATGTTCCAAACAAAGGAAAAAGACAAAATCCCAGAAGAACTAAGTGAAGTTGAGATGAGCAATCTATGCAATAAAGAATTCAGGGCAATGATCATAAAGATGTTCAATGAACTCAGAAGAATAAATGAACACAGTGAGAGGTTTAACAAAGAGCAAATATAAAGAAGAACTCAAAAGCTAAAGAATATAATAACTGAAATAAAAAACACACTAGAAGGAATCAACAATAGATTAGATGATACAGAGAAACAGATTAGCAAACTAGGAGACAAAGTAGTGGAAATCATCCAAGTTGAACAGAAAAAGGAATTTTTTTCAATTTCAAGCATACTAATATTTGCATTATAGGGATCCCAGGAGAAGAGATAGAGAGAAATGTGCAGATAATTTATTTGAAGACATAATAGCTAAAAAATTTCCTAACCTGGGAAAGGAAATAGACATCCAGGTTCAAGAAGTACAGAAAGTCCCAAATAAGATGAACCCAAAGTGTTCCACAACAAGATACATTATAATTAAAATGACAAAAATTAAAGATAAAGAGAATCTTAAAATCAGCAAGGGAAAAACAACTAGTTATGTATAAGGAAACTCCCATAAAACTCTCAGCTGACTTTTCAGCAGAAACTTTGCAGGCCAGAAGGGATATATTCAAAATGATGAAAGGAAAAAGACCTACAACCAAGAACACTCTATCCTGCAAGGCTATCATTCAGATTTGTAGGAAAGGTAAAGAGTTTTACAGATAAGCAGAAGCTAAGAGTTCAGAACCACTAAACTGAAATATTAGGGGCTTCCCTGGTGGCGCAGTGGTTGCGAATCTGCCTGCTAATGCAGGGGACACGGGTTCAAGCCCTGGGCTGGGAGGATCCCACATGCCACGGAGCAACTAGACCCGTGAGCCACAACTACTGAGCCTGCACGTCTGGAGCCTGTGCTCCGCAACAAGAGAGGCCACGATAGTGAGAGGCCTGCGCACTGCGATGAAGAGTGGCCACAAATAGAGAAAGCCCTCACACAGAAACAAAGACCCAACACAGCAAAAAAAATAAATTAATTAATTAATAAACTCCTACCCCCAACATCTAAAAAAAAAAAAGAAAAGAAATATTAAAGGGACTTCTCTAAGTGGAAAAGAAAGACCACAACTAGAAATATGAAGTTACAAAAGGAAAAATCTCATTGGTGAAAGCAAACAGTAGATCAACCACTTATATTATGATGGTTAAAAAACAAAAGTAGTGGGGCTTCCCTGGTGGCACAGTGGTTGGGAGTCCGCCTGCTGATGCAGGGGATATGGGTTCGTGCCCCGGTCTGGGAAGGTCCCACGTGCCGCGGAGCGGCTGGGCCCGTGGGCCATGGCCGCTGGGCCTGCACGTCCGGAGCCTGTGCTCCGCAACAGGAGAGGCCACAGCAGTGAGAGGCCCGCGTACCAAAAACAAACAAACAAACAAACAAACAAAAAAGTAGTAAAATCATCTATATCTACAATAAGTCGTTAAGGGATACAGAAAACAAAAAAATGTAAAATATGATGTCAAAGGCATTAAACATTTGGGGGATAGTAAAAATGCAGGGTTATTATAATACATGCAAACATAAGAGATCATCAACTGGGCTTCCCTGGTGGCGCAGTGGTTGAGAGTCTTTCTGCTGATGCAGGGGACACGGGTTTGTGCCCCAGTCTGGGAAGATCCCACATGCCGCAGAGCAGCTGGGCCCGTGAGCCATGGCCACTGAGCCTGCGCATCCAGAGCCTGTGCTCTGCAACGGGAGAAGACACAACAGTGAGAGGCCCACATACCACCAAAAAAAAAAAAAAAAAAAGAGATCATCAACTTAAAACAATTACATATATTATAGGTTGTCATATATACCTCTTGGTAACTACAAACCAAAAATCTATAATAGATACTCACACAAAAAACGAAAAAGGAACCCAAACATAACACTAAAGATAATCATCAAATCACAAGAGAAGAGAGCAAAAGAAGAGGAAAGGAAGAATAAAGGACTGCAAAACAACCCCAAAACAATTAACAAAATGTCAGTAAGTACATACCTATCAATAATTACTTTAAATTTAAGTGGACTAAATGCTCCAATCAAAAGATATAGCATGGCTGAATGCATACAAAAACAAAACCCATATACATGCTGCCTACAAGAAACTCACTTCAGATCTACAGACACACACAGACTGAAAGTGAGGGGATGGAAAAGAATGCTCCATGCAAGTGAAAAATAAAACTGAGGTAACAATAATTATATAAGACAAAATAGACTTCAAAACAAAGGCTATAACAAGAGCCAAAGAAGAACATTATGTAATGATAATGGGATCAATCCAAGAAGGTAAAACAACTCTAAACATATATGCACCCAACATAAGAGCACCTAAGTACATAAAGCACATATTAACAAATGTAAAGAGAGAAATTGATAGTAACACAACAACAGTGAGGGGCTTTTAACACCCCACTTACATCAACGGACAGATCATACAGGCATAATATCAATAAGGAAACACTGGCCAACAGATTAGAGCAGATAGACTTAATAGATATACATAAAACATTCCATAGAAAAGCAGCAGAATACACATTCTCTTCAAGTGAACATAAAATGTTCTCCAAGATAGATCTCATGCTACTCCACAACACAAGTCTCAGTAAATTTAAGAAGATTGAACTCTTATCAAGCATCTTTTCTGACTACAACAGTATGAGACTAGAAATCAACTACAAGAAAAAAACTGCAAAAAACACAAACACATGGAGGCCAAACAATATGCTAAGTGACCAATGGGTCACTGAAGAAATTAAAGAGAAAATCAAAAAATACCTGGACAAACGAAAATGGAAACACAACAATCCAAAATCTATGGGGTGCAGCAAAAGCAGTTCTAAAAGGAAAGTTTATAGCAATATAAGCTTACCTCAGGAAACAAGAAAAATAAATAAACAATCTAACCTTATACCTAAAGGAAACAGAAAAGGAAGACAAAGTTAGCAGAAGGAAAAAATCATAAAGATCAGAGCAAAAATAAATGAAATTGAGACTGAAAAAAAAAAACCAGAAAAGATCAATGAAACTAAGAGCTGGTTCTTGGAAAAGATAAACAAAATTGATGACCCTTTCACCAGACTATCAAGAGAAAAGGATGGCTTCCCTGGTGGCGCAGTGGTTAAGAATCCATCTGCCAATGTAGGAGACATGGGTTCGAGCCCTGGTCCGGGAAGATCCCACATGCCGTGGAGCAGCTAAGCCCGTGTGCCACAACTACTGAGACTGCGTGCCTAGAGCCCATGCTCTGTGACAAGAGAAGCCACCGCAATAAGAAGCCCTCACACTGCAACGAAAAGTAGTCCCTGCTTGCCACAACTAGAGAAAGTCTGCACACAGCAATGAAGACACAACGCAGCCATAAACAAACAAACAAACAAATAAATAAATAAAATTTTAAAAAGAGAGAGAGAGAAAAGGAGAGACAGCCCAAATAAATCAAATCACAGTAGTTACAACCAACATCATAGTAATACAAAGGAATCATAAGAGATTAGTACAAACAATTATATACCAATAAAAAGGACAACCTAGAGAAATGGATAAATTCCTAGAAACGTTCAATCTCCCAGGACCAAATCAGGAAGAAGTAGAAAGTATGAACAGACTGATTAGCAATAATGAAATTGAATCAGTAACTTTAAAACTCCCAACAAATGATAGTCCAGGACCAGAGAGCTTTGCAGGTAAAGTCCACCCAACATTTAAAAAGAGTTAATACCTATCCTACTTAAACTATTTCAAAAAATTTAAAGGGAGGGAATGCCTCCAAACTCATTCTACAAAGACGGCATCACTCTGATACAAAAACCAGATAAAGACACCACCAAAAACAAAAAGAAAATTATAGGCCAATATCACTGAAAATATTAGCAAACCAAAGTTAACAATACATTAAAAGGATCATACACCATGATCAAGTGGGATTTATCCCAGAGATGCAAGGATGGCATTTTTCACAGAACTAGAACAAATAATTCTAAAATTTGTATGGAACCACAAAACCACAAAGACCCCGGATAGTTAAAAAAAAAAAAATCTTAAAAAAGAAAAGCTTGAGGTATCACACTACCTGATTTCAAATTATACTACAAAGCTACAGTAATCAAAGAGTATTACTGGCACAAAACAGATACATAGATCAATGGAACAGAATAGAGAGCTCAGAAATAAACCCACACTTAAATGGTCAATTAATCTATGACAAAGGAGGCAAGAATATGCAATGAGGAAAAGACAGCCTCTTCAATAAATAGTGTTGGAAAAACTGGACAGATACATGCAAAAGAATCGAACTGGAGTACTTTCTCACACCATATACAAAAATGAACTGAAAATGGATTAAAGACTTAAATGTAAGACTTAAAACCATAAATCTTCCAGAAGAAAACATAGGCAGTAAGTTCTTTGATATTGGTCTTATTAATATTTTTGGATCTGTCTCCTGAGGCAAGGGAAGCCAAAGCAAAAATAAACAAAAAGGACTATGTCAAACTAAAAATCTTTTGCACAGTGAAGGAAAATAGCAGCAAAATGAAAAGGCTGCCTACTGAATGAGAGAAGATACTTGCAAACAGTGTATCTGATAAGGGGTTAATATCACAAAGAGCTCATACAATTCAACAGCAAAAAATCCAACAACTAAATTAAAAATGGGCCAAGGACCCAAATAACATTTTCCAAAGAAGACATACAGATGGCCAACAGACACATGAAAAGATGCTCAACGTGACTAATCATCAGGTAAATGCAAATCAAAATCACAATAAGATACCACCACACACCTGTCAGAATGGCTGTTATAAAAATACAACAAATAGGGCTTCCCTGGTGGCGCAGTGGTTGAGAGTCCACCTGCCGATTCAGGGGACACGGGTTCGTGCCCTGGTCCGGGAAGATCCCACATGCCGCGGAGTGGCTGGGCCCGTGAGCCATGGCCGCTGAGCCTGTGCATCCGGAGCCTGTGCTCCACAACAGGAGAGGCCACAACAGTGAGAGGCCCGCGTATCACAAAAAATAAAAATAAAAAAAAATACAACAAGTAAGTGTTGGCAAGAATGTGAAGAAAAGGATACCCTTGTGCACTACTGGTGGGAATGTAAACTGGTGCAGCCACTATGGAAAATAGTATGGAGGTTACTCAAAAAATAAAAACAGAACTACCATATGATCCAGCAATTCCATTTCTGGGTATTTTTCCAAAGAAAACAAAAACACTAATTTGAAAAGATGTATGCATCCCTATATTCATTGCAGCATTATTTACAATAGCCAAGATATGGAAGCAACTTAAGTATCCATTGAGAGATGAATAGATGAACAATATGTGGTATACACAGTTGACCCTTGAACAACACAGGTTTGGAACTGCATGGGTCCAAACTTCTACATGGATTTTTTTCAATAGTAAATACTACAGTACTACAAGATCCACAGTTGGTTGAATCTGCAGATGCAGAACAGTGGGTGGGTGTGGAGGAACTGCATGTTTGGAGGGCCAATTATAAGTTATGCATGGATTTTTTACTTTAAGGAGGGTCAGCACCCCTAACAACTGTGTTGTTTAAGGGTCAATTGTATATTCAATGGAATATTGCTCAGCCATAGAAAATAACGAAATCTTGACAGTTGTGACAACATGGATGGACCTAGAGGGTATTATGTAAGTAAAATCAGTCAGACAGAGAAAGACAAATACTGCATTATTTCACTTATATGTGGAATCTAAAAACAAAACAAACATATCAAAACAGAAACAGACTCATACAGAACAAACTGGTAGTTGTTAGAGGGGAGAGGGGTGAGGGGAAAAGTGAAATAGATGAGAGAGATTAACTCTCAGGGATGTAATGTCCAGCATAGGGAATATAATCAATAATATTGTAAAAACTTTATATGGTGACAGACGGTAACTAGACTTATTGTGGCAATCATTTTGTAATATATAAAGATATCAAATCACTATGTTGTACACCTGAAACTAATATAATATGGTAAGTCAATTATACTTAAATTTAAAATTTTTAATTAAAATATTCTTGTCTCTAACCACATAAACTGCATAAAAGATATGCCATGATAAATTTCTATTCCACAAGAATTAAAATATGCATATTGGTTGCCAGGATAGAAGTTCATGGCTTAGCTGCCTAATTTACAAAGACGTTAGTTAATATATATTGCTTTCCTTTGGTCACAGGTCTGCTTCTTTAACAACTGGCATAGACTCAAAAGAGTATCAATTTCAATAGCAAAAACTCAATTATATTTCCATTTGAGTACAATAGTTGAAGCTTCTCTAGCAATATTGAGCAGGAAAGGGTGAAAAAATATCATGTTGTGTATGGATGATACATCCATGGTGGTAACCAGATTAGGAAAAGGGCAGTCTAGAGAGAATATAGATTTATTCAGAGTTCATTTGGGAAAGACAATATAAAATATTTCCTAGGAGGAAGGGGCAAGGTTTGGGATCACTTTTAACCTATGGTCGCTGTATATGAATGGCAGGTTTGGGACATAAGAAAGAGATTACTGGTTTTATTTGTCAAAACAAGGAAAGTAAATGCACACTGTGAAATTCTCCATTGGGGAAAAAAATGGTAGGTAAATGATTCAGGGTAAAGTGATGCATATCTTTTAAGTAAAGTATTCTGTGAAATAAATTTCAGAGGCTGCACAACCTAAAAGTTCTAGTTTGTGGTGAAATTTTATGTTTCAAAAATGTAAGATGAAGATAATAATGCCTGGCCTACCTAAATTAAAAGATGGTTGTGAGGGTCTGATGGGAAATACTTCCTTCCAGAAAGCATTTTCTTTTTTATTTCCTTTATAATATTTTTAATTGCCTTTACAATATGACTCAGAAATTTCACTTAAGCACAAATTGAGTGCCTTCTAATGTGGCGGGTACATCCTAAGTGATTGAAATATGAACAAAACAGACAAAAAAAACCTCATTTTCATTGAGCTTACGTTCTATTTGGAGAAATCAGGCAACAAAATATATAAGCAATAAATAAGTAAATAATATAGGTGGTAAGTGCTATGGAGAAAAGAAACAGAGCAGTATAAGGGGAATATACATCACCATATTAATGTTTTAGAGAAAGCCATTTTTTCTATAAAAACAAAAAAGATATTCCGAGAGAACATTTATCTACCAATGCAAATGAATGAGACATGTAGTGAGAAAGCTTCCCAAGCAAGGGTTATTGATATTGTAACCTCACCTATGAGAGAATAAGGCCAATTCTGCCAAAGCAGTGAAAAGCATTATGTTCAGCGGTATTTTTTTTGCCAGTACGTATGTCTAAGATATATATGTAAAAATACCATGTCCATTAGTAGCCATTTTAAAACTATAATGATTCAGAAAATTCAGTAAGAAATAAAATCTTAAATAAAAGCAAATTTATCCATCTAGGCTTATTCCTTCTTCCTGTAGATTTTCAGAATAGTCTCCCTTGAGAATGATGCTTCACCATTAATGAGTTGAAATCTTTAATGAGTTAAAATGAGTTATTATATGTAAAAATACTTGGTATATAGTACCTGCATATGTATGTATAAATATTTGTTAAATTTTTTAAAAACTTTTTTTAATAGTCATGACTATATCCCGAACCTGATTGGGGATTACTGATTAAATTATTAATGCATCAGCCAATAAGAAAATAAAGTGCCCATTTTTTGAGAACTAAGATAAGAATTTCTCAAATTAATTGCAGTTACCCTGATTACACTGGTCTTTATAATATAGACATAAGTAATGTGTACATACGCTCATATACTTCAGGGTTTATCCTATAGTTTGTAAGTATTTGAGGTTCCTTTATCCTTTGTTTTCTTCCATTTCACTGCTCACTATACAGCCATTTCCATCAGAGAGTGTGAAGTGGAAGGGAAATGAAAGCTGGTAAACATAGTGTATGCCAGTTTGGCTCTTAAAAGTAAGAGAGGAAGTCAAAACAGCTAGATGAAATTAGGTATGAGGTGTTTTCATCTGTGCTATTCCTGGTCCTCATCACCACAGTCAGGAATATACTCACATAACTCACTAAAATTTCTGGCTTCAAGAATTTCTGAGATATAAATACGAGTATATTTTATTTGAAAATCAATAACAATTGCTTCTTTTAGAAAGTGCTCCTGCAAGTAGCTAAGGAGAAATATTAGGTGATCATTAGAACTCTGACAATTATTTCTCTTTGTGAATGAAAATGGAAGAAACATCCTCCCCCAGACAGGACTGGAAGCGACTTTTATGTTCCCATTGCATCTTTTTAACGTTGCTATTTTCATGATTACAGTATTGTATTTAATTATTTACCAGTCAGTCCTTCCCTTGACTGAAAACTTTTTGAAGGAAGAATTACCTTCATTTTTGTAGCCTTGGGTTCCGAGTACAGTTAGACACTATTCATAAGTGAAAGAATAAATAAATAAAAGATCACTGAGATTTATATGAGTTAACCAGGTCTCTCTCTCTCTCTTAAACACTGTAAGTCCACCTAAAGCAGGTTGATAAAACATCTCTTATTTGGAACAACCCAGCTCCCTTAATTTCAAGAAGCTCTGAATAAATATATATCCATACCCTTTCATATCTCTATTATCTAATGCAATATAAGAGTATGAAACCATTATATTAACTACTGTGTCTTAGTATAAGCTGCCTTTCCAATAAACTGAAAACTAGAATAAGCTATCTTGCCAGTGCAAACCAATGCAAAGTCATTAAAAGTCCCAAACACCATTAAAGAAGTTCCCCATCTTTGCTAAAGTTAGACTAAATAGCTTATACTATGTAATTATAATAATTGAATATTCTGTGTAATGATTATTCAGATATATTCTTGATGAAAAATGATCAAACACAGTGCTCTATTTTTAACTTAGGCCTTCAGAGGATTTATTATTTTGAAATCAAATCCATTAAACCTGGTGAATACATTATTCCTCATTAAGATTCCTTTTGAATTCATTCGACATGTTAAAGACAGTGTATCAATAAATAATTTGCAAGTAAAAATCATTTTATAATATTCATCTTAGAAATTAAAGTGAATAGAATATAAGAATGGAAAAAAGCCACAAGTAACTGATAGGAAGGGTAAGACTACATGGGAAACTGTCAAGGTTAATTTTAGCACTTCTGGAACTCTTTTATCTTATCCTCTAAATAATCTTACTAGATATTTTATTTTATGAAATATATCAGTTAACAAGTCAACTCATTTCATAAGTCAACTTATTGTGATTAAAAATTATTTTAGGGCTTCCCTGGTGGCGCAGTGGTTGAGAGTCCGCCTGCCGATGCAGGGGACACGGGTTCGTGACCCGGTCCGGGAAGATCCCACATGCCGCAAAGCGGCTGGGCCCGTGAGCCATGGCCGCTGGGCCTGCGCGTCCGGAGCCTGTGCTCCACAATGGGAGAGGCCACAACGGTGAGAGGCCCGCGTACCGCAAAAAAAAAAAAAAAAAAAAAATTATTAAAAAAAAAGACAAAACAATTATGTGCCCTTAGTTTAATCAATGTAGAACTGTATAAAATGAAGCTATATAAACTTGCTCCTGGTGATCCATAAACCATTATAAAATATAAAGCATTATTATTACATTATTGCATGTGTAAAACATTTTGCCTAAGAATCAACTTTTCATTTATGGCAGCTCTGTGCAAAATTCCTTCTACCACAAAATGATATTAGGACAAAATGGTGGTTTTCAAACAGTTTTGTTTGTTGGTTCCAAGGAGAGTTCCTTTGAAACAAAATTCTCAGATAAATCCATCACTCTAAAAAGAGTTGGATGAAATATCTACGTTGCTCTTGGACAAGGAAAAGAGAAATGGGTATTTTAAATTTTAGGAGGCAGTAAAGGTAGTATTGGAAGCTATTGTAATCAGTTAAGAAGCTAAGAGTACAAAATCATTATCAATGATGGTTGATTATTGTCGAGACATCTGCCCCCAAAAGAAAAACTTTTAACATGCTCTTGTAGTCACCAGTTCTCACAAAACACTAACCAATACTTAGCAAATAGATCATTAAATCTTTTAGACTGATTACCTGGTTTTCATTAGATCCAACCTGATTTTCTTTGGAGGTGTTAGATACATCTATCTGACCTACCTTAGACAGCTATTAAATGAGCTATCCCTCAGCCCACAATAGCTTAAAAATTGAAATAGGTTATCTCCATTCCAATTCTAACTATTTCTTTTATATTTTCACTCAGTGAAATCAAAAATTAAAATGTATGCTATGATTGCTTAATCTAAACAACATAATGCCAGAAAACCAAGAATAATTTGAAAAATTCAATTATTCACAAAATGGACATTCATAGTGTTTATTTATCAAAAAAATTTTATCTGCTACTTTACATCATGTATATGCAATATTAAATAATCATTGCAATATGTTACCAAATGTTATTAGCAAAAGTATTTTCATCTGGCCACTTAGTATTATGTATATAATAAATAATAATTGATAATAATATACAATATATACATGTATATATATATTATATACAATATAATAGATAATAATATACAATATATACATATATATTATATACAATATAATAAATAATAATATACAATAAATAATCATTGCAAAAAGTCATGAAATATAAGCTTTTCTCTGATTTTAATCAAATTCATATGATAACTTTTTAATGATAGAACACAACATTTTCTGTTTATTTTTTCTTATAAAATGCTAGGGAGCACAATTACCATTCAAACAATCACACTAATATATTTTCAAATCTTTTACTGACACATAAACATAGTTTAAATTTACATCTATTTATTTTCCTACCCTAGGTTTCAGCAATATCACAATTTTCTGAAATATACACAAAGCTAATTTTGTTCCATTTTCCTGTAGTTGCAAATATGCACAGGCATACACCTGCTTAAATTTGCACCCATCTTATTTTGAAAAAAAATCTAAATACATTTCCATAAAGTGACAGTAAGTGATGTGCATGAAATCGTTGTGATAGAGGGAATTCAAGCATTTTTAACATAGTAAATGTTACTTTCTTTATAAAATAATTCTAGAATGTAAAAGCATACTTAAAACTGTTTTGAAGGAAACTTTCAAAGAGCAAAATCATATGATAAGATTATTGTAAACTCAATGTTTGAAAGCTAGACTACAGATTTCAAGTATTTCTTTTCATTTTTTCATTTCATTATTGTATGCTACAATACTTAAGTACTGTACTATACTGTACTATATAACAGTCAACTAAAATTGCAATCTCATTTTATTAGCTTTTCAGACATAGAACTTCAGCCCACACAACGTGTACTAAAAAAAAGGCCTTTCCTGTAACCATTAGCTGACATAAGTTTTAAAAATTAAAAAAGAAAAAATAGGTTGTAATTAAATACTCACTGGTCGGTGTCTTGAAATATTCTGGCAAAATTAAAATGAACGTGATCACCATGGCCAAAAGTAATTTAAGGAGGGCTGTATTTGTCATGTCTCTTCACATGACACATGTGTTCTCATCAAGTACATTGATGGCATGTTTCTTCCTGGTTTAAGTTTCATCTCTGCGGTACTTTGTTTATACAGTTTACCTCATACTCACTTCCTTTTTTATAAAAAGGAGGCCTTGAACTGAGACTTCTTCATTTTTGAGTCACTTTCCACTAAGAAAACTATCTTCTAACAAGCACTTTCAAACTGTCTTCTAAACAAGAAAGAATAAAGAAATGATCTCAGGAAGTAAAGGGGTCTTGTTCTCATCTGAATTTGAAGCTATTTTCCTACACTTACCAATCTATGTGAGTAAATATAAACCCACAATATACTCACCAAAAGTGAAATGATGAATGTCAGTTATGTCCAGGTTGTAAGAACGTCATTCATGCATTTACTTATTAAGTGATTATTGACCCACTTTTAAGTGCATTGTCCTGGATTCTGGTGTTCAGAAAATATGTCTAGAAGACAGTAAACAGTATAAAATGTAAGGATAAATTAAAAAGACACGTAAAATTTTGGCTCTACTTTACTACATTGTATAAAAGCAATAGAATGGTACTTATTATCATTATACCTATAAATACAGTGATTATTTTTACAGAATCCACATTTTCAGTTCCCATTTCAAAAAAAGATCTTTCATTACAGTAATTCCAGTGAAATAAAATGCATTGTCTTAGAATATAAATGAAGGGTAGGCAAAAGTCATGGTGAATCTAGAATATGTGCAAAAAAGTATTTTTATTCCATTGTTCTTGTTTTCTGGTTTTAAAAAAAAATGGTATCAGATATGTCCAATCTTTTCTCCCTGCTCATTCCCTCTTGTACCCTCACCACCCATCCATTTCCATTTATCCTATTTCTTGTTCTTTACCCACCCAGCCCTGAGCTTTATGGAACAATGGGTGAGCTGGGGGTAGGAAGCAGGGAACAAAGGTCATTCTGTGAATATATTGTGAATATGAATTAACTGTCTTTTCTTCTGATTGGGTGCAACAATTTGTTGGACAAATGGGAATCATGGACCTTAGGACTTGAGTCTAAAAACAGTCAAAATGGGTGTATGACTTCAAACATAGGATTTATTTTATGACCAGCATCAAGGATCATTCAAAGGAAAAGAGGAATTGATGAGAGTTATGGCCTGCACCAATTACTGGACTGAGATATATTGGATTACAGGTCAGGCAGTGTCTTCAGGAGAGATTCTGGTAAGGATGGATGGGAAACCCTGTTCCTTAATTCTTACAGGTATCACTAAGTGGTCACTGGACTCTCTACTCCCCATTTTGACCCTGTTTTGATTCCCTCAGACATTCGAACTCTTATTTATGAATACAAACATTCCAACCATAACTTTACCAATGGCGATAAAATTGATCAAGAAAGTATTTACTTGACATAGCACTATTAAGTCAGTTTAATTCCTGGATGAATTTTCTTATAAGAGCAGTTAAACCACTTCTATATTTTTCCCCTTTAATTTTGATTTTACTGAAACTACTTTTGTTAGTACCTGTCCTTTTTTATGAACGACAGCGCTTTGGTTCATTTATTAATTTTTTTGTCCATATTAAATTTTATGGATTTGTGAGTTTTTTGTTTGTGTGGTAGTATTTCTTATAGATCTGCTTCTTTCCTTGCTATTCCCTTCCCTGCAATATGAACTCAGGCTGCTAAACTTATTCCTGAACACCTAGAAGATAAACTTCCCTAGCGGCTCCATGGGTCCTTTGTCAATATGGGCTGTTCCATGTTCTCTGCAGCTGACTTCTCTGGTGCTGTACAGATGGTGGATGTCAGAAAACCAGTCCAGGGTCCCTTAGTCCCAGGCCACTGCCTGGCTGCTCTGAGGATGTAGGGGCTCAGTGTCTCAGACCTGGCCTATAATCCATTTGCTGGATACCAGTGTATCATCTCTGATTTAGCAAATCATGAGAAAATTGTGGTATTCCTTCAGATATTTCAAGAATCTTTTATTGTTCTCGATTGTTCTATTATATTTTAATTTAATTTTCATAAATACTTTTGATCTTTCTGCTTACAGTTACTAATAGCTTAAAGGGTTAGCAGAACAATAGCCAACAAGAAGTTCCAAGTACCCCTTGGGTCAAATCCTCCAAGATTCAATAGCAAGGGTGAAAAGAGCTGAAGTATCTTGCTTTTTCTGACTGCCATGATTCATCCACTAAAATGTTTTATTACTGACATTGCCACATAAAGTATGTCATTAAATATTTGCATTTTAAACACCACCAATCACTAGAATTTAAGAATTAGGCTGAAGTTTCTTGTAGGTAATCCAACTTAAAATGATAGTGCCTTAGAAATAAATAAATATAGGTTGTGTTAACTCTTAATTTTATTTAACTTTTAATTTTAATTTGAAGGTAGAACAGAAGCAGCAGAAAAGTAAGAAACAAATAAGTAGATAAGCATCTAGTGGTGTGTAAGAAACTTTGTTTAACAATGTTATTTGTGGCTTTGAAGGCCAGAGTAAGCTCTAAACCTTTAAGTGTGTGACTCTGAGTTACTGTTAGAATTTAACGTGAATATTTACCCTAAGGTACTGTGAGAAGCTCAGGAGACTCCCAGAGCCTGAGAAGTGCATAAGGGTAAAGGACACTCCTCTTTAGATGTCCCCCATTGCATCTGTGCTCTCCTTTCTTTCATATTTCTGTACCATCACCTCTCTGTCAGCCAAACATGAAAACTCTACAGAATAAGTTATTTCTAAAGACTATTTGATGTAAAATAGATAGCTAGTGGGAAGCAGCCGCATAGCACAGGGAGATCAGCTCCCTGTTTTGTGACCACTTAGAGGGGTGAGATAGGGTGGGTGGGAGGCAGACGCAAGAGGGAGGAGATATGGGGATGTATGTATATGTATAGCTGATTCACTTTGTTATACAGCAGAAACTAACACACCATTGTAAAGCAATTATACTCCAATAAAAATGTTAAAAAAATAAAATAAAGACTATTTGATTTTTTAATGGTTCATAGATCAAAATTTATTTAAGCATACTCCATTTGTCATTAAAAATTTTTATATAGCACCACAATGTGAATAGTCACATGCATATATCTTTGTGCAAGTCTGATTATAGAGTAGAATTATGAAGATAAACAGCATAAAGATTTTTGAAGTTCTTAATTCATATAGATAACTGTCTCCCAGCAAAGTTGTGTCAACATATACTCTACCCACAGTGGATGAGAGTGCCCTTGTATCACCAAACTTCAACACTGGCCATTTTATTCTTTTAACCTTTGTCAATTTGAAAGGGAAAAAACAAAACAAAACTTGTTTTAATTTGTGTTTCTCTGATTGCTAGTAGGTCTGAACATATTCCATATTTACTGGCAATTTGAATTTCTTCTCTTTCGAATTGCCTCTTCATGTCTTTTATGGGAGCACTCATATCCTTGTTGTTGCTCTATAGGCCTCTTTTCTCTATTGGGAATATGTATCTTTTGCCATATATGTTGCAAACATTTTCCCCAGGTTGTCATGTTCCCTTTTGTTTTGTATATGGTGGGGTTTTTCTCCCCCATTTTGTGACAATTTCCAAAGCACCTTCACAAACATCAGATTATAAAAAGAGGATGACTACAAATCTGCAGTTACCTACTGTGGGCTTCTCTCTACTATCTCAGTGAAGGAATAAAACCTTAATAAATCTAAAACACAAGAGACTGTTGATACTGTACTAGTGTTTAACATTCCTAAGTTTATATTTCATATTTGAGAGTTGGATTCTGAAAATACTTTAGTGTATCTATAATTCTAATTGAAAAAAGTCTTAATTAAATAATCGTATGTTGTGTGCTAGATACAACTTTTTTTTTTTTTTTTTTTTTTGGTGGTACGCGGGCCTCTCACTGTTGCGGCCTCTCCCGTTGCGGAGCACAGGCTCCGGATGCGCAGGCTCAGCAGCCATGGCTCACAGGCCCAGCCGCTCCGTGGCATGTGGGATCTTCCCGGACCGGGGCACGAACCCGTATCCCCTGCATTGGCAGGCGGACTCCCAACCACTGCGCCACCAGGGAAGCCCCAGATACAACTTTTTAAAATGAGAGAATTCTTTATTTCAAGGAGCTGCTCTACCAGGAAAGCAAGAGCAACATAGTTTTAAAAAATAATAGTCTTAAAAGTGATGGTTTGGATTTAAATTCTGTGTAGTTATCTCTTATTATATGAAATATACACTTGTAATACTTTATATGAGCAATATTTTTTCTATTTTTTCTTTGTTGAAACTACCCCCAATCCCTTCACTATATTCTGTGGAAAAATCTTTTGAGGTCAACAAAAACAATAACAATGATCAATGACATTGATTAAATGTTTACTATGTGCTATTACACATTGTTGACTTAAAACAAGTAGACTGCCAATTATTTCTCCAGGAAAAAAAAAGTGGGGGTTGTTATTCAGGATCAGCAAAGAATTGCAATTCAGAGTCTGCAATCATGGCAAGCCACAAGCAAGTCCCCAGCAAAAGTGAAGAGGAACACTCTTTTACAGAAGGGGAAAGGAAATTGGGAGGACTATAGTAAACAAAGAGTCCATGGATTTTCATTGGCTGAGTTGTGACAGTCTCTCATTGGTTGAGCTCTTGCCAGGCAAGAAGAGGAGTCTTTCTTCTTCCTATTAGGCTCTTCTATTGTTGTAGGACATGGGAGCTCCCTGCTCTGGTCTCCCAACTCTATTTAATTGAGGTTTCTGTTGATTAACTTTTTACAACATTATTGAGTATTTTATATGGATTATTTTAATCAATCCCCAGCAACTTTCTGAGGGAGTTTCTATTGTTATTCCAATTTTATAGGCAAAGAATATGAGGCATAGAGAAGTCAAGTAATGTGCTTAAAATCACATTGTTAATAAACAGTAAAACTAAGCTTCAAACCCAGAGTCTGACTGTAGATTTAATGCTGTCAACCATTGTGCTCTACCCCCAGTTACAGACTGTGTGAGAACATTTGTCTGTCAGAGAAGGATCACTTATGAAATAATAATAATAGCAAACACAAATACAGTAAGTCCCCTACATATGAACCTTCAAGTTGCAAACTTTCAAAAATGTGAACATGCGTTCGCATGTCCAATCATGTAAGCTAGTTCTCGTGTCTGGCGTTTACAGTCACATGCATGCATCCTCTACAAGTGGTTGTGCTTTTGTGTACTTTACTGTACAGTACTGTATAGAGTACAGTAGTACAGTATCTTTATTTCAAGCCCAGGTTGTCCGGAAGCAAGTGTAAAATCAGCAGTATATAGCCGATTGTGTTAGTTAGTTAGTTAGTACCTAGGGTAACTTTGTTTGACTTAGGAACAAAACTGGCCTTATGAATGCGCTCTTGGAATGGAACCCATTCATATGTAGGGGACTTACTGTATAGTCCTTTCTGTGTGCCAGACATTGCTCTAGTCGAGGGTTTCTCACAGGTGGCACTACCAACGTTTGGGGCTGGATAAATCTTTGTCGGGGGCTATCCTGTGCATTGTAGGATGTTTAACAGCAGAGGCCGGTAGCAACCCTCCTCACCCCTGTTTGGACAACAACAACAAAAAATGTCTGCAGACAATCCCAGATGTCTCTGGGGTGGGCCAAATAGCTCCCAGTTGAGAACTACTGTGCTAAAAACTTCACTTACATTAAGTCATTTAATCCTAACAACAGCCGTATGAAATAGTTACTGTCATTATTTCCATTCTACCCACTTCAGACCGGTTCTATTCTAGATAATCTAATCATCCAGAAAGTGAATTTAAAAGACAATTCATAATCTGGATCAGTCTAATTACCTCTAATTGTATTACTTGCAGATAAACCATCTACTTTGGCAACACAGCAATGCTTGGATTAACACATTTTGTGGGTGGAAATAATCTTTTATCAATGAGGCCTGCCTAAGTATAGAGAGGTTTGGGGGATGCTCCAATGTCCTCATTCATTTTGCAGTTCATTCAGCAGACATTTAGTGAACACCTACACAGTGTCAGGCAGTGTTCTGATCCCTGGAGCTGAAGTGGGAAATGAAGCAAAGTCCTGGCTCTCACATTCTGGTGGGAGTGTACATTCCAGTGACAGACAACAATCAAGAAAATAATGACAATAGTTCATTTTCAGATAATGCTAAGTGTTCTGAAAAAAAATAAGTGTATGATGTGCTAACAGAGAGTTGGGCAAGGTACACGTTGGTTTAAATAAGGATGTTAAAGAAGGCTTTCTATGATTTCTTTTATATGACACCAGGGAAAAGCAGAAGTGCAGAGACAGAAAACAGGCCAGTTGTTGCCAGAGGCTGGAGGTAGAGGGAGGGGTTGACTACAAAGGCACATGAGGGAATTTTTAAGGTGATGGAAATATTATATATCTTGATTATATCTTGATGATGACGGCTATTATACAACTGTATGCAAAAACTCTAGAGCTGTACACTGAAAAGGGTAGATTTTACTTTATGTAAATTGTAACTCAGTAAACATAATTCTCTCTCTCTCTCCACATAGGCTTTTTACTGTTTTAGAAACAAAGATTATTGAGAAAGAGACTGGGATGTTGTTCCTGAGGCTGGGAGTGTGGGCCAGAACTTGAACTTAATTGGAGAGAAATTCAGAGAAAGCCTCAGGTCAGGCTGACAGGAGACCACAGTGTTGCCCCTGCTTGCCTTGTTACCTTTAGTGGCTGTAGTGAGGCTGCTGCAAAGAACTGAGGTCATGTGGGCACACAGGAGGTCACCTGTGAGCAGCCAGTTGAGCCGGGCCAACGTGGGATGTACACCTGGCCCCTCAGAGAACCAGAAAATATGCTCAGACCACAGGCTACGGTTCACTGATGTACACCTGGCCCCTCAGAGAACCAGAAAATATGCTCAGACCACAGGCTACGGTTCACTGAGCTGCCTTTTCTTTGTTCAGCTCCCCTCTGGGGAAGATCTGGTTTGCTCTGCCACAGCTGTGTTTAGAACTCTCAAGACTAGGCAGAGTTCATCCAAGATCTTCACCCACAGGCCTCCTCTGAGGTGTCAGGCCTTCACATGCCTGGCCCATACATGGCTACTTTCCCTAACCTGTCCCCACCCCATCACCTGTGGCAGGAAAAGCAGAGTCTGTTTTCACTAACAAAACCCGTTGAACAGAGATAGCAGCCTGTGCAGGAAGGAACCTGTCGGGACCACTTTCCTTAAAAGGAATAAGAGGCAGACTTGTCTGCCCAGACAGTACAGTCAGAGAGGGAAGGCTAGACGGAAAGCCACCCTGGAATGGATTCCTTGGACCACTGCAGTATTTCAGCCTGTGGGAACAAAGTTTTGGGCAACTAGCTTGACCTTGAAATGCATTATCATGTTAATGACATGTATCAAGATACAGAAAAGCACAACCGAAACATTCTTCATGATGCTAGAATATAACAACCTTTGACTCTTTAGGAAATAGAGTAAAATCAATCGCTGAGCATCTGAAAGCTTAGGTCCAATAGGTCTATACTCAGATAAAAAGAACTGGCTGCAATAGGAGGGCTCTTCTAAATCTAAGCAACACTATTTCTTGATTTTCTTGGGAATGGAGGGGAAGAGAATGAAGTGCATTCATAATCTGACATTGAAATGCCCTCTTGTTGCAGCAGTTTCTTTATATCTGAGACTGGACCTGTTGCACCTAATACTTTCAGATGCTGAGCGATTGATTTTACTCTATTTCCTAAAGAGTCAAAGGTTGTTATATTCTAGCATCATGAAGAATGTTCTGATTGTGCTTCTCCGTCTCTTGATACATGTAATCTGTAAGTAATACTGTGTCTTGACTTTCTTAGGGACTGGGGAAGGAGAATGAAACGTTTGTTTTCTTCCCTGTCTTGCTGAAACCATTGACTTTGAGACTGTCTTTGAATGTGTATAGAACATGCCACTTTCTAGTCACCCACTGTTTTTGTATCTCAGGTCAGCAGCTTATTACTCAACCTGAATCTTTCCTCAAGAATTCTGTGCTAAGTATAGATACTGAATATAGAATGCCGCTGTGAACAAAGAGGGATTTGTGCTTTTAAAAAGAGATGAGCAGGGCTTCCCCGGTGGCGCAGTGGTTGAGAATCTGCCTGCCAATGCAGGGGACACGGGTTCAAGCCCCTGGTCTGGGAAGATCCCACATGCCACGTGAGCAACTGGGCCCGTGAGCCACAATTACTGAGCCTGCGCGTCTGGGAGCCTGTGCTCCGCAACGACAGAGGCCGCGATAGTGAGAGGCCTGCGCACCGCGATGAAGAGTGGCCCCCGCTTGCCACAACTAGAGAAAGCCCATGCACAGAAACAAAGACCCAACACAGCCATAAATAAATAAATACATTTAAAAAAAAAAAAGATGAGCAAAATGGAGGAGGAAGAGGAAGCGTAATGATTGATAAGAACTTTTCAGTTTACATATCTGTCTGAATCATCTTTGTTTAATACTTTCCCCCATAACAAGTAGCATTGTGTCTTCTGTGCTACAGGCCTCTTCATCACATCTGGTGAGTGTTGCTGCATGAATATTCGAAGAGCAAACCATCAGCACAGTGCCAAACCTAAATGCTTAACCCTGCATAGTGGTTATCAACTTCTTCTCTGAGACCATTGAGATGGAAGCCAGAGGAGTGTTTCCTGTCTGTTAGGCAGTGGACCCGGAAGTAATATGTCAAATACGAAGATACATCGAGGAACATTTTTTAACTCATAAGAAATCAACATCAATTAGCAGTCTCGCAACTTTCATTTTTAAAAAGCAAAACAAGTATATTGAGATGCTGGAAGAATTTTTTTAATGCATGAAAATAAATACAAGTACTTTGTGTTCATTCTCTTGCCTTATAAGTAAATAGGATCCTAAATTAAGGACCTTCTAAAGTTTTATGAAACTGGTAGTGTAACACTATAAATTAGAGGAAAGTTTCCATTCATATATGTTATAATGCTAAGGGGTAGAAATGGCCATACCCTAATAAGTTGCTATTCCTCAAGGCTTCATAGGCAAGGGAAAAAAATTCATTCATTCATTGAACAAATATTTATGAGTGTCTGCCATCATAGATTTCTCAGCTTGTCAGGGAGGCAGACAAGTAAACCAATGTTCATAGCCCATTAAGTACCTGTTACGATAGAGGAGTATGCAGGATATTATGGGAACACAGAGAAGGAACAAGGTCAGCCTGGAAGATTCAGTATAAAGATTGCCAGATGAGATGCCCCTTGAGTTGAGTCTTGAGGAACTCATGCAAGCAGAGATTGGAAAGGCAGGACATTCCAGATGGAGGAAACATATTTAAAAGTATAATTATAGAAGAAATGATACATTCTGGACACTGCAAATCATTCAGAATGGGCACAGGCCTGGAGAGGTAAGAAAGGGGTAAGGTTATAAAGGATCTTACAACCATGCTAAGATGTTTGAACTTTACCCTGAAGGCAATGGAGTCACTAAAGCTTGTTAAGCAGGGTCCCGGGGGATGAACAGAATTAGTTTTGTGTTTTAGCAAGGTTAGGGAGACTGGCAGGAAGTGTTTAAATTTGTTTTACGAAAACCTTTTTTTCTGGTTAGAACACAGCCTGATTATAAAAGGCCTACTTACGAATGAGTGGATGGAAATATGTGCATGAGAGAATGCACATTCTTTCCCAATGTCCCCAGCAGGTTTGGGGGGTGGGGGGGCTTGGGGTTTTTTTGTGGTTTACTTTTCTTAATTTTTGGTAAAAAGTTGGCTTTATTTGTTACTTTTCCACTTATCTCAGTTATGCCATTTTGGCGACCACCGTGGCAATCCCCCAGAAGCTGGGGCTGGTACCCACCCGCCATGATCGTTAACCACAGAGCGTGAACCTGAGCCTAGCAGGGCCCTGCTGAATGGTTACAAGCTTCAGGCAGGGCTGCAGGGCCCCTCCACGAGGCCCAGTGCCCTCCGACTCACAGCCCCTGAGCCTGAGGACTACTACCCAGCCTGCCAGGGGCCACAGTGTTCCCATGGGAGGGGGGTTGCTGAGCAGACCGTGTGTCGGGCAAGATGCCAGATCTCTGCTCAGGACCGGGTCTGATACGGCCATCTGTGATATGGTGGTATGTCCTGGACTGTGGGAGGACAGACCTGTTGGGTACATCCCAGTTCTGCCACTGACTTGCTGGGCAGCTTTAGACAAGTCACTTCTTGTCCCTCTGTCAGTCTGTTTCCTGATAGGCACTGCCAGTGGTGTCTCCTAGGAGCCCCTCATGACTCAGACAGGTGCCAAGTTTGCCACCTCTGCTGAATTATGACCATGGATTTGTGCTTTGAAGGCCACTGTGTGTCTGTTGCTGAGCATCTCTCGCCATAGGGCTGCCCTTGCCCCTGGTGTTCCCTTCTTAGAACTGGGGCGCCCTCCAGCAAGAAACCCTCAGGCAGTCAGTGCCTTTGTTGTCTCTGCTGCCCAGCACTGCCAGGCCCCTGTCCCAAGAGGGGAGTCCTTAAACGTTTTAATTCCTAAGATCTAGGTCACCTGTTATTGTGAACAGAACTTATTTTAGACATAATTGTGAGTCTTTCTATTGTAGGGTAGTTCTTATGTGAATGCTCTGGGGACAGAAAGGAGTAACCTGACACTGGGCTTATAATGACCTTTCCTCCATAAAGAGAGTCCCACCTGAAGAAGGAACTCTCACATTGTGTCAGTCCCCAGAGTCCTGGCACTGGACTGGGACTATACCGTAGCCCTCGGACCAGAAGTAAGAATTGAACAGGTGTACAAGTCCAATAGTTGTGATTGGGACAAGCCTGATGGCTCTCATGTGAAAGACAGAAAAAATGGCCCTACCATGTGGAGAAAGAAAGGAAGTCAAGAGGGAAGGAAACTAGGTAGATTGCCTGCAAATTTATACCTGCCCTTTGGGGATGGAAATTTGATCCTGGAAGAATGGAAACTGGAGAAGAGCAGCTGAACAAATGAATGGAGTTATGGGTGTTGCTTATATTTTCCATAATAATTTCATTTTTATTTTCCTTTAGAATTTAGTAAAGTTCATTTTGAAAATTCTAGATTGGCCTGGCTGTGGTAAAGAAAGCCAAGGAAACCTTTAATTTAATTTAATTTAATTTGGTATTTGAACCAAGTTAAAAAGGGAAATGAAATTACCCTGGGGAACCAAGAGAAACCAGAGTGAGAATCTGAAGTGAACTTCAAGGGGACACATTTTGGGTTGGGTTTCTTGGCCATCTATCTCTCCCAACCTGGAGATTCTCCTTCCAGGAGTATGATCTGCTCAGACCTTTTAAAGCTCTGTATTGTCATAGGAAACTGTTTCATGTCAAAACATGGATAGCAGCAATACTGTTAAAAGTAATCCTAAAGTCTCTAAAAAAGATCCCATTCCTGGGATTTTGAACATACTGTATATAATGATATTTAAGCCTTTAATTCTCCCCACTCACACAACTGGTAATGAGAGCAGAAAATGAAAAGTCAAAACACCTCTTTACTAAGGGCATCTATACACTAGGATTAAGTTCTCTTTGCTATCTATCGGTGCTACATTTTAACCAGATTAAAACATTAATTGTTAACCTCACTATCATGATTATTACCAACTAAAATCATCTGAGCACTCACAAAGGACATTGTATTGGCACCATTTATTAAGTTATCAGTAGAGTAATCACATTTTAGGTTCAATTATTCTGCTTCTGATTACTGTTATATTGTTTCATCTCAGGGAAAAATATTAAGACTTTGACAACATTTATTGATCTATCATTATTCTCTGATTCTATGGATCCATTTTGGGCCAAGTTGTAAGATCTCAGCATACATTCTTAGCTGGGAATACTTCTTCAATCCCTGTTTCTTAGTGTATTGCCAGAATAAGAGATTAAAACCTGCCATTTTCAAATTCTAATTTTAAATAGGGTAAAACCAGGCTGTATTTTAGACCTTATAAATATGTCTAAGTCATATGACTCAGTTATAAGATACATTTCATGAAAGCCCTTTGGCTTTCATTACAAAAAGGGATACAAGCTATCTTTCCTATGTGAAGTCATTCATTCATTTAAAACATATATGTATATATATATATATATATATATATATATATATTTGCTGAGTATCTACTATGTGACAGACAACAGTAAGTAATAAGACACTGGATATGGAACAGTGAACTAAACAGACAGGATTCTGCTCTCATGGAGCTTACATTCTTGTGGGAGTAGAGAAACAAATATATGTCAGGTGGTGCTAAGTGTTGAGAAAAGGAGATGGGGTGGGGTGGCGGTTTGCAGGTTTACATAACATAGTCAGGAAAGGTGACATGAAAAAAAAAGGGAGACAGTCATGTGTATGGCTAAGAGCCTTCCAAACAGACAGACATGCAAAGGCTTCACTGGCGAATTCTTGGTTTGCTGGCAAGAGTGAAAGGGGTCCACTGTGTGGAACAGCCTGAGAGCAAGCATGGTGCGAGTTGAGGCCAACAGCAGGATGCCAGATCATGAGGGATGTTTTATTTGATTTGCTTTCACTGGGGTGGAGGAGCAAATAAACTGAAAACAGATTAGTAAGTCAAAGAGAATAGATTTCAGGACCGAACAAACAATATACTTAGCATGGGGGGAAAAAAAGAGAGAGAGGGGGAATTCCTATTTCTTTTTTACTGCAATTGTAATCTGATTTGATTGTAATGCTTTTTTAGCCTTTCTCACTATAAACCCAAATGAAAAAGACTGAATTAAATTTCCAAAACTGAACAAATAACTATGAGAGGAAACAAAACTATGAGAAGAATGTCATTTGCTGTCAATGTGCACAAATGTTAACACTGAAAAATCAAATGAGAGCTTAAAATTAGTACCAAATTCTATAAATTCAGGCTGTGGGTTTACACGGTTGTCTTGTGTACTTAAAGACAATGCTATTGAAGTAATTTTTATCTATGCATGGTAGGTGAGATTGCAAAGAGGGAGTGGGGAGTCTCTTCCAGGTGGCTCTGATAAAAAATGTATCCTGAGCTTTGCGGTTGGAGCCCTCAGTGGTAGATTTTGTGAAGTATCTCTTCCTGATTTTAACAGTTTAAAATCAGGTCATCCACTTTGAACTAGCATATCAATGCTTCATTGTTTTACATTACATTGCTTCTTCTAACCACTTCCCCAAGAGGGAGTGTACAAAATAGATCCCTAAATAGATCTCCCAGGCACCCCAGGCTGTTGCCACAATTTGGCTATGTTGTTTTGCTGATGACTTGACCCATCAGTCTTCTGGACCATTTGCTTCCATTGGGTTTTCATTATGGACACGTACTGAAGACCTTCTTAGTAAGTCATTTTGGGACGACTGACCACATGCAGCCCTCACCGATAGGATAGATAGAGATGGCTCAGAGTACACTGACTCTGCAAATAATGAACATACGCATTACATTGAGAACAAAAAGCAAACAAAAAGGTGGACATTTCCTTTACACATCAGTCTGAGACAAACTAAGGAAACCCCTTCCCTCCCTTATCCACCGTGAGCTCCGTGGGGGAGGGACCTTAACTGTTTTGCTTAAGACTGATTGAGTTAACATATATAAAGCGCTTTAGATTTGTGTTTGCCATATGGCGCTGAATAAACTAGTCACTGACATTCTCAGCATCTATCATATATATACATTAACATACATTGGCTAGAGAAATAAATAAGGAACCAACTTTTGCGGAATTCTTATTATCCCACCATTGGAAACCAATGATTATGGCCACAGAGTTGAGGATCATAATTGCTATGTCACAATACCCACAAACCCACTATCTGGAGCACAATAATTATCCGCGTGTTGCAAGGGGAAGGGTTGCAGGGGCTGGAGAAGAGAGGCAACTCTTGGTGAGTTCCCCCAAAGCTCTAGGACAATACAGTCCTGTTCTCCAAGGAATCAAAAAAACACAGGCCAGCTCTCTGATCGGCTTCCAGCCCTGCAGAGGGACCTCTTCCTAAACTTCCACCCCCAGGAATTCCCCCTTATCCCAGTTTCAAGGGGCGGGGAACAACCGGAATCTTTGTCAGGTCCTCCACGCCCCGCCCCCTCCCCCCAGAGCCCCACCCAGCCTGACGTCCCCCTCCCCCACAAGCTCCCCTCCCCGCAGCCTGCGGCCTTGCCTCCCCTCTACTCCCCGCCCCTCCTCCTTCTCCTCTCCCTCCCCGGGCCCAGGCCGTCGGCGCGCACCACTCCGGGGGCAAGGGAAACCGCCAACCGGCTGGCTGCGGCGGTCTCCCGGGGTCGGCGGGCCGGCGAGGAGGGGGCGGAGCCTGGCTGGAGGGGGCGGGGCGGGCAGCCGCTCGCGCCGCGCCCGGTCTGACGGGCGAACCGGCCCCCGACCATCCCCCGCTGGCTCGCTCGCCCCCCTTCGGGGCTGCCAGACGAATTTCTCTCCCCACTGGCCTGGTGCGGCCTGACGGAGGCGGAGTGGCTCGCTCCGGGCCGGCCAGCGCCGGGGGTGAGGCTGCCGGGAAGGGGCTGGGGGCGCCCGAGGGGCCGAGCATCCCTCTCCTCGGCCCGCCGGCCCCCGTCCCCCGCCTTCCCTCCTTCTCCCGCCTGGCCGCCCCGCCCCGCGCTGACCACCGGGCGCCTCCAGAGCCCGACGCGGTAAGTGCGACTTTCTCCTCGGCGTCGGGGATGGGGCCGCAGCGGGCCGGCCGCGCGCAGAGGCCCGCTCCCGTCTCCGCGCGAGCTTCCCGCCCGGTCGCGGCTGCCCGACTCCGGCCGGGCCCTCCCGGAGGTGGCCCCGGGGCGTTTCGGTCCGGAGGGGTGGGCCAGGCGGGGACTTCCCCGAGCCGCACCCGGGGCTCGAACCCCGGCCCGGTCTCCCGCCGCGCAGCCGAGAGTCCGGAGCGGCGTCTGGGCCGCCCTCGAGTTGTGCAAAGTTCTGGACGCGGCGTTTGTGGCAGGCCTGCTGCGGCGTAGGCTGCTGTCCAGAATCAGTGCTTCCTCCCCGTCCTATTCTACCAGTAAAACAAAGTGGAAACCATATCGAATTTTTTTTTTTCATTGTTACCCGCAGGCGATTATAATCTAAGTTTTTAAGTATATAACTGCCTCAGCCCCGGAGCGTGGAGAATCAGAAAGAGACTTTATTTCAATAAAAACCGGCGTGTCTGGTTGAAACTTTTTCATTTAGGCGTTTCAGTGCATACGCAGGGATCAAAAGCTGACGAAGAAAGTTTATTGAATCAAAGAGTAAAGCATTTCTGACGACTTTATTATCATTCCGTTTTAAAAAAAAATTTTTTTTGAGTATTAGATTCATAAAATTCAAACGGTACAAAAGAGATACACAAAGTCTCTCGCCCCACCCACCAGTATTACCAGTTTCTTGTGCATCTTTCCAGGGATCACGTATATGCCAATGTCCTTGCTTCTTTAAAAAAATAATAATAATAAAATGAAACTGTTGTATGTTAAGTGCCTAGCAGTTACTGGTACCCAATAAATGGTAGTTGTCCTTCCGTTTCGAAAAGAGTTTAATAAGTCTTTTTGGTATTAGACCTCTGAAAAAACAGTAGTAACTTTTCTTCTGGTTTAAGCGTTGGGAATTTGATTATATTGTGAATGTGTATGTTCTATTGGCTTGTCATAACTATGTGGATACTTTTACACAAAGGTGACACTGATCTTTTGGGGTAATGGGACAGGTAGGGAGATATCAATATGAAATTGTAAGAAAATAGGACTTAGTATATACAATAGATAGTTTCAAAAATGATTTGAAGCAACTTAGTGTCCATATGGTATTGTAGGGTAAAACAAAACAAAATGAGAAAAATTGAGGCAAAGCAGGGGAAAAAAAGACTACAAAGTCAAGGGTAAGATAATACCAAGTGCATAAGATCCTGTACTAGAGGTGAGTCACAGTTTTGGCCCTGGGCTTCCCTAGCAGCCAGGCGGAAAAAAGAGAGAGAGTGGAATAAAATAAGTTTCAGTGTGTTTCTAATTCCAAGATAAAAACAAACCAGTTCTCCTTCATAAGCACGACATTTTCTAGTAATGAGGCCTGAGAGGAACATTTTCTCATGGGCCCTAATAAAAAGGAAGATTGTTGTGATGCAGTTGACCACAGCTTTAAAATATCCCTACAGAAACTGATGAATTTTCGATAACAGTGTTCTTCGGTATAGGACAGTGGTAAGACTCTAAAGGTGAGTTCTCTGAAGGCTTAACTTGATCCATTCATAACGTTTAGAATTACCTTGAACAGTATTTCCCGAACTGTGTTCTTAGGCGTCAGAAATTAGTAGTTTATTTCTTAAAATAAGATTCTGAGCTCAAATAAGTTTGAGATAACTGGGTTAGACAAATTTCAGTAGTTTTTTTTTCTCAATTTCTTGGCTAATGTTCAAGTTTACTGTCTTAAAGGGGGATGTATTGTGTGACCTTTTCCAAAATTATTTGACTATGGAACACAAATTGAGAACCACTGAACCTGTAGAAATGGGTGGATTGCCTATCCTTCTGGTGATTCTTTTTTTCTTTATTTAATTAATTTATTTATTTTTGGCTGCATTGGGTCTTCGTTGCTGCGCCTGGGCGTTCTCCAGTTGCGGCGAGCAGGGGCTACTCTTCGTTGCGGTGTGCAGGCTTCTCATTGTGGTGGCTTCTCTTGTTGCGGAGCACTGGCTCTAGGCGCGTGAGCTTCAGTAGTTATGGCACATGGGCTCAGTAGTTGTGGCTCATGAGCTCTAGAGTTCAGGCTCAGTAGTTGTGGCGCACGGGCTTAGTTGCTCCACGTCATGTGGGATCTTCCCGGACCAGGGCTCGAACACCTGTCACCTGCGTTGGCAGGCGGATTCTTAACCACTGTGCCTCCAGGGAAGGCCCCTTCAGGTGATTCTTTGTGAATATTTCTTACAGCTGAGGTTTGATAAGAATTAGAGAGCAAAGGGTTTGAGGTTAGCCCGTTTATTAAGAGCCAAACGGAAGATAATCTAAAAGTCAGAATTTTTTTTTTTTTTTTTTTTTTTTTTGGCTGTGCGGCATGTGGGATCTTAGTTCCCTGACCAGGGATCAAACCCTCGACCACTGTGTTGGACGTGCAGAGTCTTGACCACTGGACCTCCAGGGAAGCCCCTAAAAGTCAGAATTTTTAAATACTATATATCAAAGGAAAAAAGCTACTTTTCCCCGGAGTCCTTTTATAGTTCCTCGTTGTTCTGCAAATTGCCGAACGATCTCGAGAACTTTTTCCTGTTCTGTGCTTCAGGGTACTCGGGGTCTTGAATTAAACTAGGTTTAGGCAAGTAGAACTCCTTAAAGATTGACTTTTATTATTCTTGGATGTAAATATGTCATTAACATTTACTTTTTATCCTAAACACTGTTGGTACTATTACTATCAAATCCTAGAATTCTGTAGCTGTAAGAGATCTTCTTGGAAAGCATGGTACATAATGGAAAGGGGTTTGGAGCCAGAAAATCTGGGATTGTGCCACTAATGTGCAGGGTTGTTTCCAGTAAGTTTATGAACCTCTCTGAATCTGTTTCCTTATTTGTAAGATTAGAATGATGACAGCACACAATTCATTCAATAGATGTTGAGAGTCTAGTTAGGTACTGGGTAGTAGCAAAACAGCTTTAAGGGCACAAAATAATGTATCAGGAATCCTTAACTGTCCAAATTTTTTCTGTTCTTGAGTGTAGATGGCAAGAGTTTGAACAGCAAGGAATATCATCCTATCCCAATATATTTGGTCTCTGAGTTTCAGATAGCAAGTAGTGAGGGGTTGAGAGAATGAGGGATTAGTCCAAAAATTTATTTGACTCCATCCAGTTGTGTTTGGATTTTGAGAGTGTGGATAATGAGCGATACTTCTATAAGAAAGTATTCTATAAATGATGCATTGCTGTACAAAATGTTACCATTCTGAAGACAATGAGAAGGATTTGCAGAGTATATCAGGTAGGGTAAATAATGATGTGGTAACAAAAGCCCTCACATCTGAGTGGTTTAAAACAACAAAGGTTTGTTGCTCAGTCAGGCTACATGTCCAGGTAGGGTCAGCAGGAGAGCTCTGTTGCAGTAATCATTTAGAGCTCCAGGTTGTCAGAGGCTCCATCTCAACACCTGCTTCCACATTTGTTAAGGAGGGGAGAAGATGTGATAAATTGCACATTGGCTCTTAAAGGCTCTACATGAAAGTGACACAGTAACTTCTACTGCCATTTCATTGGCCAAACAAGTCATATGACTGCAACCCAACTTCGAGGAGGTGGAGAACTGCAATTCTATCTCGTGCCCAGAAGGAGGAGAACAGGAATAGTCTTAAGAACAACCTAAGCAGACTTTATAGTACCACAAGTTAATACAAAATCTGAATAAATCAAATCCAGATTGTGTTTTTCAGTATTCTATTTAGAGAATAGAAAACAGCATTTCTTTGTGTATATATATATATATAATCGTAGAATTATGCTAATGAGAATTTAAAGAACATATTTTATTAATTGGAACTGCAATGCTTTTGAAAACTCCCAATTAGACAAACTGTTTGGCCAAGTGGATTTCATTATTTTTTAATTATATGTCCATTCAATAAACATTTGTTAAATATGGTGTATGAGGCAGGATGTTAGATACCATGAGGATAAAAGGATGAATGGGAAGTTTATACCCCAACAGAAAATAACTATAATTGAGTTCTCTCTCTTTCCCTTTCTCTTTAAAACAACATTAAAAAAATTAACAGAATCTTTCAATATGATAAAACCTGATTATGTATATATACATTGTTACACTTTGCCTCTAACCATCTTTTTTGGTCTTAGGGATTATTTGGTGACAAGTTATAGAAAATTATTTAAACTAATTTAAGCAAAAAGAGTGTTTTGTTAGAAAAAGGATATAGCTTTATGTCAAAGAATCCAAGGGCAAGAAGTGCAGCTGAGTCTCAGAGGCAACTGGCATCAATAACAGAAAGTTAGGAGCTGGGCTGCTTGCCCTCTCCAGGTCTATATGATTTCTTGCCAGTGTCTCTCTCTGCACATATACTTCATTCCTCTTTTTCTCTGTTGACTGGTTTTCTCTATTCTGCTGTTAAATGGGTGTGTTTAACCTAAGAGTTCACACACTTAAAGGAAACTAACTAGAGCCTTTAGCAATTCCAAAAGAACTCCTTTTTTTCTAAGTGCCACATCTTGGTTAGTTCTTAAGTTAACCACTATCAGAATTTGAAAAGAATAGAGTTGGCCCTAAAATATCAATATAACAAGCTAGGGTAATTGACAACTTTGTAATAAAGGAGGCAGTTCTAATAGCTTAGGATGAAAGAAACCTGTGATGCTGGTGAAAGTTCTACTACATAATTAACATCAGCTTGCAAATATCCTGGGACAGGCTGATTAGAATAATCAGGATAAGAAGGTAGAACTAGAGCTGACTTGTGGCAACAATATCCCCTCCCTGAACACTGGCAAATGCCATCTCCATTGTAATCCTTTTAGCTATCCCTTCTCCCTCTCCCAAGGTACAGACTACTGAATTGTCTAACTCTTATAAATCACCTACTTTTGATGCTAATGCAGGGCTCCCTGGTTTCTTCCCATGGTTCATAATGCAGGAAGAAGGGAGCACTTAATAGACTGCTTTACGCTGTTCTTTTCTATCCTCCAAATTGGTCTAGACACTCTACTTGGCATTTTACCCTTTAACATGATCGCCATATTTCGCCACCAACTTAACCTATTTTTATTCTTGATAAATTTCCATTCTTTTTCTGTAAACTGTGTACTTAGCTTCTCTAGAAAAGTTCTCTTGGCATTCTTTACCTATGCAATATCTCCTTTAGTTTTGGTTGAAAAACGTCCGTAGCTTCACCTTAGCAGACGGCTGAAGGGATGGACTGTGGAGAGGTAGTATATGTTACCTGGAAGAGGGGATCCCCAGGAACAAATAACAACAGAGGAAGGCGAGTAAAAGCTGTGTAAGAGATCAGGTGGGATTTGACAGGGATACATGTTAGGCTAAAAAAAAAAAAAGAGGAAGGGGTTGGGTTCAGATTGTAGAACATCTGGAACGTCATTCTAAGACATGCTTATACTCTTGTTGCTGTGCAAATGAATGGGTCTTCTTGGGTTCAGACTCGTAAAACTACCACAGGCTTGTTTACTCAGAAGGCTATTAGACAGGAACCACAGCTTGCCAGCAAGGCAGCATCACATATTACTCATCAGTGGGTGTAATCCTCACAGCAGGCCACGTAAGCAGTTCATGTAGCAAAAAAAAAAAAAAAATCCTTGTGTCCCACAGGAGACAGTTCTCTCTTACAGGATTCCATAGACTTAGCTTCCAGGGTCCCCACAGGGAATGTGCCAATTACAAGAGCCACCACACTTAGGAAAGTCAAAGCTATGGCTTCTTAAGAGGTATTTATAGTTCATTTATCAGTCCTCCGAATCCAGATGCAAATTTACTAATCGGGGGATCATTTTTATTATAAGCAATGTTGCCAGGTAACATAGTCGACATACCTACTTCCATCAGATTACCAGGGGAATAGAGCCAAGAGAGTTAGCTGAAGGTTAGGAGTAGAAGGGAAAAAGATTTTTTTTTTTTTTTTTTGCAGTACGCGGGCCTCTCACTGTTGTGGCCTCTCCCGTTGCGGAGCACAGGCTCTGGACGCACAGGCCCAGCGGCCATGGCTCACGGGCCCAGCCGCTCCGCGGCACGTGGGATCCTCCCAGACCGGGGCACAAACCCGTGTCCCCTGCATCGGCAGGCGGACTCTCAACCACTGCGCCACCAGGGAAGCCCCAAAGGGCTGTTTTTTAAAGTAAATATCTTGTTATAATCATGCTATGGTCTTCAAAGTATCGATTGTGATAACTTCTATAGATGAGTTGGGGATTAAAAGGCCATATAATATTAGTTTAGCTGATTTTTAAAATGTAACTTGTTCTACTACAAGCTGTTAGTACCAATAGACAGTTGAGGGATGAAAAGGTACTTTTGATGTTAATGTGGGTCAGCACTTCACCCTATAAGAAATAGTGACAGAAGTTGGGAGGGAGCCAAGTGGGGCAAAATCTGTGAGGCATTTGTACTTGGTGAATAAATGCCATATTGGCACTTAATTGCAATAATGATGAACTTAGTATTTTGTTATATTAGGAGTGATGTGGTAAGTACTCTTTTTTTCTTATTGTCTTTTTACTTTTAGTTTGGTCAGTCTTACTGATAAAGCATTTAAGTCTGCTCTATGGCTCTCTTCTAGATAGCTAACCTTGATAACCTAGATAACAAATCAACTACACTCTGAGTCTGCTTCCCAATTTGGACAATGAGGGTAAATACCTACTCTACCTTCTAACAAGGTAGCTGTGGGTTGCAAATGAGAATACTTTAAAAGCAAGAAGCAGTGTGATGTACTTGACAGTGTATGGTCTTTAGAGCCAGTCTTGGATTCAAACTGAACCCTGCTACTCACCAGATAGATACATGTAGCCTCACTTCACTTCAGGGTCCTCACGTGTAAGGGGAAAGCGGAATGACCCCCATTTGCCCAAGTGTCTGTGACAACTGAATGCCCCATTCAATGTAAAGTGTTCTGTGTTACCCTGCACATTTGCACACTGAGGAAGTGGTAGCTGCTTTTACAAATTCAGATTCTGACTCAGTTCTTCCACGTGCTACTTACTTAATCCATTTATCTTAGTAGAAAACTGAAGATTGAGGAGTTAAAGTGATTTGTCCAAATTATACAGCTAGCTGGTGAGTGGCTCAATTATTGACTCAAGTTCTTTCTGCTCTACCACTTAGGCTACCACTAATAAGTGACCATGTGGGAAAATGACAGCAGAAGCGCCCCCCACCAACTATCTCTGAACTGACTCATGGTTTTAACCTAACACACTCTTTTCCCTCTGTAAAATGTACTTACTGATCCCAGGGGCCAAGTGATCACTCATGGCTGAGTAGGCTACTCCACGGCAGACCTGCATGACTCTGTGCCTACCTGTTGAGTTGGGTACTTACCAAAAGTTGGTTGTTTTTATTCACAAACCTGTTTTTAACAGTTATGCTTGTTATGGTAACTATAAAACATTGGTAAACATGTAAATTCATGAGTATGTAAGGAAAAGAGAATTCATTCTTTGAAAATTAAGTTGACTGCTTTGGGATGTCATCTCAATATAAATGAATTATTAACAAATTTGCTATCAAATTTGATGAAGGATGGATAACTGTAAAAGACTAGGGGGAACATCACCAAAGTCTAAACCAGAGGCTGTCAAAGTGTTCAAGTCCATGGTCCAGCTAACTGGTCATTAGACTATTAGTGGTTCTCAAGGAAATAAGGAGCCCACACCAGAATGTAAATTAACTACATCATTAAGCACACTGTTTGGTTCAGCTGAGAGTTTTTTTGTGGTAAGACTTTCTCCTTGAAGGAAGCAGTGCATTAACTTACATTCTGGCACAAGTTTTTTATCTCGTGGTGGATAGACCATTTGGACTAATGGATTCTGTATTCATATTCTTTCAGAAGTGCTTTTAAGTTCTCTCTCCACTTATAGAAGCAATAAGTGGAAATCGTAGATGTTGGGTCATTGTGAGCATGGCTTATGCAAGAAAGAGGACCCAAACTCAGTAGGAGGCCCACGTCAAATATATGGCATTAGCCCTATATGAAAAGATTTGTGAATGAATGTGCATTTATGTTTAAGTTGAAATAAAACCTTTAAGAATATGTGAATATAATTTTTATGCTTACTAACTTTTTCATTTAATGGACCAGCTATGGGTTTCATCCAACAAGGGGACTTTTATTATACTCAGAATTCCAGCTTAACTGGAAATATATCTTTGACCTCTGCAGCTATTTTAGCATCCTGTGCTTGCCCCTGTATATTTTTACCATGCTGTATTGCAGTTTTAAAATTGAATGTCAGTTCCCGTATTGTAAGTGCTTCAAAAGCCGTAGTCCTTTTCTGTAACCTTCATAGAGTTTCCAGTCTTAGGGAAGAAGGCAGACATTAAGTAAATAATTCCAGTGAGGTTTTTTTTTTGTTTTTTTTTTGCGGTACGCTGGCCTCTCACTGCTGTGGCCCCTCCCGTTGCGGAGCACAGGCTCCGGACGTGCAGGCTCAGCGGCCATGGCCCACGGGCCCAGCCGCTCCGCGGCACGTGGGATCCTCCCGGACCGGGGCACGAACCCGTGTCCCCTGCATCGGCAGGCGGACTCTCAACCACTGCGCCACCAGGGAAGCCCAGTGAGATTATTGAATTATCTGAGCTAGTAGTTTGGAATGCTATGTGACCATATAGCAAGGAGACATAATTTAGTTTAAAGGTTAAAATTTACCCCACTCATTTTTTTTCACCTTGATCTCATATAAGTATATATCACAATACTTTTAGGGTACACAAAGAAATAAAATCCTTGTATTAGATGGCTATTACCATGAAATTAGTCTTCAGTTTTCAGTGTATAGGAGAGTTCTCAACTGCTGTTTTCAATCTACCGTGTAACTTACAAAGCTAAACTAAATCTCTTAGCTTTTTACAGCTGAATTTAAATTCAATACTTATTTTTAATTTTCATTTACTGTTCAATCAGAAATATTTCCCAAATATTTTTAACAGAGTGAAAGGTTTAGCATTGTGCTAGAAATTTAATTTTGGATTTCAGAGTGTGTTTCTAAGCTTGTTTTTATTACAAAAGAGAATTTTGATGCCATGTGTTTGTAGTAACGAGTGGAAAGAATGCAAAGATACCCAATGTTAACAGCCCAGGATTCATCTATCCACACTTTAAGTTTCTGATTTCTTAAATAGATTGTAGATTGATTTTTAACTATAAGCTAAATATGGCTCTAGACTCCATATTCCTAGCTATTTTGTTGCCAAGTAAATAATTAAAGCTAAGTTTGTCTAAAGCTACACTCAGTCCCCCTGAAACTGTATCCTTCTTACTTCCTTATTTATGTTAATATTACCATTCTTGCAGCCACCCACATTTGAAAATGCTGTCGTCTCTGACTTCTTCCTGTCCATTTGCCACAGACATTTTATCAGGCCTGTTTTTGTAGTATCTTTAACAGCCACCCCACTTTCAGGTCTCATTGTTTCCTGCCAGGGTTACTATCCTCTGACCTCAAAGAGTTTTCTGATTTTCCTACCAATGGCATCTTCCCTCACAAATCCATTCTTCACTTACCAAATTAATTTTTTTGAGGTATACCTCAAAATTCTTAACTCAAGAACCTCATCCTCTCCCAAATAAAGGACATACCTACCTCTTGATAATTAGTAAGGGTTTCATTCAAAACCCTCTCCTGCTATATTTTAAGATCTTTCAAGGTCTGTTCCATTAATTTATTCATTTATTCTTTGGTTTAAATTCAGTAAAAGTTTGAATGTCATGCACTATACAAGTTGTTACAGATATAGTGGCCCCTGCCCTGATGGATTTTACTGTCTATATTTCTCATCTTTGAGTTCTTTCTGCTTATAGCAAAATTTGTTGAGTTTATATAAATACAGGATTTTTTTTTTACATTTATAATGTTTGCTTTTAATGAGTTTGGGGAAGAGGTACAGAATATCTGTTTCTGGAATTAAAGTTAAAATTAAATCTCAAATCTTTCCTAACCTGGGTAAATACTTGACTGACATTTTCTGCTGTCATACTTTTTTTTTTTTTTTTTTTTGCGGTACGCAGGCCTCACCCGTTGCGGAGCACAGACTCCGGACGCGCAGGCTCAGCAGCCATGGCTCATGGGCCCAGCCGCTCCGCGGAATGTGGGATCTTCCCGGACCAGGACACGAACTCGTGTCCCCTGCATCGGCAGGCGGACTCTAAACCACTGCGCCACCAGGGAAGCCCTGCTGTCATACATTTTTAAATGTTAGTGGAATTATATCAGTCTTCAAATTTTTAAAATAAGCCAAATTCTCATAAAAGACCTAATTTGACAGAGATTTAAAAGTGTCCTGGAGGGCTTCCCTGGTGGTGCAGAGGTTAAGAATCTGCCTGCGAATGCAGGGGATGCAGGTTCGAGCCCTGGTCCGGGAAGATCCCACATGCCGCGGAGCGGCTAGGCCCGTGAGCCATGGCCACTGAGCCTACGCGTCCGGAGCCTGTGCTCAGCAACGGGAGAGGCCACAACAGTGAGAGGCCCGCGTACCGCAAAAAAAAAAAAAAAAAAAAAAAAAAAGTGTCCTGGAATTATCAAACTTTAAAGGGTTCTTTGAAATCATGTGTTGTAACTTATTGTTTTTATAGTTGAGGGGAAAATTGGGGAGGTGAAGTGCTGCTAAGTTAGTACAGTAAAATTAATTCTTAATGTGTTTTATGCAATATGTAGTACACACTTAAAACTATAGGAATAGATTCATTAAAATTGATTACTCAGAAAACAAATACTGTTTTCTTAAAAATTATGTGAAGAGAGGTTTGTATAATAATGATTACACATATAAACCAGTTACTAAATGTTTGTAATTTAAATTGTTGAGTGAAGCCATAGCTTTAAAAGCCATACTGTTGAAGTGAGCTCATCTGCAGTCTATCATAGTGACATCTCAGTGTTGCTATTGTCATATTGAATAATCTCATCTTTTAAATTCACAAACTAACATTTCAGAAGTTTTGAAGCAGAAATTGCATGTGGATTTCTTAATTACATTTAAAAAATGTATTCATAATTGACACACCTATTTTAAATACTGTGTGAGCTTTTGTATCTCAAATTTAAGTAAAGCAATGTTGTTAAAACAAGAAAGAGGTACAGAATATAATTTGATAATCAGTTTGCAGAAAGAAATGTCAGTCTGAAAACATCTGCTGTTTAGCCAGTAGATTTCAAAGTGATACAAATTTTATGCCTAAAGAATGAAATAGAAAAGAGAAATTCTTTGAGTAATATTTTGTGCTTTTTTTCTTAAGTTGAAAAAATACTAAAAAGGTTTTGTCACCAGAGGTAAATGTTTTCTAATATTCTTTTAACATTTGGTTCTTAAGTTTATTTTTATTTATTTATTTATTTATTTATTTATTTTTGCGGTATGCGGGCCTCTCACTGTTGTGGCCTCTCCCGTTGCGAAGCACAGGCTCCGGACTCGCAGGCTCAGCAGCCATGGCTCACGGGCCTAGCCGCTCCGCGGCGTGTGGGATCTTCCCGGACAGGGGCACGAACCCATGTCCCCTACATCGGCAGGTGGACTCTCAACCACTGCGCCACCAGGGAAGCCCCTTAAGTTTATTTTATAATTTCAAAAATGTACATAATAAGTATATATCTTTTATTATTGCTCTTATAATTATTAGATTCATTCATTCATTAGAGAAATATTTATTCAGCACCTGTCTTTCAGGTACTGCTTTAAGTGCTAGGGCTATAGCAGCGAGTCACACAAAGCTGTACTGCAGCTAACTTTGTGGTGAGGGTAAAGATAATAATAAGGGAATAGCATCTAATATGCCAGGGGGTGATAAGTGCTGTGAAAAAAATCAAGAGGGTCAAGGGGATAGAGAATGATGAGGGATCTAATTTATATAGAGTAGCCTGTGCAAACCATTTTGATAATTTAACAATGTAATGCCTTTTAGTATGTATTGCTCTTTCATAAATAATTACCCTAGGAAGCACTTCTCATCAGAAATGCATAAATTTTTGAGTGAAACAGTAGTATATTGTATAGTAAAAGTTGATGGGACAGAAGAAGAAGTGTTATTTAAATAAATGCTGAATTCCATGCCATGAAAACCTTAATGCTTAAGTTTACTACATATTTTTCATAAAGTATTTGGCCCAAGAATTCAGTTAAAGCCGGGAAATATTTCTGTAAACCCCTTTCTATCAGGGGGCTATAACAAGCTACTTTATCAATAGATCATTTTTTAATGTATGTTGTTAGAGTAAAGATTTTTCCCCAAAATACCCATGCTTAGACAGGCTTAAGCTTAGGCGAAAATTGTTAGAGACCTAGCTATAAAAGATTTTGAGCAAATTCTGTCTTTGAGGAGTATTTTCCAACTTTGCTTACCTAAATTCTCTCCATTTATCATCATTTCCATTACTCAATATGACATTTAAAGTTTTTGTTGCAATAGTGATCTTTTATTTTTTAAGTCTTTTATTTAAGTATTCTATTTGAATGGTCATGTTATCCTCATTCTAAGTTCTAATTTGTTTTTTCTTTGATTGAACTTGCTAGGAGGTAAGAGAAGATACCAGCAATTTTTTTTTTTTTTTTTTTTTTTTTTTTTTTGTGGCACGTGAGCTCTAGAGCACAGGGGCTCAGTGGTCGAGGTGTGCGGGCTTAGTTGCCCCACAGCATGTGGGATCTTAGTTCCCTGACCAGGGATCGAACCCATATCCCCTGCATTGGAAGGTGGATTCTTTTTTTTTTTTTTCATACAGCAGGTTCTCATTAGTTATCCATTTTATACATATTAGTGTATATATGTCAATCCCAATCTCCCAATTCATCAGTACCAGCAAATTTTTAAAGAGCTAGATCTCCAATTCTATCATTTCATTTCTTAATTCTTTAGTTTCTCCTCTAATCTTTATTATTTCATGACTCCTTTTAGAGGGCTTATTTGGTTTTCAACTTGAATAGACTGACTAGTGCATGTCTTTTCTTTCCTTTTAAAATAATCAATGCATTTAGAAAGTCATAAATCTTACAATAGAGGAAATATCCCACCTACAATGATTATCCAAGCCATCCACTGTGCTTAGGTGCCATTCCTTTTTCTATTATCAAAGTCTTCACTTTTTTTGCTCCAGTGCTTCCGCCTGCAATCATCAGTCTCACCTTCCTGTTGGATCATTCTCATCATTCTAATATGTTCTGTGTTTTTTAAAATCAACAAATAAACAAGCAGGCAAAACAAATCCATTGCCTTGATTCCTCAACTCTTCCAGCTGTAATCTCATTCCACAGCCTCACTACTGAGCAGAATTTTCTGGAGGAGTTGTCTGTACATACTCTCTCTTATTTCTCATCTTCCGTTAACTCTTCAACCCGCCGCAGTCTAGCTTTGGTCCCCAACCCTTTACTGAAACTGCTCCTATCTTATTTGGCAAAATTTTTATGTTGCCAATTCCAGTGGACATTTTTCTTTGCACGTGGTACCTGACCTCTCATTTGACATTGTGACCATGGCTTTTGGGTTGAAACACCTTTATCCCTTGACTTGCCTAACACCATAGGCTGCTGATTTTCCTCTACTTCATTGGTTGTTCCTTCTTAGTGTCCTTTGCCTTTATCTGTTAGAGTTCCTTGGAGCTTGGATCTGAGCTCCAGGAACATTTATCCAGCTACCTGACATCTCAACCTAGATGTCTCAGAGTTGCCTCTAACTTATCAAGAAGTGAACACTTTTAAAAATATCATAGCTAATGAGAAAGTATGATAAAAGGACTGGATATAAGATAAATGTACTTAATACTTTTATTATAATGGCAATAACCATGTGGAAATGCTAGAAAAAAATTATTGCATTTACAACAGTGAAAAAAGAGAAAATAAAAGAACATGATAAAAATTTTAATAAGAAAGGCACAGGACCTATAGTTAAAAGATTTAAAAATCTTATTATTGAGCATAAGATCTGAACAAACTAAAAGACATATGCTTGGATGTGAAGCCTTGATATCATAAAATGCCAATCATCTTAAAATTAATACACAAATTTAATGCAATTCCAATTAGAATCTCAGTAGGGTTGGGTTTTTTTAAAAATATTCATTTATTTATTTATTTATTTGGCTGTGCCAGTCGTGTGCAGGATCTTTTAGTTGCAGCATGTGGGATCAAACATAGGCCCCCTGCACTGGGAGCATGGAGTCTTAGCCACTGGACCACCAGGGAAGTCCCTAGGGTTGGAGATTTTTGTTGAGAGGATTGGGTAATATTATTTTAAAGTATATATAGAAGAGTACATATTCAAAATTAGTTTAAAATTTATTGTAAAAGAATATATGTGGAGATAGGAACTTGCTTTAACAAATAATAAACATATTGTAAATGTACTGTAATTAAAACACTAATATTGGCATAAAAATAGACAAATGGTGCAACAGAATTAGCATCCTGAATTGTTAAAATTCATAACAAAAATAATACCTCAATTCAGTGGGAAAAGGGTGGTTTATATCAAAATGATGTTGATAATAGAGGACTCATATTAGAAATATAAAGAATTATAATACTTATTGTTGACTGGTGGGCCTGTGAAAATGAATGAGAAGGATACACTCACTTTACTTTTGAAAATGTAAATTTCAGAAAAGTAAACTATCTTTTCAAATTTAAAATGCACATACTTGCAACCCAGCAGTTCCACTCCTGTGAATAAATTCCAGAGACACAAAAGCTTCACAAGGATGTCTATTTTAACATTATCTTAATAACATAAAACAAAAAAACCTGAAATCAATCTGCATTCCCACTAGCAAAGAAGTAATTTAATAAATTGTGTTTTACGATTATGGAATATTATGCAACTATTAAAAAGATCATTATTAGTTTATATTTCCATGTATATAATTTTGGTGGGAAAAGCACAATGCCAAAAATATGTATACTGTATGATCTCTTTTATAAAACAATAACAAAAGCTCCTATATATGTGTATATAAGTTTGGATATGAGTTTTATAAACAAAGAGAAAGGTGTGAAAGGCTGTACACCAAGCTGTCAACACTGATTACCAGGAAGAAGGAGGAAGATTGACAAAATAAGTGTCTCAGTGAAAAATAGCACGCAGTATGAGTCCACCGATACAAAAGGTTGGGGCGGTGGTGAGCTTTTGTATATACATGTGTATGTATGTATGTATGCATGTAACCAAATCCATGACTATTACAACAGTGGTTAAAGGCTGCTACTTGGCCTTTGTCAACCCAAGATCCTAGTATCCCTTTAAAATCAGAAAGCCTATTTCAGTGGCTAATCTCCCACCTGCATCTCTAGCCTACTCCGAAGAGCTACTGCATTAAAGAGGTATTTATTTAATGTATATCTCACTGTCTTGGTGAAGAGAGTCTTTGGCCCCTCTTGGGAGTGGAGGCATGGTTCAACGTTTTAACGTTCACGTCTTTGGATTTCTTCTCTATATTGGGAAATGTCTTGCATATCAGTGGTCTTTTTTAATAAATTTTTTAAACTTTTTTATTTTTGGCTGCATTGGGTCTTCATTGCTGCACGTGGGCTTTCTCTAGTTGGGGCAAGCAGGGGCTACTCTTCATTGTGGTACACGGGCTTCTCACTGCGGTGGCTTCTCTTGTTGCGGAGCACAAGCTCTAGGCATGTGGGCTTCAGTAGTTGTGGCACGCAGGCTCAGTAGTTGTGGCGCATGGGCTTACTTGCTCCGCAGCATGTGGGATCTTCCCAGACCAGGGCTCAAACCTGTGTCTCCTGCATTGGCAGGAGGATTCTTATGTACTGTGCTACGAGGGAAGCCCATCTCAGTGGTCTTTAATGAAGTCCACTCTTGTGTTCAGGCTCCAACCAATCAACCAAACAGCAAAACAATTAAAATTAGCTTCTGGAGCTGGCACAGTGTAAATGGACTCTCTGGTAATTGTTCTCATATTGACAGATTGAATTTAAAATTTGAAATTATATTTATATAAAATTATATATATTAAAATGTATTCTTTATTTGTAATATTCATTTAATTATCCTTTTCTCCACCAGAGTATAGCCCTCTTTAAAGAAAGATCTTATTTATTTTTCTACCTCTTGTGGTGCCTTAAACATGTAAATGTTTGGTAAATACTTATTTGCATGAAGACGTGATGGCAAGGTCATTGTGAAGTACTACAGTGGCATTTCTTCATTGTGTGGGTCTATACCATGCACTGCAAGATGTTTACCATCTCTGGCCCCTGCCCATTCAATGCCCATAGCCCTCTCTGGTCATTCCAACAACTAAAAATCCATGTCCCCTACTTCCAGAAGCCTTTCTGGGGTGTGGGAGCAGAGGGTTGGTGCTACCTTTGTTGAGAACCACAAGGCTAGAGTAATTGGAGAAGCCTTTCTAAGGGCAGCAGTGTCTGTGCTAAACCTTGAGGGATGAGTGGGATTTCAAAACCAGAGAAATTGGGACACAAACAGCATGTAAAACAGGAAGCACAGTAGACTCTGTCTTAACTGATGAAGCAGTGTGTCCATTTGCAAAATAGTTAGAAACAAAGTTGGATAGGTAGAGTGGAGTTAGAAGGGTGTTGATAAAAGGAGTCTGACAGAGGTGAGAGGAGAGGGAATGGTGTCATTTCACTCTCTAACGCATCCTGCATACTACTGCCAAATTAATTTTCTAAAACATTGCCTGCTAACCTTTACACCTTTGATGTGTGTTCAGGGCATTTTATGTCATCTTATGCATCCAAATTTATCTCTTATTACTCCTTAATATTAATTAGGTATTTCTGGTTGGCTGACCAAACTGATATTCCCCCCTCTTTCTTTGTCAGTATGCTCACTTCATGCTTTGTTAATATCTTTCTTCCTTTATAAAGCCTTTCATCATTCTGGCTGTAAAACTTCTTACTATTCTTAGAAGCCTTCTCCCTAATGAAACTGGCCCGTAGCACTCCACACCATCCTGATATCTCCTTTCTCTTTCTTATAGTATTTATGGTTTGTCCTACAGTATTTGGCACAAAATTATATATGGCTTTTCATGCCTATTATTCTTATTTCTCTCAATAATTTTTATTCTCCTAAAGAGCTGTGTGAGGTTAAGATGTACCTCACAATATTTTTGTAAGCCTCCAAAGCAGCTTTTTTTGGTCATTTATTTGTCATTTTGTCATTTGTCGTTTTGATATAGCACTAGATATTGAGCACCCTGAAAACTCAAACTCTGTTTTTGTAGATGACAAAATGCTAATACTGCAGCGTTATAATATTTCTTATACTTAAGTTATCAATTTTGTTGTTTCAGTAACTCGATTTAATTATTTTTGAGGGTAGGAACCAAGATGTATGTAT